>NC_081300.1:62993970-63295294 GCF_030435805.1 Mustela lutreola | reverse complement strand
GGAATACTATGCAGCCATCAAAAGAAATGAAAAAGAAATACTATGCAGCCATCAAAAGAAATGAAATCTTGCATTTGTGATTACGTGGATGGAACTAGAGGGTATTATGCTTAGCAAAATAAGTCAATTGGAGAAAGACAATTATCATATGATCTCCTTGATATGAGGAAGTGGAGATGCAATGTGGGGGGCTTGGGGGTAGGAAAAAAACAAATGAAACAAGATGGGATTGGGAGGGAGACAAACCATAAGAGACTCTTAATCTCACAAAACAAACTGAGGGTTTCTGGGGGTAGGGGGTTAGGGAGAGGATGGTGGGTTATGGACATTGGGGAGGGTATGTGCTATGGTGAATGCTGTGAAGTGTGTAAACCTGGAAATTCACAGACCTGTACCCTTGAGGCTAATAATACATTATATGTTAATAAAAAAATATTAAAAAAAGAAAATCTTAAAGCAATTTGGGACAAGAGGTCTGTAACATACAATAGTAGAAATATTAGATTGGCAGCATACTTATCCACAGAGACCTGGTAGGCCATAATGGACTGACAAGATATATTCAGAGCACTAAATGAGAAAATATATGTAGCCAAGAATACTATATCCAGCTAGGTTGTCATTGAAAATAGAAGGAGAGATAAAAAGCTCCCAGGACAAACAAAAATTAAAAGAATGTGCAAACACACAACTACAAACCAAACTACAGGAAATATTGAAAGGGATCATCTAAGCAAAGAGAGAGCCTAAAAGTAATAGACCAGAAAGGAGCAGAAACAATATACAGTAACAGTCACCTTACAGTCAATACAATGGCACTAAATTCATATCTTTCAATAGTTACCCTGAATGTAAATGGGATAAATGCCCCAATCAAAAGACATAGGATGTCAGAATGGATAAAAAAACAAGACCCATCGATATGTTGCCTACGAGAAACTTATATAGACCCAAAGACACCTCCAGATTTAAAGTGAGGAGGTAGAAAACAATTTACCATGCTAATGGACATCAAAAGAAAGCTGGGGTGGCAAACCTCATATCAGATAAATTAGATTTTAAGCCAAAGACTATAAGAAGAGATGAGGAAGGACACTAAATCATGCTTAAAGGATCTGTCCAACAAGAAGATCTAACAATTTAAAATATCTATGCCCCTAACATGGGAACAGCCAATTATATAAACCAATTAATATCAAAATCAAGGAAAAACATTGACAATAATACAATAATAATAGGGAACTTTAACACCCCTCTCACTGAAATGGACAGATCATCTAAGCAAAAGATCAACAAGGAAATAAAGGCTTTAAATAATACACTGGACCAGATGGACATCACAAATATATTCAGAACATTTCATCCCAAAGCAGCAGAATACACATTCTTCTCTAGTGCACATGGAACATAATCCAGAATAGATTAAATCCTGGGTCACAAATGAGGTCTCAACTGATACCAAAAGATTGGGATAATTGTCTGCATATTTTCAGACCACAATGCTCTGAAGCTAGAACTCAATCACAAGATGAAAGTTGGAAAGGACTCAAATACATGGAGGCTAAAGAGCATCCTACTAGAGAATGAATGGGTAAACCAGGAAACTAAAGAATAATTGAAAAAGTTATTGGAAACAAATGAAAATGAAAAAACAACTGTTCAAAATCTTTGGGACACAGCAAAGGCAGTCCTGAGAGGAAAGTATATAGTGATACAAGACTTTCTCAAGAAACAAGAAAGGTCTCAAGTACACAATCTAACCCTACACCTAAAGGAGCTGAAGAAAGAAGAGCAAAGAAAGTCTAAACCCAACAGGAGAAGAGAAATAATAAAGATCAGAGCAGAAATCAATAAAATAGAAACCAAAAGAACAGTAGAACAAATCGACAAAACTAGGAGCTGGTTCTTTGAAAGAATAAGACTGATGAACCCCTGGCCAGACTTATCAAAAAGAAAAGGGAAAGGACCCAAATCAATAAAATCATTAATGAAAGAGGAAAGATCACAACCGACACCAAAGAAATACAATTATAAGAACATATTATGAGCAACTACACACCAACAAATTTGACAATCTGGAAGAAATGGATGCATTCCTAGAGACCTATAGACTACCAAAACTGAAGCAGGAAGAAATAGAAAACCTGAACAGACCCATAACCAGTAAGGAGATTGAAGCAGTCATCAAAAATCTCCCAACAAACAAGAGCCCAGGGCCAGACAACTTCCCAGGGGAATTCTACCAATCATTTAAACTTCTTTAAATAATTTAATTAAATAATTAAATAATACCTATTCTCCTGAAATTGTTCCAAAAAATAGAAATGGAAGGAAAACTTCCAAACTCATTTTATGAGGCCAGCATTACCTTGATCCCAAAACCAGACAAACATCCCATCATAAAGGAGAATTACAGACCAATACCCTTGATGAACAGGGATGCAAAAATTCTTACCAAAATACTAGCCAATAGGATCCAACAGTATGTTAAAAGGGTTATTCACCACAACCAAGTGGGATTTATTCCTGGGCTGCAAGATTGGTTCAACATCCACAAATCAATCAATGTGATACAATACATGAATAAAAGAAAGAATAAGAACTATATGATAACACAATTGATGCTGAAGAAGCATTTAACAAAGTACTGCATCCTTTCTTGATCAAAACTCCTCAAAGTGTAGGTATAGAGGGCACATACCTCAATATCATCAAAGCCATCTATGAAAATCCCACAGTGAATACCATTCTGAATGGGGGGAAACTGAGAGCTTTTCCCCTAAGGTCAGGAATATGGCAGGGTTTTCCACTATGACCACTGCTATTCAACATAGTACTAGAAGTCTGAGCCTCGGCAATCAGACAACAAAAAGAAATAAAAAGTATCTGAATCGGCAAAGAAAGAATCAAACTCTCACTCTTTGCATATATTTTATGTGGAAAACCCAAAAGACTCCACTTTAAAAATCCTAGAACTCATATAGGAATCCAGGATATAAAACTAATGCACAGAAATCAGTTGCATTTCTATATACCAACAGCAAGACAGAAGAAAGAGAAATTAAGGAGTTAATCCCATTCACAATTGCACCCAAAACCATAAGATACTTAGGAATAAACCTAACCAAAGAGGCAAAGAATCTGTACTCAGAAAACTAGAAAGTACTCACGAAGGAAACTGAGGAAGACACAAAGAAGTGGAAAAACGTTCCATGCTCATGGATTGGAAGAGCAAATATTGTGAAAATGTCTATGCTACATAAAGCAATCTACACATTTAATACAATCTCTATCAAAATACCATAATTTTTTTCAAAGAAATGGAACAAATAATCCTAAAATTTTTTATGGAACCAGAAAAGACCCTGAATAGCCAGAGGAATGTTGAAAAAGAAAGTCAAAGTTGGTGGCATCAAAATTCCAGACTTCAAGCTCTATTACAAAGCTGTCATCATCAAGACAGTATGGTAGCGGCACAAAAACACACAGATCAAGGGAACAGAGTACAGAGCCAGAAATAGACCCTCAACTCTATGGTCAACTAATCTTTGACAAAGCAGGAAAGAATGTCCAATGGAAAAAAGACAGTCACTTCAACAAATGGTGTTGGGAAAATTGGACAGCCACATGTAGAAGAATGAAAGTGGACCATTTCCTTACATTACACACAAAAATAGACTCAAAATCCATGAAAGACCTCAGTGTGAGACAGGAATCCATCAAAATCCTTGAGGAGAACATGGGCAGCAACCTCTTCGACCTCAGCTGCAGCAACTTCTTTCTAGGAACATCGCAAAAGGCAAGGAAAGCAAGGGAAAATTGAACTCTCGGAATTTCATAATGATAAAAAGCTTTTGCAAAGGAAACAGTCAACAAATCCAAAAGACAACTGACAGAATAGGAGAAGATATTTGCAAATGACATATCAGATAAAGGGCTATATCCAAAATTTATAAAGAACTTATCAAACTCAACACCCAAAGAACAAATAATCCAATCAAGAAATGGGCAGAAAACATGAACAGACATTTCTGCAAAGAAGATATTCAGATGGCCAACAAACACATGAAAAAGTGCTCCACATCACTTGGCATCAGGGAAATATGAATCAAAACCACAATGAGATACCACCTCACACCAGTCAGAATGGCTAAAATTAACAAGTCAGGAAATGACAGAGGTTGGTGAGGATGCAGAGAAAGGGGAACCCTCCTACACTGTTGGTAGGAATGCAAGGTGGTGCAGGCACCCTGGAAAACAACATGGAGGTTACTCAATAAGTTGAAAAGAGAGCTACCCTATGGCCCAGCAATCACACTACTGGGTATTTACCCTAAAGATACAAATGTAATGATCCGAAGCGGCATGTGCACCTGACAGTTTATAGCAGCAATGTCCACAATAGCCAAATTATGGAAAGAACCTAGATGTCCATCAACAGATGAATGTATAAAGAATACGTGGTATATATATATACAATGGAATACTATGCAGCCACCAAAATAAATGAAATCTTGCCGTTTGTAATGATGTGGATAGAACTAGAGGGTATTACGCTGAGCGAAATAAGTCAATCAGAGAAAGACAATTATCATATAATCTCTCTGATATGAAGAGTTTGAGAGGCAGGGTGGAGGATTGTGGGGGATAGGGAATCAAAGAATGATACAGGATGGGATTGGGAAGGAGACAAACCATAAGAGACTCTAAATCTCACAAAACAAACTGAGGCTTGCTGGGGGTGGGAAGGTAGGGAGAGGGTGGTGGGGTTATGGACACTGGGGAGGGTATGGGCTATGGTGAGTGCTGTGAAATGTGTAAGCCTGATGATTCACAGACCTGTACCCCTGGGGCAAATAACACATTATATATTAATAAAAATAATTTTTTAAAAATTTCCATTATTTATAAGCCACCCAGTCTATGGCATTTTGTTATAGCAGCCTGAAGAGACCAAGACAAGGAGTGAACACGAATATAAAAATCCACCTGTCCATATAAAATATGTGCCCTATACTACAAATTAAGACCCTTACTATTCAATAAGAAAAAAGCCAAAACAACTTAACAGGAAAATGGGCAAAAGCCATGAACAAGCATTTCACAGAGCCATTCTTGCCTATGGGCCCCAGGGAACAGGTACAAAAATATGCCCAGAAGCGGTTAGTAACAGCAAAAAACATGAATGATCCAAATAGCCACTGACAGGAGAATGCATGAACCAAGTGGGGTATTATACAGCAGTGAAAAAGAATGACCATCACCTACACCCCAGCAAACTGATGAATGTCAGAAGTGATGTTATGTGTAGAAGGCCAGACCCACAGGAGCACACTCAGTATAAGGCCATTGTTACTGCCCTCGAAGATAAGTGAAACCAGATGACACACTGTGTAGAGATACCTACATACGTGAAAAGATATATCTATAAATAAAAGCCAGGGAAACACACAATTCAGCCCAGCAGGTGCCTTTGGACAGAAGGAGAGGAGTCATTGGTACTGGAGCAGTTCCTGGGTTGGGTAGTTGATTCACGGCTGTTCAGCTGTGATGCCTTTAGCAGACACGCATGTTACAGGGTATCTTGTATGTTATCGTTCATGACATCACACATATAATAAAGAGAAAACTGATCTCCTTCAAACTGAATGTTGAGACAGGAAGGTGGAAGAGAAAGACCTTGATGTGTGTGTTAGTTACAGGTATACACAGATGTCTGACATGACCTGGTTTGAGTCCTGGGAAGCGGTCTAGACTCGCATTCCCTTCTTTCCCTCCCTCATGCCAGAGTCATGAAAGGACTCAAAGGGGCGCTCAGGAGGGTGGGTGGGGAATGGTAAGGCCTCCACTCCTGTGACAGCGGCGCTCCCCTAGGGCCCCCAGTCCATCCTCTCCTAGTCCTGACACCCCCTCCCTGCATGGATATCACCCCCAACTTCATCCCCACTATGCAGCCCAGGCCTGCTTCTTGACACCAGCCTCCCCACCACCTGTATACTCTTCATCCCCTCCCCTGCCAGCTCCCCACATTGGGGCACGTCGAGTTTGAGGGCAGAGAGCCTGGCCAGGGCCAACTCCAGGTGGGGTGGGGAAACCCTAGGATTGAGCTGAGCGACAACCCTGCTCTTCCTCAGGCCATCCAGGCAAAGGACCCTAGGGACACAGCCAGCCCTGCCAGCTGGGCCTGCCATGAGCACTCCCAGCCTTGCAGGCCTGGAAACAACCAGGCCCACACTCAGTGCTTACTCAGTGCCAAACCCAGTGCAGACAGCTTTACTCAATGAGAGCAGATTTACGCCGTGCCTACTATTTGCCAGGCACTTTTCTGGAAGATGCAGGGGTGTCCCTGCCCTATTGGAAGTCAACCCCAAAGAAGGACAGAGGCCAGAGACCCCACATTCTGGGAGGAAATGCAAAGCTTGCAGAGGGCCTGGTAAGCAGTTGCAAGGAGAGCATGGAGACCCTGGGTCAGGACAGGCCTTTCTAGGAGGCCGTGTAAACTCTGCCCTGAGGCGGAGGGAGCTGGATGTGCACAGGCCAGGGTGGGGTGGGGAGAGGGGGTGCTGGCATGGGGAGCAAGGAAAAGCACGTCACTGAAGGGGCAGGTCCAAACCCTGGGGGCACGCAGGATCCCAGGCTCTTGCAGGAGTGAGGTGGGAGTTCGGGGAGGATGTCAGGTAGAGGTGGGTCCTAATCAGAATTGAGTTGATCAGGTTCCCCCTGAGAAGACAATGGCGAAACCCAAGGCCTGGAGAAGTGAGCCAAGTGTGGGTATGGGGGTCTGGAGAGGGGGGGCATGGGAGTGAGAAGTGTCTGCCAGGGTCTGGGGTCACCAGGAAGCGTGAGAAGGAGAGCAGAGCCGGCTGTTTCAGTGCTGCTAAGAGAAGAGATATGAGGACAGAGAAATGCCCTCTGGCCACAGGGAGGTGAGGGGACCCAGCCCTCAGATGTCCTCATACTCCTCTCTACTAGGAATGATGAGACAAAGGGCCATCCCAGGGACCAGAGGTTGTTCACATGGTCCTGATGTGGAGAACCCAGCCAGCTGGCAGAAGGACAGCTTCTGAAAAACCCTGTGTCCCTCAGAGCGGCTCTCGTCACTCTGTTCCGCACAGACCCTCTTGTCCCACCTGTGAGTGAGGCAGTGAGGCACAGAGGTTAAAGGGTTCACTCGCCCAGGCTGTGCAGCTGGGGATGGTCACGAACCCAGACTGGTCCAACTGGGAGCGGAGGCTGGGCCTGCAGGCCACACAGATGCTGGCAGGCCTGACGCCCCATCTGGGGCGGGCTGGGAGGTGGAAGGCCACGGTCTGGACTGGTCAGAGCCACCCCAGGCCAGACACTCCATGGCTGCTGACGCCAGGGTGAGGCAAACAAGGTCATTATCAGGTAATGAGCTCATTACTGAGGTCAGGCAAGGTCATTACTGGGTAATGTGCTGTCCCCTGCAGAGCCCCTTGCCTCCCAAGACCGTTCCTAGGGAACGCCTGGGTAGCCAGAGACACCTGGAGGCCAGAGAACAGATCCAGTGCCTCGTAGCCAAGGGGCATTCAGGGGCAAGGTGTGCCCAAATCCAGTCTCCACAGGAAGCCCTGGACCCTCTGGCCCCTTCTTAAAAGGAGGAGCCACCAGCAGCTCAGACCTGCCCTTTAGGCCACAGGTGTCCCATGTACCCTGCTCACCTCCCAGGGTCCGTCACCACGGCCCCCCTCACCATCTCTTGGCCAGCAAAGACTGCTTCTGGGCGCTGACGGCTGGGGACATGGAAGCAAGGCAACAGGGCCCACCAGAGCTCTGAGAGGCAGAACGAACTAGCCCGGAATGGTATCGTGAGCAACGACCCAAGCCAGAGCTGCAGCCTTAGTCTCCTGAAGCTCTACCACATGGCCCACACTTCAGGGCCCCAAAGGGACCACAGCCTTCCCTTCCTAAGAGCCCTGGGGCTGAGGCCCAGACCCCAGCCAAGATGGGGGGGGGGGGGTCTTGTCAGTCAGGCTCCCACAGCAAGAAGCCCAGCTGGCCCAGAGATCGGGTGGGCACCTAGGCTCTCGAGTCCATGACGAGGGCCAGGGTCCGTGACCAGAAAGGCGAGTGGCAGCCCACTCCTGGCCCAGTCCCAAGGCTAGCCCATTCTCCTCCCAGCGGGGCTGGTGGCTCAGGAAGAACACACTTCTCGCTCTCCTGGGGGGTCCCCCTCTCCACAGAGACCCTCAGGGCCAATGCAGAGGGGACCCCCATTTGCATCTCCATGTGCCCCCCTTCACTGAGAATGAGGCTGGGCCGGAATTTGGTGTGCAGACAGTCGTGGAAGAAGACAAAGACCACCATGCCCTGAAAGGTCACACTCAGTTCTATCCTGCAGGGTTGGCGAGGGGGTGACCTGGGCATCTGCATTGCCAGACGCTCCCATGACGACTGTGAGGCTTCCCTGCCCCCTCCGAGGCCACTAGGGCCCCCTCCAACATACAAAGCCCACTTTAGACAATAAGACTCCCTTTAGACAATAAGACTCCCTCTCTGGGTGGCTGCCAGGATTTAATGGCAACAGAGGACAAAGGTGAGGCAGTTCAGCTGCCCCTCCTTGTCTAGACAGAGGCAGAGCCCCAGGGTTTTCCCTCCTCTCAGGCCCTGAGTTAATCAGTGGTCAAGCCTGCTAATCGCCTAACCCTGCCTGTGCAGAGGGGCCACCTGAAGGCACAGAGCCCAGATGGGGACAGCTCCCAGAATGGTGGCTTCTCACAGTCACAGCCAGCCTCCCCACCCCCAGCAGACCTGGCCCTGGCCTTGGGCACAGAGAGGGGGCTGGAGTGGGGAAGGAGTTGGGCCCTGCCCTGGGCCCCACTCAGTTCCTCTGTGCAGGGGGCTGGGCAGGCTGGGCTGTGAAGATATTCTAGAAAGCAGAAGAACCAGAAAGCAGGCCTGTGTGCCAGTCCCCCTGGCCCAGTCAGTAGCTCTGTTCCTGCTTCCTGCCCCATTCCTTCTGCAGCTGCTTCTGTTCCGACCAACTAGCCTAGGCAAGGACTCCCCAGGCTATCCCTTCCCCTCCACCTGTGAAGCTCAGGGTAGGGTCACTGCAACCCATTTCTTGACTATTGCTGCACTTGACCTCAGGGGCTCAGGGTCATGTTGACCACAGCTGCCTGTTCACCCCTCACCAACACCTACCTCTGCAGCCCTCTTCAGGGGCCTCCCTTTCCAGTCTGCATTCGCTCCTGTGCAATCTGTTTGCCCCATAGCCGTGACTTTGGGAGACTCTGCCACCAGCCATGACTTCACATCTGGACCAGCTGCAGGATCGTCGGCTCTTCACAGCAAAGGCTCTGTTCCTATCACATCCCTCCACTAGCCTCAACAGTCAGAAAACTTTGCAGTCCCTGTGTGCCTTGGCAGCCCAGCCCAGCCTTCACACCCCTTCCACACCCCATCACAAATCTGAAGACTGTCCGTGACCACCACTCCAGCTCCCACCCTCCGCCGGCCAGCCCCAGCCTTTCCCAGCCTCCCTGCTGTGCCCCCACCACGGATCGGGTCTGGGGGCCTCCTTCATTTCATAGTGAGGCTCAGAGGAGGCAGAGCCCCTGGGTCACACAGCCTAACTCCAGCAGGCGTGGGGAAGAAATCCAGGGCATTTTTGTCTGCAGTATTTTAATTACTGAGGAGAGGGGAGCAGGAGCATGGTTAATGAGGCTTTAGGGACCAGCAGAACCAGATGCTGGAGGTCCCAGGGGATCAAGTGACTCAGCAGGAATGGGAGGGTCCTGCGGGGTTTGATGGAGTGCCACATTCTCACCTCCATATGTACCTTCGAGAGAGGCTGCAATGAATGAATGAATGAATGAATGAATGAATCAATAGAGGGGATCCAGAAGTCTTCATGGTGGCCTGGGGCCAGGGCTGTAAAAGAACAGGGTTGGCTGCCTCAATCACACACACATGGGCACAGAGCTACATAGTGGCGAGGCCCCTGTGGGCTCTGGGGACGCAGGTCCCAGTGGTTGCCTTGCCATCACCCTCCCAGCCCAGCCTGGATTCATGCCCACAATTTGCTAACTAGCCCCTAGGGTTTGGTGAGAACAACATGCTGGGCAGAGGGATACCACCCACGGTATCCATGACCCTGTCCATGACCCTGTGATGGACCCAGGGAGGTGCAGGGGTGAAGGCACTGGGGTGAAGAAGGGCGGAGTACAGCAGTGAGGAGTGCCCGCACAGGGGTGGGGGGGGGAAGGTGGC
Source organism: Mustela lutreola (assembly GCF_030435805.1). NCBI lineage: Eukaryota > Metazoa > Chordata > Mammalia > Carnivora > Mustelidae > Mustela > Mustela lutreola. Next base: position 63,285,061 of record NC_081300.1, on the reverse strand, counting down.
AGAGACAAGAAAGCCAGCACGGATGGCTACGAGGGTCTTGAATGCCAGGCTGAGGAGGTGCATGGGCTGACTAGGGTGAAGGACAGAGGCCCTGCCCTACCCAGGACCCTCAACCCAGGCTCATTCACTCATCTCCTCTGGCATCCAACATCCCGTGTGTTTGGTACCTCTGAGAACTCAGTGACCCAGTCGCCCGGTGCTCAGGGACCCTACTGTGGATTCAGGTGGACAGAAAACAGAGCCATTTAAAGTTGGGGGCAAGGGTCCTGAGTCACCTGCTGGGGGCTGGGGTGGCCAAGGAAGGCTGTCCCAAAGGGGGGGAATGAGTGGGAGCCACCAGGGAAATGGTGTGGAGTAGGGACATTCCCAGCAGGAGAAACAGCCTGAGCAAAGGCCCAGAGGGGTTGAGGTTGTTGGGTAAAAGGCAACATGGCCAGAACACAGTGGGGGTGGGGTGGGATATCCAGCGGGTCCCTGGGGACTGGGGCACAGCAGAGAGCCACCCAAACCCCTGAAGAGCTTGAGTGGGGGTGCCCTGGAGGAGGATGGGTTCCTGCAGCTGTGGGGGTGTGGCGGTGACAGGGATAATATCGGCCTGGACTAAGTTATGGAAGTGGGACTCTAGTGAGTGAGGAGGACTGGGCGGGAGGGTCCATAACCGCTGCTGCCTTCCCCTGAGTGCGTTGGGGTCAGTAGTTGGGAGTAGAGGGTGCGAGCCCGGTTCCTGACTATGGTCTGAGAGCCTAGGCTTCTCTGCAGCCTCATTCCACGTCCTGTCACCCCCTGCCCAGAAACCAGTCCTAGCTGCTCAACCCAGCGAAGTGCAGTCCCCGTGAGCAAGGCCAGCACTCTCAAGCCTGCCTGCATTGCCCCGCCGGGGTCCCCTGGGTCTCCATCCACCCGCCTCCTCCACCCCCGCCCTACCGGAGTTCCCCGGGCCAGGCCAGGTCCCCCCGAGGCCTCGGTCGTTCCCACAGCCGTCCCGGGGGGCCCCTCTCCACGGAGCGTCGCCGGGGCCCCAGCGGTCGCTAGGCTGCGGGCTGGGGCTCCCGACCAGGCCCGGCTCCGCTGGCGGTGGCGGCTGCAGCGCAGATGGCGGCGGAACCCGGGCGCCCGTGGGTCCAGGCGCGCACCGCATACGGCGCAAGCGAGGCGCTGCGACGGGCCGTTGGCCGCCGGCGGGACCACGGGCCGCAGGCCAACGGGCCGGGCCCTGAAGAAACCCGCGCCCCGGGTCGCCTGGCTCGCCTGCGGGGCCAGCTCCGGGCCGAGGCGGCGGCGCGGGCCGACGAGCCTCGGCTGCTGAGGCTGGTGGAGCGCGCGGGGGCCGCGGCCGGGGAGGCCCGGGCGCCTGGGGCCGCGGGGCGAGCGGATGCGCGCAGCAGCGGCTCGGTGTGCTCGGTGTGCGGAGAGCCGCGCGGCGGGGCCACCTACCCGGCGGGGGTCCTGGAGGTGAGCGAGCGACGGCTGCAGGAGGGCCTGGCGGCTGTGCGCGCCGAACTGGGCGCGGGGCTCGAGGCGCTGCGCGCGGAGCTGCGTGCGGAGCTGGACGCCCTGCGCGAGCTGCTGCCGCCCCCGCCGCCGCCCGCCCGCCGGGAGCCCCGCGCCGCCCCCCGCGCCGCGCCCCGCGGCCCAGCCCTGCTGCGGGCGCTCGGAACCATGAATGCCTTGGCCGCGGCCGCGAGACCCGCGGACGACATCCCGGACGGCCCCGCGGACGGCGGCGCGAACAGGGCCCCGGCCAGGAAGAACTTCAAGAAGACGCCGGTACCGCCCGGGGCCGCGCAGGGCAGCGGGGATTGAGGGCGGACCCCGACGGGGGTCACCGGGACCCGGGACAGATCCACCCACCTCGTGGATGGAGAAGGAGCCTCAGACGCCGTCTGCTAGAGCTCCGGCCTTGGGATGTAGCTATCCGGACGCGAAGAGCCTGGGGATTCCCGGGGATCAGGTCTGGGGAGTGCAGACGGCTTTGCGCCTGAGACCCAGTCCGGGCTGGAGGAGGGGCGGAGGCCCTTTTGGCCTTAAACCTGCGGAAGGGTCTGCCTCAGGGGAGGGTGCCGGTTTTTTCCGCTCTGGGGTTTTTGTTTTTTGTTTTTCTTAAGGGTCTTGGCCCCAAGGCTGGGCCTCCAAGCACTGAGATAATGTGTGACCCACACTTAACTCAGCAGACATTAGGGGCATGTGGGTGGCTGGGACATTATCACCTGGACACAGCCTCACTCAGGACAATGCTGCGCAGATGTGCAGCCGCAGTCCACAGGCCATGAGCTGGAGGGCAGCCATGCTTCACTACTGGCCAGCTTCACTCTACTGGTGTACCCAGCTTGTCACTGCACAGTAGTGCCTGGACACAGTGGCGACTCATCTTAGCTTCGCTGTGGATGGTGATGCCAAGGACACTTAACCCTTCACCTAGTCACAGCTCTCCAGAAAGTGTCGCCCTACACTCAGTCTCAACAACCTAACCTCCCATTATCAGCTAGGCTCAGTTTCACTAGCTGTCCTTGTTACCAGGACCCACTCACCTACCACAGTCTGCAGCAGAATGTACGTTTAAGTCACTGTTTAACCCGTACAGTGGGGTCAGTCAGTCAGCTTGTTTTTTAAAATAAAATGTGTAGTCTAAAGACTTTAGCAGGTGGTGTTTCTAGGACCTGCTAGTTTTTCTCCATGGAAGTGGGGGCACCTTCTCCCTCTCAGAGGAATCAGAGGAGGTCTCCACGTTCTGGGTGGCCGGCTGGGACTGGCTGTGGTGGGGTAGAGAAGGGGTGTTGAGGGGTCTCCCCATTGTGCAGCACACCAAGGCCTCAGTGGGCTTAGGGTAGGAATGCAGGCTCCGTGGGAGAGGCAGTGCTCTCCTACCCCCCCCACAAGGTACGTGAGGGCAAGGTCACTCTGCATCGTTTATTGTGGGAAGGGGTTGAATCTGGCTCCTAGGGGTCCTGCTGGAGCCACAAGTTGAGGCCCAGGCTCAGCAGAGCCCCATGCACACGGGCTAGGAACGCAGTGGGGACCGAGGCTGCTGCACAGATGGAGGCACCGAAAGAGGCCAATACCCTGCGCCCCCCTAGAGGCTGCTGCGGGCGGAAATTCTCCCTGAGCGGTGTGGGGCTTGAGCCAGGGAGCCCGGCCTGGGGCACAGTCTGGAACTGGGCCACCTGGGGTTTTGGGGCAGAGACAGATCAAGACGTGGGTGGCCTGGGGTTTCAGGAGGCAGGGAGGAGGAGGGCAGCACTGCCCAGGGAAGAGGTTGAGGCCCCACCTGCGCGCGCCCGATGGGGACCGGGTCCTCGAAGACCGTCCAGACAACCGCAGGTTGGCAGCCAGGTGTGGTCAGTGACCCTGCGTAGCGGTAGTAGCGCAAGAGGCTGGAGGTACCCGGCAGCAGCGAGGCCAGTGGAAAAGTGGATGTCAGATTCACTGAGGCCCCTGGGCAGGGGAGGGGAGGTGGGATTGGAGTCAGCCTCCCTGTACCCAGCCAGTCCCCACCTCCAGCACCCCTGAGACACCACCACCGCCCCCCCCCCCCCGCGGCCTGTGACCCGGTGGCTCCTCACCACGCTGAGACACGTTCTTCAGGCCCGACACAAGGGTGGAAAAGTTGGCATTGTCAGTGTCCTGCTCCTGGGGAGGAGACTCCAAGTGAGACGGGCTCCAAGTAGACAGGTCTCAAAGGGGGAACTCCAAAGGGATCTAGGGGAGACTGTAAGTGGCAAGAGAGTATGCTCCCAGTAGAGGTCAGCTGGGAGATCTGGGGGAAGGTCACCCTCCACTGACCCTGCAGACCCAGGACCTCTGGCTGGCCCCATCCTCCTACAAACCTTATGCACTCCCCCCACAGCTTGACAGGCCCATTCTGCCCCCTTTGCAGACCTCCTTTCTGGGAAGCACAAGGAGTCACAAAGCCCCTCTCTCCCTTACTACCAGGGGCTCTCCCTCACCGCCAACTGCACCGCCAGCACGGCTAGCCCGTCAGGGTGACTTCGCGCCTCCCCCAGGCTCTGGTACCTCGTGTTCATGTGGACCACATGCATCTGGAGAGGCACAGATCATGAGAGGTACCAGCTGTCCCTTCCACGGGCCACTCCCGCCACCCTACCCCATGCCCAAGCCCACCTCCATGGGGCGGCGCTGCCCATCCAGGCTGTGCTCTGAGCCTGCTTGCCCAGGGCCTCCCCAGTGGAAGTGCAGCTGCAGCGCGCGGTAGGCAGGCAGGGGCAGCCCAGCGCCCCGAATCTCCAGGAGGCTCTGCGGGCCAGCGTCCACGTGGAGCACCACTGAGGATAGGGAAGCATGTGACTCTCTCTTCCACCCCGCCCCCCACCCTTGTGCTTTTAGGGCCCAGGGTGCCAACACAGGTCCCCTTTGGCTAGTCTGCTCCCTGGCTGGGCTTCCACGGAATTGGTACCTCATTTGGGGTCCAGGCCCCTCTGCGGGTCAGACAACAGGGGAATACCCACCCTGCAAGGACTGGGGACAGGGTGACCCTCCTATGGCTGGAGTTTTGACCCAACACAGCTGTGTGTGATATTGGGCGGTTGTAATGACATCCTGATGCTGGGGAGGGCACTCTCTGACTTCTGGGAATGTCCTGATTCCTAGTCCTAGGGGGCAATGGCTGATTGCTATTGTTGGGGGGTGGTTTCCTGTTGGAGGTGTCTTTACTAACATGTATGGATGTTCCTGTGCTGATTGTGGAGATTTTGATCCTTGTGTGTGCGAGGGTGGGGAGGGGCAGGTAGTTCCCACTCCCAGGTGGTTCCTGCTCCTGTCTGGGTGGTGGGGGCGGGGTGGTGGTGGCCGTTCCTGGTCCCAGGTACTGACCTGTATGGCCATTATTCTCCAGTGTCCATGGGCCTGCAGGTGCTGAGTTGTAGCCTTGGAAGATGAAAGGTCCCAGGGTGGGGTCCCGCTGGACTAAGTGAAGGTCAATGTTGATGGGGGACTGGGCTGGGCCCCCACAGGCAGGAGCCATCTCCTTCCAGTGGGTGGGGCCTGAGGAAAAAGGCTAGGAATCTGCGGATGGGTTACGGAGGCAACTTGGGGGTACAAAGAGGAAGACAGTGGTCCTTCACACATACACAGAGAATTGCCCAGCCTCAGGAAGCTTGTCTCTGCCTCCCCCCCCAACCCCCAGACACCTGGACAGGTCACAACTGCAACACACACCCTAACCTAGCTGGATCACAAAGTTTGTAACTCTCAAACAGGCAGGCCATACTGCAATCACCTGCAGGTAGACTGTCCCACAGAAAATGGGGGTGGAGGGGTCCCCTGGCCCAAAAGCCCCACGCCCACACGGGGCACCTGAAACACCTGCTCACACATGGGCTGGCCACACTGACAGGCTTATAGGCCCCACCGATACGAACAGCTTGGTACACGTGCAGGACTGGAGGTCACATCAGCAACAGACCTGGACACACATGCAGGGGGACAGTCACAGCCAGCTGCTGTGACCCAGGACTCCAGACAGAAATGTGCAGGGACCACAGCAGCTCAGCATGCACACCGCTTTTGGGTCACGCTAGCACCAGACCATCACAGGACAGACATCCCACACAGCTTCACACGATCCTCTGTCCTCACCGCACTTCGGGTCCTGGGAGTCATAGCACCAGGTGTCTGTGGACAGGGGACAGGGTACTGAGATGAGGGACAGCCATCTGGGTCCTCGTCACGCTCCATCCCAGCCAGGGTCCAAGAATGGGGGTGCAGGGCTAAGGCCAGAGGAGTCCGTCCCAGACTCCAGTATCTCCTCCCCCCAAAGAAACCCCCCAGTGGTAGGGCTTAACGGGGTGTGGGGGTGGTAGCTACAAGGGAGTGTAGATTCCAGAATGGATGCGCGGGCCCAGGTGCTCACCACTCGAGTCCCCGCACACCAACAGTGGAACAATGAGGAAGGTGAGTGCAAAGCCTTGGGAACGCATGGTGTAGCTGCTGCAGATTCCGGAGGACTGACTGGAAAGTGCCAGAGGACAGTGGGGGTAGGCAAGGCAGCTGTTTGTTAGTGGGGAGGGTGAGGGGAGTGGCTAAGTCTTGAGGGCTCACTGGCAGGCCACTGCAGAGAGGGTCTGAGGGGGTGGTGTCCAGGCAGGGCCCCTGGCAGGGAAGACCGAGGTCTGAGATCACCAGGCACAGGCTCTGATCCCAGGGCCTAGTGCCAGCCACAATCACTGGTATTCACTGGAGCAAAGCCTTTTAAACGGAATCTCTCAATTAATGGGGGTGGCGCTACGATGCCCATTTAAAGATGAGGAAGGAGATGGAGGCTGGGGGCCGGGAGTGACATGCCAAGGCCACCAGGCAAGGACAGAAGATGAAAGGGGAGGGCACCTTGAATCCCAGTGCTCTGGACTTTTGAGGCTGGGGTGGGAGGGTGTCCTTCCCTTCTGCTGTGGGCCCGAGACCACCATCTGCCCCAAGACCACAGCCTCTCTTGTATAGGTGTCTCCGCTGTACACCAAGGGCAAGGCCTTCCTTTGGGGGGATCATCCCACCATCTGGGAAGCTGCAGCTCTCCCACTGATTCACACCCCCCCCCAGGGGGGGGTACTTCAGGCTTCTGCAGCAGCTCCTGAGGCCGACCCCGCCTCAGGCTGTGGCCTGAGCCTGTTCCCTCAATTTGCTGTCCTGCAAAGTGGGGCTGATCTCTTTTGTCCCTTGGTGTAACCAAGAAGGTGACAGTTTGGAAAGAGCTCTGTATCTGGGCATGTGTGTGCCTGTGGGTGTAAGCACAACTGGGCCAGGAGGTTGCAGGGAGGGTGGTGGGTTTTTCCAATCTCCAGAGGGCCAGACTCTTCCCACTTTGGGGAAGGGGCACTGTCAGCAAAGCTGATGGCACTCAGGACCCCTCACCACCCCAGCAGGTGTGTTCAGGAATGAAGGAACTGTCCTCGAAGCTCCTAACCCCATCAAGGGACTCCCTGTTCTTTCCTGACCCTGGCCCCTCACCCACCCAGCCCGTGGGCCCCCAGTGCCCAGCCTGGAGCCAAATGCCAGGCGGCTGGGTTAGGAAGGTGAGCACAAGGGCCCACTTGAGGTTGAGTCCCTGTGGGTACCCTTTTGTTCCTTCATCACAAACTGGGGAATTCCTGAAAGGGCCATGGTCAGAGAGCAGAAGGAACAGGGCATCCTGGAGCCCTGCACCTGGCCCGGCTGGTACAGATGCTCTGACCCCTCCGCCCACCCATTCCCACCACCGTGTCATGCAGCCCCGACGTGTCTGGAGTCTCCCGTCCCCACTTGGGTCACACCAAGGACTGACCACACCTCTTCCAGAACACAAATTTATTTGGCATTTGGATGAAATGGTTCTCACAGCATCTTAAGAAAAGGATTAGTGCCAACCCAACCAAAAATAAACCCAAACTAAAAACCCTTAGTGAAAGGAAAACATAAAAAACAGGCATCGAGACAATGTACAGTATGGACTCCTTCCATACTCCTCCACCTGGGGGAGGAGGCCCCTCCCAAGAGCTTGGCCTGTACCTCTGGGGGCCCAGTCTCTCTCAGGAGCACAAGAGTCGCAGCTACTAGGGTTGGCCTCAGGATTCTTCATCGGACCGTGGAGCACAGTCAGATCTTACAAAAGGTGGTAGCTGGACAGGAGGCTGAGGACAGCCAGGCTGACACCAGCTCCCCTCGTTCCTCTCACAACCGCCCCCCCCAGCGGAGGTCAGCTCCCGGGCACCGACTCCTGCAGACACAGCAGGTGGGGGTCTGGAGTAGCCCCGCACATGGGCCTTCTGCCCGGCCCATGGATGCAAGTGGGCTGAGCACCCCAGCGCACGACAGAGCCCTGTGGCCAGTCCAGAAGCAGGCTCGCCGTTTCAGCTCACTCCCTCCTCAGCACCTCATGTGTGCCTGATTGGCCCCAGCAGTCCTTCAGTCCCCACAGGAGTTTCCCAGTCCCACATGGTTCCGAGGTATGGGCCAGGGACACGGGAGCTGGGAAGGACTCTCAGCTATAGAGGTCAGGCCCTCTGTGCTCTGCTGGGACGGACACTCCAAAGCAGACACGCTCAGGACACTCACCTGGCACCAGTAAGACCCGTGACTGTTCTCCAGCCCTCAGCTGCCCCGAGCCCAGCAGGCTGGAGGCAAAACACACTTCCTGCTTGGTCTTCAGCGGCCAGTGTGGGCCGTGAGGGCCCAATACGCCATTCTCAAAGGGCAGCCCTTTGGCAAGGGGAGCTCCGGCCTGCTCGGCATGCAGCCCACCTGCCTCCCACACTCTGGGTCCTGCAAGTGTGGACAGGCAGTTCAGACTTCACACCTCTGGCCGGCTCAGGGCATGACAGTTTCTGTGGGGCAACTCAAAAACCTCACTCCGTCCTGGAGGAACACAATGGGTTTCCAATCGGGAGAGTGTGAGAATGTGCCACTGAGGTCTGTCACCACAGAGCACTTCTAGTCAACCCTCCAGTCACTGCACGCTGGTCTGGAAAAGCCACACCAGGGACCAAGCACAGGGCTCCATGCGCTCAGCCACAGGACGGAGGTACAGACCTCGCTGAGCCTCCGGGTCACCCCAGACATCACAACGGGCCTGGGAAATGGGGGCCCCATACCCGAGCTCTGGTGTACCACTACCACCTGCAAAACTTGGACACATATGTACACACATATAGACACACGCACACACACAAAAAGAAAATATCCAGACATTCAACGTAGAAAAGATATGGATGTGCTAAAAATCGCACAGAACCCGCTTAATCTCGAAACCTCAGAAATGCTAAAAGCCCCATGTCAGGAGATGGGACCGCTGCCCAGGAGCAGGCAACAGGGTCCCTTGGTCCAGAGGCCCCTGCGCAGGGTACCCTGCACCCTGAGCTGCTGAGGAGCATGAGAAGGTGGCATGCGGCCACTGGGCACTCAGCCCCAGCGGTGACAGTGTGCAAGGAGATGGACACAGCCCAGGGCATTCGTTTCGGCCACCCCTCCCCACAAAGAAACAACCCTTTATGGCACAAACATGATGGGGTGGGGGGCAGGCCAGGCCCAGAGGCGAAATCAATTAAGAGTGGGGGCTCCAGAGGCTAGCAGACAGGAGCTGGCTTAGCTCCCAACCCCCAGCAGAGGATCCAGGGCCAGAACACTCATGCGTGGCTAAGGGCCTTGGCCCGACTCCAGGGCTGCCTCTTGGGGGAGCCATGCACAGCAATGCTGGGGAAAAAATGGCAGAGTGGGACCAGGGCCTCCTGGCACAGAATTGGGCTTCAATGAGCCCAGCTAGACAGAGTGGAGAGTTCAACCTCCTTCCAAGACCCTCTTTCCTCAGGGCCTCGGGCACCAGAGGCCCAGGCCATCCCCCAGCCTGGGGAAGGGTCACCCTTGATGTTTACAGCTGGGGTGGAGTGGAGGGGATCCTCAGAGCAGTCATTGTGGTCACCTTCAAGACCGTCTACCCTCAGGCAGACTAGTACCCAGACAATACTGACAGTCCACAAACATGGTGGTGCCTGGAAGCGCCCCTCCCGCCTCCTGGCCACCGGGGCCGTGTGGCTTTCTGGCAGGCTCCTCTGGACGGCATGCCACAGCAAGCATGCCCACCAAAACCAGATGTGGTGCGGGGCCCATGCCCACGGTGCCATCTTTGTTCCCTACTTCTGAAACGTGTGGTCTGAACGAACTCCGTCATTCTTCTGCCATTTGAAAAGAAACAGACAGGGACCAACAGCTATGCATGTTTCTAGAGCCCTCCAGGAGGCCCAGTGCAGGTGTCTACTCCCTTGGGAGGCCGGTGTGGTCTGTGCTGCACATGCATGCGGTCAGTGGGTTTGCGGCCGTGCAGCTGGGTCCAGGCTCACTCAGGGGCCCTTTAAGTCTCCCACGGGGATCAGGATTTTCTTGACAGCAAAAAGGTGCTCTCCGCCCGTTGGGGCCTTGGGCTGGGCCATCCTCTACACCACGGTACTGAGGGAATTGCGGCTATGGCGGCCGCCCCCCGGCAGTGCCTCTGTGGCTGGGGTGCTCCCACTCTGGCCAGGGTCAGGGGGCACCAGCAGGGCACTGCTGCTGTCAGCTGAGTCTTCCAAGTCGGCCAGAGAGGGCCCCGCAGCAGGCAAAGGGTGCTCCAGACGCCGGGGTGACGCCCCTTCACTGCCACCATCCCCTGGGCTCGGCGGCCTGGCCTCTGCCGGCTCAAAGGCATCATCGTCTGCAGGGAGACAAAAGGGTGTCAGCAGGATGGTGGGCCTGGCACAGGGGAAGAGGGTGGGCTGGGAACCAGGGGACGCTCCTCCTGCCATCACCCCTCACCTCTGCCCACCTGACAAGGGGCCAGGTGCAGGGGTACAACTAGGAGCAAGCCATGGTGTGTGGTGTGGGGGGACATAGCAGTCAGCAGAACGAAGTTAGGGGAGAGGGAACATCCTCTCAGACTTGGTGGGAGTCAAAGCAGGGCATCCCTGACATGAGGGAGTTACTGGGCTGGCAGTGGCCAGGCTGTTGCTGGAACATGGGGATGGGAATGCAGGAGACAGGGCTGGAGCAGGCAGTTCGGCAAACCTCACAGGGGTTTGAGGGAAGCTTTATGGCAGGCCACTCCGTTCAGTGTGCCTGTTCCTTATTAGCCAGTCCCTCTCTGAAAGCTTGGGCATGGGGGCCCAGCATGCCCCTTTATGCTGGCTGGCCTCCCCCAGCCCCAGGAGTCCGTGACCCTGCCCTGGGGAGACTCCACACAGGCAGCTGATCTCTTGCCCTCCCACAGCGGCATCCCTGCCAGGAAGCCTGTTGTACCCTGACCCCCCCGAGAGCAGTAGGAAAATCCGTGTGTGCAGGGGTCACATCCAGGTCCTGCCCACAGACCACAGAGGAGTGGTCCCGGTGAACACAGCATGGCTGGCCCCATGACACCTGTCCTGCTGTGGTACATGGGTGCACAGGGAACCAGCCACCTCAGGGTAGGGCACCGCCCGCTGGTACGCTGCAAGGGGTCATGTGTAAGAGACAGTATTCACACAGCGGCAGATGGGATGGGACACCTGAGTCGCACACCAGGCACAGGGACAAGCCAGGCAGTGGTGAGGAAGCCGGCACGGCCTTTGTGCAACATGGCCCTGTTAGGAACGGGCTTTCAGGGTATCAGACGGATAACAGATCTGAGTCATTGGGGCGAACATCACAGAACCAGTGCTTTCTCCAAAGAACTGCTTCCAGACAGGAGGCAATGTCATGATGGTGTCTCTTGAGCTCATGACACATACACGTGTCTTTAGGGCCAAACAGTTGGCTCTGGGTTGGCCCCTGTAGCTCTGGGTTTGCCCTGTCCCCACAACGACCAGCACCTGGCTCCCCAGCTCTCCACAATGCCCAGCTGGGTACGCCCCAAGGGCTGCTTGCTAACAGGTGTTCACAGGAGGAAGGCCAGTGGCAGTGTGACAACTGCCAGCAGTCCTCTGCATGGGTAACCCTGGGAAGAGCCCGCCTACCGACACATGGCAATATCTTCCACCTTAAATGGAAACCCAAGGGAAAAGCAGAAGACCAGGAGGAAGTGGAGGTTCAGGGTCCTGCGGACTGGGGGGGAGGACCACTGGCTGCACATGGTGGAAGGTTAGTGACGTGCTGCTCCCTGTCCCTGTGGGGGAAGCACCTGCGGGGTCGTAGAACACGCTGTCAGGGTTGATGGAGGCCTCGTAGGGCGGCGGCGGATCATCGGGCTGGTCGATGTCTGGGTACTTATATGCGGTGTAGGGAGGCGGAGGGTCGTGGAAGTGGAACGTGCCGCCTTCCCCATCGTCAGAAAGGTGTAGTGGCGTGAGGCCGGTGCCGAACCCGTCTGGGCCGTAATCAAAGCCAGGGATCCTCCGGCCAAGGTTGAAGTGGTGCACTGTACAACCACAGGGAGACAAGCAATAGAACCACGTCACTCAAAGGCACGCAGCTCAGTCCCCAAGTCACTCACCTCCTCTCGAGGCTGGACCTGCAACCCCAGGCCCAAGGGGTCAGGTATCCTGACTGTCACACTCGTATGCCCAGCTTGCCCACCCGGACCCCCTCCTTCAGTCCATTCCTGGCCCTAACCCATGTGCAACCCCTCACTACTTCCTGCCACTTCTGCTGCCCAGCCATCACCGCACGCTCCCACCTGAGGGTCTCTGAAGCTGACCTGGTGGGAACTGAGGGTCTGAGGAAGGACTACGCTGGCTCTCAGTGCCCTAAGGCCCCCAACTGCAGCTGGCACAGCCCCTCAGTATTCCTGCCACCTTGACTCAAGAGCCCTCGGGCCCTTGGGGTCTGTAACCATCCCACCGCTCCCCACATGGACTGGGGGACTGGGTGCTGGGGAGCCTGGCTTGCTTGCTGAGACAAGGAGCAATTCCAGCTCTACTGAGGGCACAGGCCTCTCACTGCAGAGAACTTGGGCTGAAGAGGGCAAGTCACACCCTAAGCTGCCTAACAGTTCTGGGTATCTGCTGCTCTGCCCCCTCTCCACCCCGCAGGTGGCCCACTCACAGTCCAGGGTGCCAGAAAAGGTAATATCACTGATCAGAACATGCAACAGCAGCTGTGGGTCCTGTTTCAAGGCCTGGAGGGGCGGGGGAGCCTGGGGGCAGCTGGCACTGACAATGTGTCCCTCCCTTCACATATCTAGGGCCTGATTTCAGGTCCCCAGGACAGCTCCTCCAGCTCCTCAGGTGCTGGGGACAAGCTGGGGCATCCCTATCAGTATCTTCTCCTTCTTCCTTGCCCCTTCCTGCTTCCTGTGCCCTCCCAGTCTCTCAAGGGAACCTAGCCTGGAGTGGAGCCTCCACTGGGGCTGTCATTGGCAGGGCGAGCCGCACTCACAGTTGGCTCCGATCAGGGACTCAATGCGTTCCCGCCGCCTCTGGCGAAGCCGGTGGACCATGAAAAGCAGCAGCGACAGGATGAGGAAGGAGGAGATGCAGCTAACGATCAGACGCATCCCACTGGCCATGGAGTCGAATAGGCTGTTGCCATCTGTTACAGGGAGAGGAAGGAAACTGGCTGTTCTCTAAGAGGGGAGACTGACCCCCAGGTGCTTAGTGGTACAGGAAGGCCACAGCCTTTCACCACCAGGCAGGTATGTGGAAAAGGCAAGTGCTTCCTGATTCCCTGCACTTGATGATCTTGGGAGAGACAGAAGAAATGAAACAACTCAAAGTAATGAATACTGCGCTAACACCAAAGAAGAGACGCAAATTGTGGGCCAGGAATAATATTTTACCTTCCAGCCTAGCACTAAGTTCCATTCAATGAGCCCCTTCTGCCTAAGAGGCTCTGCTATAGGTCCCCGTACCCCCAACCACACAGGACAAAATCAGGCACATGTGACCAAGTTCCTGGACCCTAGACCAGGGATGCTCACCTTGGCGACTCTGTAACTCCCAGGGAACATGTGACAACATCTGGAGAGACTCTTGGTCCCCACCAACCCCTCAAGGGTGGAGGCACTATTGGCCTCTGGTGGGTAGAGGCCTGTGGTGCTGCTCAGCAGCTTGCCAAGCACAGTAAGGGCCCACGTCACAGTGCTCAGTACCAAATGTTGACTATGCCCACACGGAGAGAGCCTGCCTTGCCCTGGTGCCCACCAGTGCTTGTCCGATGCTTGCTGTGGGGGGAGCACACGTGGTGAACACTGGAGGAGACGTGAGGGAAGAGAACTTGCGCTGGCTGAGTGCCTACAGGGGGACAGACTTCCCCATGGGCTCTCACTGAGGTGAGATGGGCCACTCATACCAAGTCACAGACTAATAGGACCAGGAAGTGGTCCCGAGAGTACCTGCCTCCACGACCCAGAAGGCAGGCCACAGACTGTTGACTTCCAACTCTGTGACAGCCATGCAGGCAGATCCCCTCCAAGGAGACACTCCATGACCAACAAGGATTCCATGTGAGAGGCCGGGCTCCCGGGGCCCTTCTACTGCTTCTGCTGGCCCAGCCAGCTCCACGCCATTGCAGATGGTCTGAGCTCACTCTTGCCCTCCTCCCACAGGGCCAGGGAGCCTCCCTCAAAGCTGCACTTATTGCTGACAAAACTTGGGAAGTAAACATGTATAAAGGATACATCCTCTCCCCAATTAGCTGCTTTTCTGGTGCCTCTGATCCTCTTCCAGTGTTAAGGGAACATTTTGTCTGTCTGTGGGAGGACGACTGTCAGCTCAGGGGGCTGCTGACATGTCTGTTAATTGGTGGCCAGCTCAGAGATCCCAAGGGGGCACCTGCTTAAGCAACAGTCCCTTTGCAATGACTCTTACTAATCACTTCCAAAATAAACTCAAGGACACAGTAAAGGTCCCTGACCATCCCTCCATGGTGATTACCAGGAAGGAGGAAGCATCCCCTAAAAGAAAGCCACCTGCAGTCAGACACAAAGAAGACAGCACTGTCCTAGGAGACAGAAGCCAGTTCTTGGGTCCTTGGGGACTCACACCATGACTGGTCAGCTATAAATGTTGCCTATCCCAAGGTCATAAAGATTTTTCTATGTTCTCTATTTTCTTTTAATGTACTTAATTTTTTTTAGAGTATATATTTTTCTTCTAGAAGTCTTACAACGTAAGGTTTTCTAGTTAGGTCTTTCACCATTTTTTTTTTTTTTTTAAGATTTTATTTATTTATTTGAGAGAGAGAGAGACAGTGAGAGAGACCGTGAGAGGCGAGAAGGTCAGAGGGAGAAGCAGACTCCCTATGGAGCTGGGAGCCCAATATGGAACTTGATCCTAGGAATCTGGGATCATGACCTAAGCTGAAGGCAGTTGCTTAACCAACTGAGCCACCCAGGCACCCGGTCTATGACCATTTTGAGTTAATTTTTATACATCGTAAGATGTGTAGTTAAAGGTATATATGTATGTATGTGTATATATATATTTTTTAATATGGATGTCCAACTGTTCCAGCACCATCTGTTTAAAGATATCCTTTCCCCATTTAATTGCCTTTGTACTATTGTCAATTATTAGTTGACCATATAAGTGTGGGACTATTTCTAGACTATTTTGTTCCAGTGATCTACGTGTCTCTTCTTCTGATAATACCACACTGTTTTGATTACTATGACCATGCTACTATGACAGTAGGTTTTAAATCAGGTACCATGAGTCCTCCAACTTTTTCTTCTCAAAAACTGTTTTAGCTAGTCTAATTTCCTTTGCCTTTCTACATAAATTTTATTTATTTTTTTAAGTTTTGTTTTGTTTTAAATTTCTAAGTAATCTCTACATCCAATGTGGGACATGAACTTGCAACCCTGAGATCATGAGTTATATGTGTTCCACTGATTGAGCCAGCCAGGCACTCCTCTACATAAATTTTAGAATCAGCTTGTCAATGTCTGTAAAAAGTCTGCTGGAATTTGGGTTAGGACAGCACTGTATCCATAAATAACTTAGGGGTAATTAACTGCCTAATGATATTGAGTCCTATGATCCATGAACATGGTATACCTCTCCTCTGATGTCTTTCATCAGTATTTTATGGTTTGTGCATATATTTGGAAGGCTTATGCCTAAGTCATGTTTTTTGGTGCTACTGTAAATGGTACTTTTTTTTTAGATCTTTAAATTTCCAACTATTCACAGGTAGCATATATAAAAACAATGGAATTTTGTATATTGACTTTGTATGTGGAGACCCTGCTAAACACACTTAATTAATTTTAGTAACTTTCTTGCAGCTCCTTTGCGATTTTCTATGCAGACAATCATATCATCTACTAAAAAAAACAATTTCATTTCCCCTTGTAGTCTGGATACCTTTTCATTTTCTGGCACTGCCCTTGACCTCCTGTAGAACCCTAAACAGAGTGGTGAGAGCAGACATCCTTGCCTTGTGAAGGGGATACTTTCCCAACATCCCAGTTTGGGTGGCAGTTTCTCTGTCGTTGTTGGAATACAGGTACTTCCCAGGAGAAAACACTCAGCTTGGGAAGCAGGCAGGAGCCTGCAAACAGAACACTAAACAAGAGGCAGGAATAAGCCCTGGATAAGCTGCTCTGGCTGCACAGGAGAATGGCCTGCAGCAGCTATGGTCTCAACCAGATGCCATGAAAGCCCTGTTCTGCTGAGAAGTCCTCAGGGCTTGGCAGGCCCTACAGGTCTTACACAGGCCTGGTCATTCTGACAAAGCCTAGATGGAGGGGTAAGGCAATATGGATAGATTCCTAAGAAATGGAATGAGAAACACATGTGATGTGGCTTGTAAAAGCCAGTCTTTGACTCCTGTGGAAGGTAAGTGAGCTGGGGGTTCAGAGTGATGTGGCCAGGACACAGGAGACCTGGTAAGCACCTAATTAGTGCTTGTCAGAATCCCATAGGAATGCATCTTATACAAGCAGGTACGATTTACTCTGTGAGACAGGGAGGCCCAAGTGTACCCTCACTGAGTTCCACTCTCCCTGGTAGGCTCTTCTGTACTCTTCACAGCCGAGTGCACCTCTAGGACTTGTGCCAAAGTGTCTGATTCAGCCAAACCTCAGACACCCTCTGACACTGCTTTGCCCTCTCCCGCAGACGCCCTTCCTGGCATGCAGGGACACTGACAACTCTCTAATTAATGAGAGTTCTAGTTGTTGTGGCTCTCACACACCAGTTCCAACTCCTGTCCCACGAGCACTAAGCAAACCAGTTTCTCCTCCACAGGGGCCCTGAAGGATGGAGATGGCCACCACGCCCTGCCCAAGCTTCTCTTCTACGGGGTCCATGAGCTTAGGGACTTCCACAAGGCCCTGTCCACGTCTGTCTCACACTGCCAAGATAAAAAAACAAATTCATGCTTTTGATTTACAGTTCTCTTGAGATTATGAATTCACAGAGATGCCAACTGCACTGGTGTGGAGAATAATCCAGCATGTTGTATGACTGTGATGCCCACTAACTGTCATACAGAGTACACTGCTCCTGCTGCTCTTTTCTTTTTCCTTTGGAAAGGAAAGGAAGAGGGCTATCTAGAGACCACATGCCTGCATAGTGTCTAATCACAAACACCACCTGGTAGAATGGAGTTAGTTTCTCAAAACTTTCTCCTGAAAGATTTTAGCGGTAGAAATCGATGACTATAAGCAAATAAAAACTGTCATTACCCCCCACTCACCAAACACAGAAAAGAGCTAAAATGGGGACATAAATCTTGAGAGGAGAAAGATAGGTCAGATATAAAGCAATCAGTTACAGCTGATTCATGAACAGGCACCCTCATTCAAATTCAAGTTCACTGATGTACAATACTGGTTACCTACCTGAGAGCTGACACAAGCCAACCTGTGAGGTGGCAGTTAGAGAAGGCCGGGTCATGTGACACACACATGCTCTCAAGAGTAGTTGGCCATCGAAGCTGGCTGAACAGCTCCATAAACAAAATGTTGCTATGCCATGTGCCATGAGCTCTCACGAGTGCCCACCACTGAGAAAGCGAAGGAACATCTGGGCTCCAGCTTAGAACACGGGGGCTGACTTGTGACCCACCATCAGTCTCACCTGGGTCCAGGCACATGAACTTGCAGCATTCCTTGGGGTCCTTGCGGTACTGCTGACAGCCCTGGGGCCTCTCACAGAGGGCAGCCACACACATCTCAGGCTCCCCACCATGGCAGGTGCAGCTCAGGCATGGGTCGTCTCCTTTGGGGGTGAAGTAGAACCCCTCATCCACCACATTGTCCTTGATGTCAACGCATGTTTGACCTGCAACATGCACATACATGCATATACGTATGCATCATTGGGCAGCAGACACGACAATAGAAGAGTTAGCAAGATCAACCAGAGAGCCCTCTCAGTGCCGAAGTGTGTGAGTCTGGCCCACAGCCACAGGAAGTGGCTATCCAAGAGAGGCTGTCACTACAACTCGCTGTTAGGACAAAGCCTGATCAGGGCACACCTGGCCATGAGCCCAGACAGCTGGGAGAGAGAAGAGTGCTAGATGCCAGGGAAAAGCCCATGGAGAAGTGTTTGCTTTCAAGGATTTGCCTAAGCAGTTTACTTAGAAATTTCCTCAGTTTTAAAATGTAGCTGTCATGCATGTTAACCATTTTACAACACATCTGAGAATGTCTCCAATTACTCTCCCAAGAAGCTGCTGGCTCCGCTTGAAAACACAGTCCACTAGTCCTGAGAAACACATAGTAAACTCTGTGCAGAGCTGTTGTGGGGCAGGAGGAAGAGAAATGGCCATCACCAGAGACGAGAGAAAGCTGACAGCTCAGAGCCCTAAGCAAGCCCTAGACACAACAGATGCCTGGAGGAAGGGATGAAGGATGAGGCAGGAGCAGCTCTGCAAAAGACACATGCTCAGTGAAAGGCAAAGGGACATGAGAAGATGTTTGTTTCCATCCCCAAATGGAGTAAAGATACCTAAAAACACGCATCACAAATCCCACAACCATGGGTCTGAGCCTCACTGAAGACTGGGGTTGGGGTGCCGGGGTGGCTCAGTTGTTAGGCACCTGCCTGTGGTTCAGGTCATGATCCTAGAGTCCTGGGATCGAGCCCCACATAAGGCTTCCTGCACAGCGGGAAGCCTGTTCTCTCTCTCCCACTCTCCCTGCTTGTGTTCCCCCTTTTGCTGTCTCTCTCCCTCTGGCAAATTATAAACAAATAAATGAAATTTAAAAAAAAAGAAAGGACTGGAGTCAGATCTACATCGGCTCATGTGGTCAGGAATATGCAGGGCAAGAAACTCACATAGAACTGATCTCTGTTAGAAGAGGGAGAAAAAGAATGAAGAAAAATGAGCAGCCCTCAGAGAAACATGGGACACCACTGAGTGCACCATCACACACAAAACAGAAGTACCAGAAGAAGAAGAGAGCAGAAGGAGCAGAAAAAAGTATCTGAGGAAATAACAGCTGAAAACTTCCCAAACTCATTGAAAACAAAACCTATACATGTAGGAAGCGTAACAAACTCCAAGTTGGATAAATACAAAGAGCCCTAAGCACGTCAGACACACACATCATAGTAAAAGTGCTAACATCGAAGAAAATGTGAAAACCTTAAGAACAGCAGGCCAGAAATGACACGTTACTTATAAGAGAACCCCGTAAGGCTAACTAACAAATGATTTCTCAGAAGAAAAAAGAGAGATGAGAAGGCAGTGGGATAACATACTCAAGATGCTCAAAGAAAAAACTATCAGAATCCTACACCCAGCAAACCTAGCTTTCAAAACCTGAAGGCAACATAAAGACTTTCCCCAAACAGACAAGACCTAATTTGCCGCATTCACACATGCCTTATAAGTAATAACAAAGGAAGGTCTTTTTTTTTTTTTTTTTTTTTGAGGGAGAGAGATTGAGCATGAGGGGAGGGAGGGGCAGAGAGAGGGAAAGGGAGCCTCCTAAGCAGACTCCACATGAAGTGCAGAGCCTGACACAGGGTCAGACACAGAGCTCTATCTCACAACCCTGAGATCATGACCAAGAGTCGGACACTTAACCGACTGAGCCACCCAGGCACCTCACCCCAAAGGAAGTTCTTAAGGCTAAAAGAAAGTGATCCTCCGAGAGCAATTTGGATCTATACAAAAAACCAAAAGGCGCTAGAAAAGATAATCATGTGATTATGAAAGTCAATATAGTTTTTTTTTCTTAAAGATTTATTTGACAGAGAAAGACACAGCGAGAGAGGGAACACAGGCAGGGGGAGTGGGAGAGGGAGAAGCAGGCTTCCCGCTGAGCAGGTAGCCCAATGTAGGGCTCAATCCCAGGACCCTGGGATCATGACTTGAGCTGAAGGCAGACGCTTAACAACTGAGCCACCCAGTTGCTCCATAAATGAATATTTTTTCCCTCTTAACTGAATGAAAAAGCAATTGTAAGAGATATTGTGTTTATGGGGTGCCTGGGTGGCTCAGTCAGTTAAGTGGCTGCCTCTGGCTCAGGTCATGATCTCAGGGTCCTGGAATTGAGCCCGCTTCTCCCTTCCCTCTGCCTGCCACTCTGCCTACTTGTGCTCTCTATCTCTCTTTGAAATAAATAAATAAAATCTTAAAAAAAGATATTGTGTTTATAACATAGTATTGGGCCTCTAACATACAGAAATGTAATGTATGTGTTTGCTGATAACAGCCCAAAGGAGGTGTGTGGAAGCAAAGCTGCTCCATGCTAAAGAAATGACTGGAGGTGGTAATTAAGAATGTTTTGTTTGTTTGCAACACTAATAGACCTAATGTGTATAATGATAATACCAGAGAACGAAAGAAAGGAAATTGGGTTTTAAGAGGTTAACATTCCACATATCACTGAAATGAACCTAGTATCAATCTGAAGCGAATGTGAATAAAATGTATATCGTAGAATATATATATAGATATACACGGAGTTAGTGTTAATAGTTACAGTTACCTCTGAATATACTAAAAAGCACTGAATGGTACACTTTAAATGAGTGAATTGTCAAGTATGTGAATTATATCATAATAAAGCTGTTAAAAAAAAGAGAGAGATGATGGCTGAGATCTTCCCATTATTAATAAAACACATAAATCCCCAGGGGTCCTAAAAGGACCAATAAAAATAAATCAGTAACTTGGGACGCCTGGGTGGCTCAGTTGGTTAAGCCACTGCCTTTGGCTCAGGTCATGATCCCAGGGTCCTGGGATTGAGTTCTGCATCAGGCACCTTGCTCATTGGGGGCCTGCTTCTCTCTCTGCTTCTGCCTGCCATTCTGCCTGCTTGTGCACTCTCTCTCTCTCTCTCTAACAAATAAATAAATTAATTAAATTTTTAAAAAAATCAACGACTAGACACAGTGTGATGAAACCTCAGCATATCAATGAAGAAACTCTCAAAAGCGACAAGAGAGAAAGATTACCTGCTGTTCTGTGTACCTCCGGGCAATGGTCAGTCAGGTGTGGCCACAAGGTGGGGTACAGGGGAGGCAGGGGAAAACAATGTGCATTATACTCATAGGTTCTGGATGGACAGAATCATTGCACACCAAGAAGGGATCACACAGGAAGAACACCAAGCGTGCTACTCAACCAAGTGGGGGTGGGGAGCAGAGAAGGAGTGAGGAGCCACAGCAAGTGCTTTACTGGGGGTCAGGGCCGAGTACACAAGCAAAGGCATGGGGGGATTTCACTGGAACACTTGACCATCACTAGGTCACAGTCAGAAGGGAAGAAGGAGAACTCATGGCAGAGGCTGACCTTATCACACTGGGGCACCTGGCCACCTTGGCAGGGTGCTCACGGTCTGCTCGTGGAGCAAGAAGATAAGAAGTTTTAAAATTTATAATATACCTAACAAACCAAGGAAAGGCATATGAGAGTTCAGAGTAAGGAACAGGCAGAAACAATAAAATACCATCTTCAAAGTCTTGAGAAAAAGTAACTGTTAACCAACAGATCTAGACCCAGCTAAACGAACATTCAGGACTGGGGGCAAAAAATACAGACCTTTCGTTCAGAGAGTAGAAGAGTGTAGCAATAACACCAAAGCCACGTCTCAAAGAGCTCCTGAAGAATGTATCTGAGAAATAAAAAGCTGAACCCAGAAAGAAGTGGGATGCGAGAAGAAATAATAAAGAAACTGATGAACATGTGAGGAAAGGTACACAAATGCTAACTTTGTAAAACAGAAAGTGATTCATCTCAGAAGTATAAAAACAAAGTAAACGTAAAATAATGGACAAGTACATGTAAGTCAGAAGCTGTGGAACAACTGGAGCAAAAGCCATATATAGAGTGGGGTTTTTTTGTTTTTAAAACTTTTTATTTTTAGGTGCACAGGGAAGTGTGTCAACTGGCCCTTCAAAGAATTGAGCTTTAGGGCTGAAATGGCTGCCACTGGAGAAAAAACAAAACAAAAAAACCCCTCTGCTTTCCAATTCCAGCTGACAGTGACTTTTTGACTGATACCCATAAAAGAACTCATTCAAAAGCACACTTGTCCTGAGCAGCCTGTGAGGTCCCTTGGGAATTCATTGTCTAGGGAAGGGGAGGTGTACCTAAGCTGCAGACGCATGGCACATGCTCTGCAGAATTGGATGATAAGGGCTGGTTACAAGCATCTTCCCAATGTCCCTTTTTAAGCCTTCTTAGAAGCTGGTTCGCACAGTGAGTAGAAATTAGGCCCCCTGCAGTTTAGATCTTCCTCACTTGATCAGTGAACGCGAAGTGGCACCGGTCCACTGCAAATTACAGGCTTCATTAGGGAGAAAAGAAATTACTTACTGCGCAGCAAATTCTGTAAATTTGTAATTCAGATCTTAGAATGGCCTCACAACATAGGGTCTTTGTATTAACAGGAAGGAAATTAGAGACACTGACTGCCTTCAGATAAAAAAAAAATAAATCCATTATGCCTTTTAAAAACGTAAGGGTAACCACTAACATGACAGGCATATATAACACAATTTCTGAACCAGTATAGGAAAAAAAAGAGACTAGAGAAAAGTTAAGTTCATGTAAGTCTGGAAAAGATAAAAGGAAGAAAAATCCTGCATAAACAGCAGAGAATAAGGTGCCAAAATCAATTTGAAGACTGAATTAAAAAGAGTACAAAAAGGCAAAATGAAAGGAAGCTAGCACAAAAAGATGTAATAATAATGAAAAAAAATGAAAATAGTTCACATGTGTTGAGAGCTTTCTATGTGACAGGGACTGTCCATCCCAGGACACTGAGATCATGACCCGCTAAGGGGGGAGCCTGTTTCCTCCTCTCTCTCTCTCTGCCTGCTTCTCTGCCTACTTGTGATCTGCCTCTGTCAAATAAATAAATAAAATCCTAAAAAAGAAAAGAAAAGGGTAAACCTAATGAAAGTAAAAGGATAGAAACTGACAGTAGAAATTAATGGCCCAGGGGCACCTGGGTGGCTCAGTGGGTTAAGCCTCTGCCTTCGGCTCAGGTCATGATCTCAGGGTCCTGGGATCGAGCCCTGCATCGGGCTCTCTGCTCAGCAAGGAGCCTTCTTACCCCTCTCTTTCTGCCTGCCTCTCTGCCTATTGTGAAATCTCTCTCTCTGTCCAATAAATAAATAATCATATGATCTATAACCTATGGTAAGAATGATTTCCTAGAAGGGGGAAATATACCGACTACAAAACGATAGGAGGCTCAGGTCATGATCTCAGGATTCTGGGATGTAGCCCCGCATCAGGCACTCTGCTCAGCAGGGAACCTATTCCCCCTGCTCTCTCTCTGCCTGCTTGACTATTGTGAACTCTCTCTGCCAAATAAATAAATAAAATCTTAAAAAAATAAAAAAAGAACAAAATTAACAGCACAGAAAACAGATACACAATAGTGAGAATCCATTACTACCCAAAACCGAATATTCACAAAGATGAATCAAAGAGTCAAACCTTCAGGAAGACTAACCAAGAAAGAAGAAAGTATAAATAATATTATGAATCAAAAGGTCAAAGTGATATATACGTATGCTTCCAAAAAATCACAAGAGAATGCTTAGAGAATTGTACAAGAATGAAGCAGAAAATTTAGATATATAGGTTATGTCCTAAATAAATATGACTTATTGAACTGACTGAAAAGGAGCCAGGAAACTTGAGTACATCTATAATCATGAAAACAACTAAATTAGTATGAAAAATCTATATCCAGGATATCCACACATGGACACACACATATGCAGGCACACACACCAGTCTCAGCTCTGTCCACTGAAAGGGCGTAAAAGCCATGAATATAACTAATGCCCAGGTCCTCCAAGGCACTCTGGGGGAAGGCTGAGTCCAGAGAGTACAAGATGAACTAGAAAAAGAAAGCAAACAGAAGGAAATAATAAAAAGCAATCATCAGCGAAACTGAAAGAGAATAATCAATGATACAAAAAGCTGGTTCTCAAGAAAAATCGACAGAACTGATAAACCTCTAGCAAAATCAAACTGGGAAAAACTCAAATCACCGAGGGCAGGAATGAAATAGGGGACATCACATAAATCCTGCCGTCATAAGGTTAATAAGAGAACACCATGAACAACTCTATGCCCATAATCTGAGTACTTGCAAGAAATGGATCAATTCTTTTTTTTTTTTAAGATTTTATTTATTTATTTGAAAGACAGAGATCACAAGCAGACAAAGAGGCAGGCAGAGAGAGAGGAAGGGAAGCAGGCTCCCTGCAGAGCAGAGAGCCCGATGTGGGGCTCAATCCCAGGACTCTGGGATCAAGACCTGAGCCGAAGGCAGAGGCTTTAACCCACTGAGCCACCCAGGCGCCCCAAGAAATGGATCAATTCTTTGCAAACCAGAAATTATCAAAAATTCACTCAATGTGAAACAGACAATCTGAACAGTCGTGTAACCAACAACTAAGTAGAAAGCATAATTTAAAAACTAGCCCCCAAAGAAATCTCAGGACCAAGTGGATTCACTGCAGAATTCGACCACTACAGACAGTGGCTGCAAGTGGGTGTGGTTATAAAGCAATAATAGGGAGGCTCTTTATGGTGCTGGATCTACTCATATCTCAACTGCGTTAAAGGAACCTACACAAGTAGGGGCGCCTGGCTGGCTCAGTGGTTAAAGCCTCTGCCTTTGGCTTGGATCATGATCCCAGGGTCCTGGGATTGAGCCCCACTTTGGGCTCTCTGCTCCGCAGGGAGCCTGCTTCCTCCTGCCTCTCTGCCTACTTTTGATCTCTATCTGTCCAATTAAATAAATAAAATCTCTTAAAAAAAAAAAGGAACCTACACAAGTAATAAAATTCTATAAATCCCTCTCTCTCTCTCACACACACACACACACGTGCACAAGCATAAATGAATACAAGTAAACCTGAAAATAGCTGAATAAGATCAGTGGATTATGTCCAAGTCAATAATCCTGGTTGTGATTATATACTACAGTTTTGCAAAACACTCCCATTTGGGGGAATAGGGAAAATATATTAATGGATCGCTCTAATTTACTTTAAATGCATCTGAACCTACAGGATCTCAATAAAAATGTCAATTTCAAAAAAAAAATAATAAATAAATAAATACACACACATACATATATACCAGCATAAATGGGTCAAATTAACCATAAAAATAAATAATGGTACTCATGAATTATAATCCATCTTATATAATAAAAATCCAAGAGTGCATTCTAATACAAATAAAGAGATTAATAAATGGGGGAGAAGGGAATGCTCTTCCTTACAAAAGAATGCCCACTAGTACACATGGAAGGAATGAGAGTTAAAAAATTGCCAGTACATGGCAGCATCAGCAGGTACGAGTCTGATAAGGAACAAGAATTTTACAGGGCCTCAAAGGATCTCTTCACATATTACTTATTAATTTCAAAATGGGAAAAACTAAGACTTTATAGTACAGAAATCTGGGAGGTACAACCTTAATCCAGGGATCAAAGCTAATGTCACCAATGTCAGGGCAAAGTGACACCACATGCCTCATGATGTATCTAAGAGACTAAATACACAGACGATGGCTAGGCCATATGACAACACAGCTCTGACACCACTCCTGCAGCGACCAGCCCAGAACATTGAGGATTTAGTCGATGACTATGAGCTTGCCTATTTTTTCCCACACTTCCAAGGCAGGATTCAGCAGAGAAAGCCAAGTATGTGCCTCAAATGAATTGGCCCAATTGCCAAGCTTGTCGTTAGCCTGCTCCCAGCTTCCCACCCAACTGCTCCTAATCAGAGCACTGGAACCCTTCAGGGCACTGGTGAAAAACCCTTGTGATTGATCCACAACTTTAGCTGGAGCTGTGAAGGCCACACACATTAAGACAGCTAGCTGCAAGAGACAGTCTCCCTGAAGGGTGGCGCAAAGGGAAAATCTCAAGCGGAGGGCAGAGCAGACATTAAGAAGAGCCCTTTGGAGAAATGACAGATGTTGGCGAGGGTGTGGAGAAAGGGGAACCCTCCTGCACTGTTGGTGGGAATGCAAGCTGGTTCAGCATCTCTGAGAAACAGTATGGAAGTTCCTCAAAAAGTTGAAAAAAATGGTACCCTACGACCCAGCAATTGCACTACTGGGTATTTACCCCCAAAGATACAAATGTAGTGATCCTAAGGGACACCTGCACCCCAATGTTTATAGCAGCAATGTCCACAAGAGCCAAACTATGGAAAGAGCCTAGATAACTATCAACAGGGGAACAAGATAACCATCAATAGGGGAATGGATAAAGAAGATGTGGTATGGGGCGCCTGGGTGGCTCAGCTGGTTAAATGACAGCCTTCGGCTCAGGCCATGATCCTGGAGTCCTGGGATTGAGTCCTGCATCAAGCTCTCTGCTCAGCGGGGAGTCTGCTTCTCCCACCGACCTCTCTCCTCTCATGCTCGCTCTCTTAAATAAATAATATAATCTTAAAAAGAAAAAAGAAAGATGTGGTGTATAT
This sequence comes from Mustela lutreola, assembly GCF_030435805.1. Lineage (NCBI taxonomy): Eukaryota > Metazoa > Chordata > Mammalia > Carnivora > Mustelidae > Mustela > Mustela lutreola. Next base: position 63,258,764 of record NC_081300.1, on the reverse strand, counting down.
ATATACACAATGGAGTATTATGCAGCCATCAACCCCCCCCACACCAAAATCTTGCCATTTACAACGATGCAGATGGAACTAGAGGGTATTATACTGAGCGAAATAAGTCAATCAGAGAAAGACAATTATCATGTGATCTCACTGATATGAGGAATCTGAGAAATAAGACAGAGGATCATAGCGGAAAGGAGGGAAAAATGAAACAAGACGAAACCAGAGAGGGAGACAAACCATGAGACACTCTTACTCTCAGGAGACAATCCTCTGAGGGTTGCTGGAGGGAAGCAGGTGGGAGGGTTGGGATGCCTGGGTGATGGACATTGGGAGGGTAGGTGCTATGGTGAGAGCTGTGAATTATGTAAGACTGATGAATCACAGACCTGTACCCCTAAAACAAACAATACATTTGCCAATAACAAAAATAAAATAAAGTGGAAAAAAAAAAAAAAAAGAAGAGCCCCTTGGAAAATCAACTCCACTCTAGACACAAGGCAGCTACTGAATATGAAAGCTGGGATGCATGGAGGATACCTACAGCCCAGCCCCAAACCTGCCCACACTGGCCCCCTACACCACCACTGCAGTAAAAACCCTTCCTACACGCAAGTCCTATCAGAAGGAAAGGCAAGCCTCTTTCCATGGACCAAAACCACCTAGTGAACTCAATCTCTACTGTCCTACACAAGCTGTCTGATCTTCGACAAAATATTACAAGGCATAAAAAAGCCGGAAAAAAATAACCCAGAAAAACTCCAGAGACGAGTATATCAATCAAACTACACTCAAATAAAGGAACCATCCCACAGATAATTTAAAATACTATGATGAATATGTTAAAAGCTCTAATGGAAAATGCAGATAATATATGAGATGAAAAATTCCACAGAGATGGAAACTCAGGAAAGAATAAAACAGCAACACCTGGGTGGTTCAGCTGGTTAAACGGCTGGTTAAACGGCTTGGGTCATGATCTCAGGGGTCTTGGCATCAAGTCCCTCTGCTCAGTGGGGAGTCTGCTTCTCCTTTCCCTTTGCCCCTCACCTTGTGCTCTCTCTCTTTCTCGCAAATAAATAAATAAAATCTTTTTTTTTTTTTTTTTAAATAGAAAAGCTAGAAATGAAAAACACAAAAAATGTCAAAAACGAACAGGTGAAAAATGCCATCAGTGGTCTCATAAGCAGACTCAGCAAAGCTAAGGAAAGAATTAGTAAAACATGTCAACAGAAATTACTCAAACTGAAAGACAAAAAAGAAATTAAAGAAACACTACAACTAAATGCAATGCCTGATTCTGGACTGGATCTTGAACCAGGAAAGAAGTAGCTATAAGGTGTATTATTGAAACAACTGACAAAACTGCCATAACAAATTGTGGATTACTGTTTAGCACTAATCCCATGTTAAATGTCCTGATTTTGATAACTGTGTCATGGTTATGTAAGTGTGTGTCCTGGTTCTTATGAAATACAGCAAATATTTAGGCCTCGAAGGTTCAGTATCTTTGGTTTACTCTCAAATGGTTTGGAATAAATATGCAGAGAAAAAATGATAAGCAAATATGGCAAAAAACAAATTAACTGATGAATCTGCATAGGCGGTATAGGAGAGGAAGTTCCTTGTACCATTCCCACAACTTTTCCCTAAGCTTGAAATTAGTGGACTCTTGATTAAGGGTGCTGACCTCTGCATAGTTGAAAATCCACGTGTACCTGCTGACTCCCCCAAAAATGTAACTACTAATAGTCTACTGCTGACCCAAAGTCTTACAGATAAACATGAACAATTAACACAGATTTTGTATATGATATGCATTATATACTTTACTCTTACAATAAGCTAAAGAAAAAAGTATTAAGAAAATCATAAAAAAAGAAAACACATTTTCAACAGTATATTGTATTTACTGAAAAAAAAAAAACAAAAAAACCCCACATATAAGTGGATTTAAACCCATGTTATTCAAGTACCAACTCTGTATCTAAATAACAAGTTATAAAGTCCCCCACCTCCCAGGACCATATAGTCCCATAGGGTATGGCCTACCAAACACTCAAGGACAAGATCATTCCCAACTACTGCAGACTTAGAAACTCGTAAAAAAGAAAGCTTCCCGGGGCACCTCAGTGGCTCAGTGGGTTAAGCTTCTGCCTTCAACTCAGGTCATGGTCTCAGGGTCCTGGGATTGCGCCCTGCATTGGGCTCTCTGCTCAGTGGGGAGCCTGCTTCCCCCCAACCTGCCTGCCACTCTGCCTACTTGTGATCTCTCTGTCAAATAAATAAATAAATAAAATCTTTTAAAAAAAGAATAAATTGAATATAAATGTGATACAAAAACTAGTCAAGGAGAACAGAGAAAAGAACCACTAACAGGACAAGCTCACTTCTTAAAGGAGTTTCAAAAATCCTAAATAAAATATCAGCCAAGCAAAGCCAGTAATACACATAAAAGAATCCCAAAGATGGTTTAATATCAGAAATCTACTAACGTAAAAAAGTAAATGATAAATAAAGCCATATAATATAAACTAAATAGTAATATAAATCAGTAAAGAAGAAAAGCCACACGATCCCAGTAAGTGCAGAAAAGGCATTTGCATTTTTGTAATGTCGAAATTCCCAGCAAATTACAGGAGTGGAAAGGTATACTTTCTTAACCTCAAAAAGGTATTTTCTTAATCTTTTTTTTTCCTTTTAAGATTTATTTTATTTGTCAGAGAGAAAGACTGAGAGAAGGAGAGCACAAGCAGAGGGAGCAGCCGGCAGAGGGAGAAGCAGGCTCCTTGCTGAACAAGGAGTCCGATGTGGGGCTCCATCCTGGGACCCTGGGATCGTGACCTGAGCTGAAGGCAGACACTCAACTGACTGAGCCACCCAGGCATTCCGTAATTTCTCAATCTTTTTTTTTTTAAAGTTTTTTTTTCTTTTTCTGATTTTTTTGACAGAGAGAGACAAAGAGGGAGAGGGAACACAAGCAGGGGGCAGGGGGAGAGGGAGAAGGCTTCCTGCCGAGCAGGGAACCTGATATGGGCCTCAATTCCAGGACCCCAGGATCATGACCTGAGCCAAAGGCAGACTCTTAACAACTGAGCCACCCAGGCGCCCCCATATTTTCTCAATCCTGAAGAAAGTTCCATATTTATTTTTTTACGATTTTATTTATTTGACAGACAGAGATCACAAGTAGGCAGAGAGAGAGAGGAGGAAGCAGGCTCCCTGCGGAGCAGAGAGCCCGAAGTGGGGCTCGATCCCAGGACCCTGGGATCATGACCTGAGCCAAAGGCAGAGATTTAACCCACTGAGTCTCCCACGTGCCCCAAAAGTTCCATATTTAACACTGAAACACGAGAAGCTTTCCCTTTGAGGCTGGGAAGATAAGTTTATGCTCACTACCAGCACTTCTAATCAACAGTACACTGGAGTCCTTAGCAAGTAAAGAAATACCAAGGGAAAAAACAAAGAAATAAAAAGTCAAAGATTTAAAAGAAGACACGAAAATGCGTAAATAGAAAAATCTAGCAGAATCCAACCAGGTAAGCGTTCTAATAATGGAGTTCGAAAATGAATCCTAAGGAAAATGCTGAGAGTCAGCAACAGAAAGGACAAGAGCGAGGCAGGGAAGCCCAGCACTGGCCAGGAGGATGTATCCCAAGGCTCCTGTAAAGACAGTATGGTATCAGCACAGGACTGACAAACAGGCAAGGGTCAGAATGGAGTCCAGAAATTGGCTCAGACATCTACGAACCCCTGATGAATGATAAATCAGTGTGGAAGGGAATGATAGTCCAAAACAATGGTGCTGAGACCATCAGTTGCCCCCCCAGACGGCCAACATGCTGCCTCTGGGTGAGATTCGTCCCTCCTCCCACCACAGAGGGGCCTGGGTAGGGGGCCCTACCCTTAGTAAGCACAACACACTGTGTGTCCCTGAAGCCAGAAGAGACCTCGATGTGGAATATGGGTGAGTGAGCAGACAGAGGGACAGAGGAGGATCACAGACGAAGCTGGGGGAGTGGTCCAGACCCAGCATGGGCAGTCTTGGAAAGACCCAAGGAGAGTGCAGGTGGGTGACCAGGGGAGTCAGTGGCTCCAAACCACCACAAGATGTGGCAAGTCCTCTGTCACCATTCTTATTTAATCTCTGAACAACGTGGTGTGGAGGGCAGGAATTATTACTTCTATCCTGGGAAAGAGAAACGAGGGCTCACAGACATGGCCTGCTTCCCAGGTTCTCGCCCTGCCCCGACAGCAGTGGTGTATGTTCAAAGAGGGGGGTAAGCCAGGCAAGGAGCTCCTGCCGCCCTGCTGTGACACAGGGGTCTGCCTTAGTGCATTGGGAGGTCAAAGTCTAGTCAAGGTTGACACCAAGGTCCAGAAATCCATACTCCTGTATTCATGAAAAGCACTTCCTTACAGTTCCCTAGAATCATGGCCAAGGGGGCTTACTTCTTTTACAGAGAAACGAAGACTTCTCATAGCAGTTCTCTGCATGCCAGCTGTGCAGGTCGTGGTGGCGGAGAGTGGGGAAGTGGAAGCACTGGAGTTGGGCGCAGAACACGTTGTCGCTTTCCGACATGGCTGAGGCGAAGATGGGGTCTGGGGGCAGGAACACCTCTGAGGAACCTGGGGGGAAAATAACATGGTGTCAACAGACCAATCGCATGCAGTCCTTGTGGGGACCAAGGCTCCCCCTCAAGCTGGACCACAAGTCAGAGGGCTTGTGGGCCTCCCCGTGCTAGGTACACTGCAGGTACAGCATTCACGGCCTCCCCTAGTTCCCACGAGCATAGCTCTGGGCAACGGGATGAATAAAGTAACAGGCTAGAACACAGTAGCTTAAAATGTTCGCCCTCATAAGGATAAACAACAAATAAACAGGAGCGGAGGGACCCATCCCAACGGGGTTATCAACTAGTAAATGAAGAAGGGCTCAAAACGGCACCCACTGCACGTGCCAGGACACACAATTCAGAACCGTGCCTTTGATGACCCAGCAGGGTGATCAGCTGGCCAGGTGAACTGGAAAGCGCCGGCTCCCTGGGAACCCCTCCCAGCTCCAGGGAGGCTCTGTCACTACCTTAACTTCTGCCTTCCAAGCTGGGGACCAGGCAATCATAGAGCATGCTGCCCTGGCAGCCCAGAGTGGGGGTGTCGGAGTGCAGGAGAGGGGGCCAGGAACCTCTATGCTTCTCATTTGCAATGTCCCAGGAGGTGGGACTCTGGCCATATCTGTGGCACAGCATAGCCAGCTCCCAGAGCCCACTCTCTAACTCAGAGAACCCTTCAACACTGGACCACCAAAAGATGCCTTGAGGCTAATCCAGATGTGGGTCACTGGATACCCTCATTTTACTGTGACAGCAAGGCGGTTTACCCTTGGACAGCAACAAGGTGTTCCCACGCATGCCTTCTGAACTCTATTTGCTCCCAAAACTAAGCATGGAGGTCAGTTTGGAAGAGCTAGCGAGTTTGGACGTGGGCCCTCATCCTGTAGACACTGGGAACGTGGCCTTCCAGCTCCCTGACAAGGGCAGGAAAATGGACTTTGGGGAAGCTGATGGGATAGAGGCCCACTCCCCAAATGACAGGCACAATGTCATTGATCCCCTGCTAGGGGATATTGGGGATCCATGATCACAAAAGGACCACGGAAGGTGGGTAGGAGAGGGGGGCTTCTCACACCATTTGGGGAGACTGCCTCCAATGCTAAGAGTGGGTGCTGCCACTCTTAGCTCCCTGCTCCCCAACGAGGTCTCCTGTAACCCTCGTGTGCCCTCTTCTTCTCCTTCAGATGTCCCTTCACTTGACAGAAGCCTCCCTTCTTAAAAACTGTTTTCTTCACTATTTGACTTCTTGTCTCATAGGCTGAAAATGGAATAGATTCATCCTGTCCTTTATTTAAAAAAGAAAAAAAATAGTCTTCAGGGGCACCTGTGGCACAGTTAGTTAGGTATCGAACTCTTAGTTTTGGCTCAGGTCATGATATCAGGGGACTGGAATTGAGTCCCACACATCAGGCTCTGCACTCAGCATGGAGTCTGCTTGAGATTCTCTCGCTCTCTCCCTCTGCCCCTCCAGCTCATGTTCTTTCTTTTTTTTTAAATTTGACATACAGAGATCACAAGTAGACAGAGAGGCAAACAGAGAGAGAGAGAGGACGAAGCAGGCTCCCCGCTGAGCTGAGAGCCCAATGCGGGGCTCAATCCCAGGACCCTGAGACCATGACCTGAGCCAAAGGCAGAGGCTTTAACCCACTGAGCCACCCAGGTGCCCCCTGGCTCATGTTCTTAAAGAAAAAAAAAAAAGTCTTTAGCCTTGAGTCTAGTCACCAGCCCAGGGCACAATGCCAGCATGTGACTACAAAGCTCCGATCAAGGCCACAGATGACCTCTCAGGGTAGAGTCCAGGGGCCCGGCCCCCACCACCTGTCCTGCCCTTGACTGCCTGGAACCTGCCTGAGTCAAGCTGAGTGTGGACGGTGTGGTGGATGAGGGCGGCCCCAGTGCCAGCAGGCCATGCACGGACGGAGCGCACAGGGAGGGCAAAGTGGAGCGAGCACCTCCCACCTCCCAGGTAGACATCGGACTACTTGGGTCTCCTCGCTCTGTGCTGGTCATAAGCCCTGTTTACCCTGAGGTCATGTAAGCTGCAGTTTCTTGAAACCAGTAACTTAGAAGATCACTTCCTCTTTGCCAAACCTCGTTCCTTTCGGGTCTTCATTTTATGTGCCCTCTCCATCCTTTCTCTGCCAGGAGCTAAATGAGGCTAATCCCAACACACCCAGTGTGGTCTTCACTTAGCATCACTTCACTTAGCATCCCCCCAAAATTCATGGCCACCTGGAAAAAATATGTGGACCTTATTTGGCTCTCAAGGTTAAATCATCTGGGATCTGGAGTGGGTCCTAAATCAAAGGACCAGTGTCCTTACACCAAGGGAGAAGAAACAGAGAAACATGTGGGAAAAGGTCACAGACAGAACAGAGCCCAGAATGTGGCTGTCACAAGCCAAGGAACGCCAGAAGCCACTATGCACTGGCAAAGGAGGAACTCCCTGAGCCTCTGGAAGGAGGTCGGCCCTGCCGACACCTTGATTTTGGATCTGTCCCCAGAACTGTGAGAAAGTAAACTTAGGTTAAGCCAGAAGTGCGTGGTACTCTGTCAGAGCAGCCCAAGCCATCTAACACAGCCTCCTAATCGTCTCCCCGGCTGATTTAACAAATGCCCGCAGGCCCCAGACTGTGAAGAGGCACTTGGGGTACACCGGGCGACAGCAGCAGGCAGAGATCCTTGTCTTCCAGAGCTCACACCAGGTTGGGGGGGGCGTTGTAAAGGCCAGAAACAGATGACTAAGAGACCCAATGAATGAAGTATATGTGATGTTGGAAGGTCACAACTGCTCTAGATCAAAAGAAATCTAGAGTGCAGAGATGAATGCAGGCCTCGGAGCAGTGCCATGGGAGCAGAGAATGGAGGGGAGGGGTGACCAGGCTTGTGCTGGGAGTCCCATACCACATACAAGCTCACTGCTTTGCTAGAAGGATTCAAGGGGCCCAGCTTCTAGTGGCAGTCGTATTACAGCAACACAGCATGGTACTGCAGCAGCAAGAGAAGGGGACAGCTTGGGCGGGGTCTGGGGGCATCCAGGCCAGACTTCCCGAGCACTCTCCCATCTAGCAGGAGTGTGTGGGCTTTGCTAGCAGCAAGCTTCAGCAACACGGATGTGGCATTTATGCCCAGAAGAGCCCCTGGGGAACCTTGATTCCAGGCTCACCATTGTTCATGTGTTCCAGGTGGCCTGATATAGTAGGCTCCACCTAAGCCCCAACCTGTCCCAGGCACCAGCCAGGACCAGGCCAGCTGTGCTACCTTCTCCTGCACCGTAGTGAGCCTGGACCTTGGGAAGGAGCATCCCAGGGAGGGCTTACAACAGCAGCAAAGGAGGCATGTGGCTAAAGAAGGGGAAGAGTAGAGGACCCTCAGACAGCTGTGTGAGGAGATGGGGGTGGGTGAGGTCGGCAGCAAGAAGATCAGGCTGGAGATGTGTTTGGGAATTTAGGTGGGTGATGTTAGATCTGGTGGCTGTGACCTGGTGACAAGTGATGAGATTCTGGACAAGTCTAAAAGGGCATGAGAGGAACACCTAGGTGGCTCAGTTGGTTAAGCTGCTGCCTTCGGCTCAGGCAATGATCCCAGGGTCCTGGGATCAAGTCCCACATTGGGTTACTCGCTCAGCAGGGAGCCTGTTTCTCTCTCTGCCTGCCACTCTGCCTGCTTGTGCTCTGACAAATAAATAAATAAAATCTTTAAAAACATAAAATAAAAAGGCATGAGGTCATGTGATCATACCAGCAGACCCCCCCCCCTCAGACCACCTCTGACTGCTGCCTCTGCAGGAGGGCCTGCTGAGTGGCAGCAGCTGCTCCCAGACACACCCACTCCCTCTGTGCATAAGCTGTCCCTAGCCAGGCACACATGGCCGTATGCAACAACACTGAATTTCCTCTGCTGGCACCCCCATCCTGCAGTAGGCTGACCTTCATTCCTTTTCTACTCTGAGTGTTGTCTGCTTCCCCACAGTGGGCTGTCCACCTCCTGAGGCAGGGCCTCACCTTCCCATACAGTACCAGAGCCCCCACAGAATGGGCCTGCCCTGGGGCCCACAAGGGGCTGTGGGGATCCTCCCAAATGCTCCTCTACTGGAGGGCTGCCTTCCTTCAGCAGAATGGCGGCCTGGTCCCAGCTGACTCTACTCCAGCTTGATGGTCACCAGAGGGCAGGGTATCTGCACTGTGCCTTCAAGGCTCACCCAAGTCCTGGTCCTCCCCCAACTGCCTCCTTCCTCCCTGCTGACAGAAGATTCTAGATCAGGATGGGTCAGGGTACATGAGAGGGTCACACTCCCTGGGTGTGGGCACCAGGGCCAAGACAATTGAGACCACAAAGGGCCTCCTAAGTGGCACGCATGGCCTCAGCCCACCAGTGACGGGAGTGAGCCCCTAGAGGTGGGCATGCTGAGGTGGGGGAATAACGGGGGCCAAGGTGCTGGACTGAGCAGGTCTCAAATAAGCGAGTCACACAACGTGGACACATCAAACACACAGTATGCTTCCATTTTTGTATTTTAAAATAAATATCACATATAATAACCAGAAACTGAAATGATACTTTTAGCAGCAATGATGCTGGGGCCCTGTGGAATGGCTTGTGGGAAAACAGGGATGATTCCCTCTGGAGAACACAGATCTCTTTTCAAACTTCGGTCACCAATGTTAAAAAACAGCACTCCATGTTCCCTGGTGGCAGCAGCTCTCGGCCTTGCATGGCACCCCAGGCCCTGGGTGCTGCCTCAGTGTCAGGTTTCAGCACCCTGGGGTAAGGCTGACCTGCTGTTCAGAGAAGCTGGAGGCAGGGCCTCCCTCTGAGGCGGGAGGCCATAGGAGGAGGCCCCTCTCACAACAGAGCTCCACACCTCACATGCACCTGGGAGTGGGGTACCTGCAGACACGGTTAAGCAGTATGTATATGGGGATCATACTCTGTGGGCCCCGCTGTGCTGATACACAATGGGTTATAAAACACCCAGGAAAACGTTGGACAGGATGTAAATGAAGTGAATATTTTTAAACATTTCCCACAGCGGCTTCTGACCACCATGGCTTCCTACCACCATTCACTCATATTCTTGGGCACAGTCTTTTCTTCGGGGCAAGTTTGCCATTAATGGCAAGACTTAAATCTACTTCCCACTGCCTTTGTGATGCATCACCTAGGGCCCACTTGTCAGGTCCTGGAGCATCCCCAGGTCTGAAGCAGGTGGCGCCTTGCCAACAGCTCTTTTTATAAGGAAAGGTGGCAGGCTCTGCCCCCAACTCCTTCACTGGGGCTGGGGCTGTGTTGTCAGCGTTGTCTTGCGCTGGAGTTTCTTAGCAGAAACCTTTTAAGATGCTTTCGGGATGGACACTTTCAAAGAGACACAAAAGCAGAGGAAGAACACAATGAACTCCCACGAAGCTCTGTCCTGCATCACAGCAGCTCGCCCTGCCCGTCCATCCACAGCACAGCACTATGGTCACGCCTCTGAAAATCCACAAGTCAACCTCTACTACAAATCCAGATTCTGCTTCCCTATTGTGCCCTAAAGTTTTTATGATTCCCCTCCCAATCCAGGATGCCTCGGAATTCATGTACTCCATTTGGGTTTTTGTTTTTTTCTTTTAATTTCTTTGAACCCAAAGCAGGGGTGCCTGAGTAGTTCAGTGAGTTAAGCATCTGACTCTTGATTTTGGCTCAGGTCATGATCTCAGGGCCATGGGACTAAGCCCTGCGATGGGCTCTATGCTGGGCATAGAGACTACTTGAGATTCTGCTTCTCCCTTTCCCTCTATCGCTTCCCCGCCCTTCTCTCTCTCCTTCTCAAAAAAACCCCAAACAACAACAGTAACAACAAAATGAGAAAAAACAGCAGAAAAAACAGGACAAATGATGTTGAGCCGTGTCGAGTATCCAGGCCAGGAGGAATCTTCTTTAGCCACATATTCATTTTGTGGCTACTACTGGAATCCAGAACCACCAAGCCCACTTGGGAAACCACGAGCAGCCAACACCACGCCGCACCCATGCCCGTGGAGAGCTGCTAGACATTGGCACCACCTGTGCAGGCGCCTCGCTCTTGCCTCGGGCCCCTCGCACACTGAGCCACTGCTGCCAGTGTCAATACACTTTTTTTAAAATTTCACGTTTGCTCTCCAAATGGCCCAGTGAAGCCACAGAGACAAGTATGGCCATGAAAGCCCACCTGGAGCCTTTGCTATTCTCGCCAAGGGGGACAGCCCCATGTCCCCCAGAGCAGAGCATGCTATCATGCCCTGCAGACTTGGGTATTCTCTGCTTACCAGTGTCAAGAAGATAACCGTGTCCAGGAAGTGGCTAGACTATCCTGAAGGCCAGCAACCTCTGCTGGGGTCAGGGCAGCAGGCCTCGGCCTAGGATTCACTGCCCATGGCTGCGATTAGGGCAATGAGGAACTACTAGATTTAGCTTTCCCAAGGTACCTGGTGACACTCGGGCCTGGAAACACAAAAGCTATTTACCTGTCTACTATTCTGGTGGGACATCTACACATTATACTCACAACTCTTCTGAAAGACCAAGTTTGCGAATTTGGGACCTGTTTTCAATAGGATACGTGGAGGACACAAGAATGGGGTGACCTCCCAAGCGGGAGCAAAGACTGGTAGGTGTGGTCCCTCTACTGGGGTCTGCCGTCCCCGTCTCTGCTCCCTGCCCCTTTCCAGCTGCCAGGCTCAGCGTCCCAGTCCTGCGAGACCCTGTTCTGTCCCTGTGAGTCCCTGTCCCTCTTCAGGGAATTTAGCTGCCTGGGGCTTTTGAATACCAATCCTGTCTGTGCCTCCACCCCCTCTATGTAAAAACACAGCCTGTCTCAAGGCCACTCCGGTTGGGAAACAGGTGGGCTCTAAGGTCAGTCCCCCTTCGTTCTCTACAGTGAGGTGCACAGAGTAAGATGTCTGGGGTCCCTGGCGCTACCCTTCCTCACCTGACCTTCTCAGAGATACTTAAGAATTCCGCAGCGGGACCAGGATGTTTGGGGAAAAAGAACAGGACCCAAGCTCAAACCACAGGTTCAAACAGCACCCCAAAAATGAGGCCTGACAAGGGGACAGGGCAGGGGAACATAGCTCAGGCAGCAACTGGAGAGGCCACAGCCAGGGCCTGGGTGAAACCTGCCAGTAACCAGGGCGATGGGGTAGTAGGGGAGGGACAGGGACAGGCAGGGCGCAGGACTCAGTTGCCCACACCAGACATGCTTCCTTTATGTTAAGCTGGTGTTTCCAAGTAGCTCAGCATAAAATCTTTAAAGTAACACACGTGTATACACACACACTCTCTATTTTAATTCCATCTGCCTCATGACTTTCCTACCAGTTTAGAGTCTCCTTCTGGATATCTCTATCCTAGAAGGCTTATCCCTCCCTCTCTGTGAGCTGCACACTCTGTATGCTCATTTTTATACCCCAATTAAAGGCCTTCTCTTAAAGGGAAAATGGACAGTCTAGAAATCTGGCCAAGTGAGAAGGAAGCACAAGTTCCAGAAAAGGCTCTAGCCCCACACAGGGCCTGAAACAAGGGCCTTGGGGTGCCCACCCATCATCATGGTGCTCCCCACAGCCTGGGGCCCGTTCCTCTCCATGAGCCCTGCACCAGGCATTGCTGGGGAGAGGGTGGGGGGAAGTGGGGAGCCCCCAGCAATAGCTTCCTAGTTAGGATGATGCCCCCCACCCCAGCCCAACTGCAAACCCAACAACTCTTCAGAAAGACTTACCCTTGAACGCTACCTCCCAGCGACCTTCCAAGGAGTGGTTCCGGCTGGCGATGACATACTGGTAGCCGACCCACAGCCTGCAGGAGGGTGGAAAGGTAGCAGGCCTCAGCACAGCAGGGAGATAGCCATGGACTGGGTGTGAATGCACTTTAGAGTGACCTTTCCAATATCAAGGTTGTAAAGCATTAATGATTTTTTAAAGTTCTGATACTTAATTTTAATAAAATGCATTAGAAGTCTAAACAATAAATTCACAGGGCAGAAAAGGTTGTACCTTGGCTAACTCCTGCCAAGCCCATTCTTATTGGCCGATTCAATAGTTTTCACATTCTATGCAAGACCAATCTTATAACTGGGGCATACAGAGCCCCATGAATACAACTCCGTGAATTTACCAAAACCACAGAATGGCGTGCTCTGAAGGGGTAACTTTCATGGTATGTGAATTACATCTCAATAAAGCACAAACCCGTGAGCATCTACAGTGCAGTGCTGGGTGAAACCATGCTCATGGTCTCCAAGTTGGTCTCCGCTTAGAGCCAGCTCGCCCCAGACCTGCAGTGTGCTTCTGAGCACGCACGTCACAGCACTGAGGGGGCCATGCTCATGGACCTGGCCGACTGCCACAACCACCTGCTGAGTGTGTGCCTCTCACCCCAGCCTTCTAGCTGCAGCCCTGGAGATGCCTGCCAGCAGGCCCAAAGCCACCGTGGGAGCGCTGGCCCGATGCCACTCTTGTCCCTTCAGTCTACTGCCATGCACACAACAACCCTGGTGAGATAGGGGGCTTCCCCAGCCAGTGGGCTGAGCCCTCTCACTTCTCCGTGGACTCACAATCACACTGTGATCTAGAAGTTATTTTGTAGCTGTAGGAGGAGAAACAGCAAGGTGATTGTGAACTGCCAACATCACAGGATATAACAGGAGAGCCTGAACCCAGCCAGGGTCTTGAAATGAAGGCTCACTCTCCATCTGCGGCTGTCGTTGTGCTCCTACAGCAGCGTGGCATCCCTGAGACGGGAGTGCTGGCCATCTGGCAACCCCTACATTCCACTCTCCCACCCACCCCAGCAGCTTGGAAGAGGCAGCAGGACACCACCTCCAGAGAAGAACTACCACAGTCCTCAGCACACACCTGCCCCCCAACAAGACCCTCAAAACTCTGGGCTTGGAGATGCTGGCGGCTGGCTATTCCCACATTTTCTCTACAACGTCACAGGGCCTTGGGGTCAAGAGCCAGGCTCTGGAGCCAGGCTGCCTGGGCATTACCAGCTAACGTGTGCCTGTGGTTATATGTTCACCCACCCTGGACCTGTCTTCTCACCCACCAGCCTCCCGTGGTTTCTGGGAAGACTGTACACAAGTGTGCCGATGGAAAGCACTGAGCACAGGGCCTGACAGAACCATCTTCCTCGGAAGAAACCCACACTCACTTGTATGGCCCTTCTGGCAAGCCCATGAAGCCCCATCAAACAGCCCGTCCCAACACAGCTGCAACTGGACCCAGATGGGAGCCAATAGGGACCAGCCCAAGGGGGCACAACATGGCAGCTCATCCCTGCCCCTCTAAGAGCTCCCAGCATCATCCTGATGCCTGATCCAAACCCCAGATCTCTATTTGTTTCCAGTGGATAGAGCTGCCATTCCCTAGATGCCGGCCAGCTAAGCTTGAGGGGTATCATGGGTGGCCAGAGGCTACATCCTTAGTGAGCATCCTGCTTGCAGGGAAGCAGCCTGACCTCAGGCCTTGGGTCTCCAACCCAGGACTCACTTGTGCTGGTCCTGCCACGCGAAGCTCCGCTCTGGCTGGTCCCATTCCTGGGCCAGGACGAAGCGCAGCTCCTGGTCGGTGGAGAAGGTGGCAAGGGAGCCGTTCACGCGCTGGCAGGTCTGCGCCGCGTCCCAGTAATTCTCTCCGCTCAGGTAGACCCGATAGCAGCTCGCTGTGCCCTCATAGTGGTGCCACCCTGTCGGGCACTTCCCTAGGAAACATGAAGCACGGGAGGGGAGTTGTCCCCTAAATTAGGATCCTCACTCCAAAATGCAATGAGACACGCTGCATCTGAGGTCAGAAATCACCCCAGGGTAAATGAGGCTCGAGAAGCAAGCTCTGCTATGAAATGCAAGTTTCTCAAAGACACAGATTCAGCCCAAGGCACAAGCACATGCAGGGACTCAACTGATTTCTGTAAGGCCTTTGATTTACTTGGCAGGAAATACTGGCTGTCCAGTGCAGTTCAGTAAAGTAGATTTCATTCTCGGGTGAAATGTGGTTGACAAGATGACCAGCTCCCCATGCCTGCTCACTGCAAGCCTGGCGGGGGCGAGCAGAAAGGCTCCCTGCCCACACTGCTCCCACTACCCCAACACCTGGCTCTCTGGCCACTCTGCCAGCAAGCCCACTGCCTCCCGAGCCCAGTCCTTGGCCCTCATTTTCTCTTCACAAGGGTATTGGCCAGCACTCCCCTAAAATAGAAATGTAGGGGATGAGCGCTGGAAGTGCCACTGGGATCAAAGGACCAGCCCCTGCCACCCACAGACAAGAAACCGAGGCCCAGTATTTATGCAGCAGGCAAAAGCAGAGTAGCCAGTGGGGCCTGCATCTCCCTGAGGGGGGGGCAGCCCAGCCCAGATGTCTCCTCACCAGGTGGGCCCACCCCCCCGGCCGGGAAGACTCCTGTTAGACTGTGTGGCTGGCCTCATGTAAGCTCTGTGACCCGTTCCACAGGATCTATAACCTTCAAATGCTGCAGCACCTACCTCCTAAGCACACATTAATGAATAATAATTTTTAACAAAGCCAGCTGTTAACAGAACCCAACTTTTTAATGAATCTACGTCCTGTGGACTTGGTGAAACTTCTGCAAGATGGATGCTCATGTTTTTACTGTTCAGAGCCTATACGTGTAACTTATTAACAAAGGTACAGAGATTCCAAGAGGGGAAATGGCAGCTCTGGCCTGGAGCCAAGGAGGCCAGCCACAGCTATGCTGCAGTGTGAAGAGGGGGACAGCGCCACCTGCCCACTGAGGAGGACCCGCTCACATACTGCTGTGCATGCACGAAGGCCGGTCACTGGGGACCAGGAGCCAGGCCTGAGCTCATCCCTGCTTGGAAGGTGCACGGGGTGCACGGCATATCCCTGCTGAGTGTGTGGCATGGGCTAGAGGAGCAGGGGATCCCCAGGGGAGGCTTATTATGGTTCTGAAGCTCCCACACATGATGTGTCCCACCTGCCACACCCCCTCCAGGTACGTTCCGCCTTGTCTCCAGGCAGAGGTGGAGACACCAAGATGCCAGAGGCCCAGCTTCCAGCCCAGGCTCCTCACCCACCACCCTGGGATGGGTCTAGAGGGAAGCAGGGGTGGCAGCTGACAGTGGGGAGCAACAGGAGTGAACATTACTTTTTATTGGCTCAACTTTTTTTAATCATTTGAAATCTGTGGAATTATTAACCTCAGTAGCATCAGTACCTGTTCCAAAAAAACAGCTAAGTAATGAAAAGGGCAATGTGTGGGCTGGGACTCCACAGGACTGAGTCCCCCTTTGGCTACATGACCTTGGGTGGGCTGACCTCTCAGAGCCTCGGTTTCTTCACCTACCAAGCTTGCCCAGTGTCCCTTCAACTACAACAATCTTTGCAGTTCACAGTTATTATGGATCAAGGCCAAGAACAGCATCAGGGTACGGGGGGCGGCTGATACCAGCTCTGCAGCTCTTTCAAGCCCGGTCAGACAACCCAGGTGCTCAGGTCTGAGCTCTGAGATAACCCCCAGGTGCTGAGTGTCCGTGTGTGTGTGGCAGGTTGGAGGGTTGGTATTAACATAGCCAACAGCCTCCTAGGCCCTACAAGACACACGTCACACGGCAGTTCCTCCTGTCTTGGTATACTGTACCTATGTATGTCACTACACCTGTCTGCTTACGACGGGGTGGTTTTGGTGTGGCTTTTCGATCTTTCAACCTTCTTTAATCTTGTAATGCTCCTTTAAAAATCTTAATGTCATGGGAGTTCATTAGATAATTAGTCTCTTCAAAAACGGTTTAGATAAAACCTCCCCTCCCCGTCAGCTGGACCTGATCTCTGGGAGCCTATTACTTCATCTACCAAAAAGCAGCTGACTTATGGAAACAAGCAGCCCAGTTCCAGAGCTGGGTTCGCATCATGGCTTCACCTCTCAGAGGCTGGGGTGACCTGGGATGGGTCACCGTGCAGCCTCGGTCATCAAAGGAGGCAGACAGCCCGACAGCCTTGAGGGGCCATTTCTAGAGGCCAACCCCTCGTCTGGCTGTGTGGCGGGCCGCACAGGGCCACAAGGCGTAAGTCTCAGGGCAGGTCTGCAACTTACTGCTGAAGCGCACGGGCTGCGCCACATTCACCGCGTGGAAGTGCTTGGGGTCGCTGCCTCGGGCCCGGCCCGGCCGCGGATCCACAGCCTCCTTCCCATGGTAAGGACGGGACTCCCCAGTCACTTCTGAAAGCAAGAAGAGAAGTGGGCTGTCAGCACAGCTCACGCAGCAGTGAGGCACACGGCCGCACGGGACTCTCTGTGGCTGGTGCCAAACAAAAGCACAACATAGCCTCCTCGGGGCTGGGAAAACCAGGTCGAGCGGAAGGCAGCACACAGTCTAGTTACTCAGGTGTTTAAAGTCTCAGAAACCTTGCTGCTCAGGCCCAATGGATCACATGTGCTCCCTACGGAAATTAGTCTTCATTTTTTTAGTACTATTATGGAAAGAGGTCTCTCCTTCATTGCGTTTTCTAATGGGCTGCTAGCACAGCACAGGGCTAGTCATTCCCGCAGCAAATCCCTCAGCAGCCCTGGTTCCCTGGCGCGGGGTGGGGAAGTCTCTCCAAAGGCCAGGCCGCCCCTTGTACTCCAACTTGGGAGCCTCCCGTGAGCATGGAGGGGGAAGCACTGTGTGACACCGTCCTCTGCACTACCCGCACTGGGCCTGAGTTGATGGCTGAGGCCCTGCCTGCAGGTTCCTCTCAGTGCCCCAAGGCCAGGGCCTTCTGACATTCCTGCATGGCTCTTGGGCACCCGGCCCATGCCCCGCTGTGCAGATGGCCTCCAGCACAGTTAGAAGTGTGAACAGGAAGCTGAAGATGAGGCAGACTTCTAGTTTCATGGATCATGATCTGATAGCAATTCCTAAGCTAGTGCTTCCACAGTCTCTCTGTAGAGTTCTCCAACCCTGAGAGCACCACTATCCACCCTCTCAAAGGTGAGGGGTGATGCGGGGACGTGATGTAATGTACCCGAGGCACAGGACACAGCCAGGGGCAATGTCCCATCCAGACCGCCCTCCTCCCTCCTCTGCCTGCATGGGAGCATCTCAGTGCACAGTGAGGACACCTGGTACAAAGTCATGCCAGACAGCGGTGACCTTGGTCTGCAGGGCAGCAAACAGAAGGAGGCGGCTCTGCTTCCCCAAGGCCATGTCCAGCAGGCCTGAGGCAGATGACATGGGCACATGGCATGGCGGGTGGGTTTGTGGGAGACCTGGCTCCACGGTGCTCCGCTTGATGGAAGCTTCACCAGCTATCTGATCCTGCTCGTGTCGCAGACTCTAACACTGTTTTCATTTCATAAATAATCTGTATTTTCCCTCATTGTAAAATAACAAATCATGCACGTGAAATAATAGAAACACAGAAGTCTGAAAAGCCAAAACATAAACCACTACTATGCTCAGTCTGCCGCCCTTCCATTCTTTTTTTCTGTACAAATCCCTAAAAGTACTGGGATCACATCACTCTATTTTATGATATGCTTTGTAAGCTTGAACAGAAGCGGCCTTCCATATTCTCAAATGCGCTTAAGAACACCACTTTTACTGGCCACAGAACATTTTGTGAATGGATTTAGTTATCATAATCCCCTATGGTTAGAACTTTAGGTTGTTTGCATTTTGTCATTACCTATAAAAGACTGCTTAGAACAACCTGTACAAACATCTCTGGGTGTGCTCCTCCTCGTATCCTTCTGAGACCCTGGGCAGGCCACAAGCCCTAGCAACTCTGGCTCCTTCCATTATTCAGTACAGTATTAACATAGCCCCCACCCAGGCAGGTGATGTGGCTCAGGGGCCATCCGGTTACTAACCCCTCTAAAAATATAAAATGTGCTACCAATGAAGCTCAATTCAAGGCAAGACCTTAAAGGAGAAGCACATTCAAGGCCTTCGGTGCAACCTCACCACCAACACGACCTCACTGCGGTCACCTGTGTGTGCTGCAGCTGCTCTCTTCAGGACTTAGGTGCCCCATCCCCACTGCCTGAGCACTGCCACTCCTGGCAGAAGACTGGCAGCTCTGACACAGGGCAGTGCTACAATGAGCATCCCCTTCCCACCCCAATCCTGAGGAGGCAGGCAGAGGAGTGGGGACACACACACTGAGGGATGGCAGACCAGAGACAAGGAGGGCTTCCCAACAGAGGGCACAGCTTAGGCAAAGGCCAAAGGGAGACACATTTGGGACAAGCTCGAGGACAGGTTTGGGTGTGGTGAACATGTTTCCCTACACCTGAACCTCACATGTCCCTCTGTCTGCTCCAACCAGCAAGACCTGTGATTCTACTTTGGGTCTTGGCCTCTGCCCCAGACCCAGCACAGCAGCACCTGGTAGAGGGCTGGCCCAGCTGTTCACAGAGACAAGTGAAATCTGCAAGAGAGACAAGGTAAGAGTGTGTGCTACCGGGGTCTGGATGCCGGCTGACTGTGGAGGGTACATGGGGCAATAAGGCAGAACTGCTCAGGGAAGACAGCAGAAAGCCAAGCAGTGAAGGGGGAAGCCACTTTGCACTGAGCAGGCTTCTCTGGTGGCTCAGGTGGCAATTCTGAGCCCTTCTCTTTTCCGTGATTTCTCTTCAGGGCCAAACGCCCCAACCCATGCCTCCCCCTCATCACTCATTTGTTCAGCGCCATCATGGGAACCCACTGGCACAGACCAGGGACTTCCGAGTGCCCTGGGGACCAAGAGAAGCAGGAATGGGTGCAAATGGAGGAGAGAGAGAGTTCACTGGCGTAGCACCCCTACAGGCCCCTTAGGAGCACCTCTGACAACACCAAATCTCCTTCTGCAGCTCACAGCATTTTCCCTTAGGGCCAGTTGGTGGGTGTGAGCTGATATCCCAAGAACCGGTTTCAGGATGCAGACACCCTAAAGCAACTCTCCTGTTCCTCTCCCTCCCTTTCCTGTTCAATCTCAGTGTGCCAGGCACTGTTCTAGGCAGGGGAATATAGTGAGTGAAACAGCAGACAATCCTGTCCTCCCTTAGTGAGGCCCTCAGCCTGCCTTCTCTTCCACCCAGCAAGTGGGGGTGGGCACACCTACACCCTGTGACTGGGAAGGGAAGAGTCTGAGCGTGGACACCACAGGCTGTTGTGTATTCTGCTCTCTTCGGGTATCCTTGCCAAGACTTCAGAATAACTTTGGCCACCAAAGACGGATGGAGTGTATGGAAGGAGACATGAAGCAAGGAGGAGCCAACATGGTTGAGTTGGTACTAAAAAAACAGAGGGAAGGGGAAATGTCTTACAGATGGGAAAGCAGGCTCTGAAGTGTTATAAGGCTTGCTTCATGAACAAGTGGAAAACAGGAGACATGAGCCTTCCATTTTCTCCAGGTCCACTGGACCCGAGCCTCCTCCTACCTCACAGCATGTCCACCAGAGGCCCATTTCCGGCCATCTTCCCAAGCTGTGTACTGGGGCTGGGGTGGGAGGGTGCTGGGGAGGGTTAGAGCTCAGGGCAGTGACCTCTTGCTCTACGAGGGGCACCCAGCATGCCAGGTTTTCTGCTTTTACACCACAGGCCTCATAGGCAGAGCTGCGGGGAGGGGGGATGAGGCAGAGGAGAGCCTTAAGTCCAACAAGGAAACTGAGTCAGGTCAGACAGCGGCATGCTTGCTTCCCCACTTTATTATTTGCAAATAAAGGACAAAATACGAGTGATTCTTATTTGTGTTTCTAAGATTGTATAACTTCTAAGATTGTATAACTTGTCCAAATACAGTATCAGGGTCCAGATGAGCTTGTAACCTCTCCAAATAAAGGGCAAGACAGACTGGTACTTCTTCAGCACTCCAAGTGGTCAGAATGCATGTCACTTTCCTTCCGTACACGAGAACAGGCTTAGACTCGTGGTCAAAAATCAGATGTAACGCTTGCTTACCAAAAGAGGATTTCTAACAAGTGAGAACCTGAAAATAAAAATTTTGAGTAGTATTTCCATTATGTTGTACATTCTTTACCCTGATTCTCCCCCAACCCCTGCCCGTCACAGCCAGGGTCATGGAGCTTATTAAGAATCTCAATGAGGCGGGATGCCTGGGTGGCTCAGGTCATGATCCCACCATCCTGGGATCAGGCCCCAAGTTGGGCTCCCAGCTCAGTAGGGAGTCTGCTTCTCCCTCTCCCTCTGCTCTTCTACCTGCTTGTGCTCGCTCTCATTCTCTCTCTCTCTCAAATAAAAAATATTTTTTAAAAAAAAGGAGTATCACTGAGGCCAGGGGTGCATGGGTGGCTCAGTCATTGTCTGCCTTTGGCTCAGGTCATGATCCCAGAGTCCTGGGATCGAGCCCCAAATTGGGCTCCCTGTTCAGCAGGAAGCCCGTTTCTCCCTTTCCTACTCCCCCTGCTTGTGTTCCTGCTCTCATTGTCTCTCTCTCTGTCAAATAAATACATAAATAAGTAAAATCTCTATATATATACTAAAAAAAAAATCTCACTGTGGCTAAAGGTTTGCTAGTTCGGCCAAGTCCCAGGACTGCCACCTTCGTCTTCATTCTACCAAGGTTTTGAGACCTATCTTCTGAAATAAGAAATCAGCACTTTTGCTTTCCCCTTTTATACCTATGTGGGCAATATGTAACTCACCACAGAGAATAACTGTAAAGATACAGCCCTGTCAGTTTCAAGCTCAAAATCTGCTTGCCTCCTGCTTCGAGGGTCCACAAATGTCTCAGGCACAAGTTCACAGAGGAAATGCCTTACCTTCCATTAAGGCTGGTGACAGAAGCTGAAGCTGTCAGATAGTCCTGTGACACACTCAAGATGTGGCCTTGGGTCTCAACTGCGAGCAGAGATATGGCAGAAGCAGAATGACCTGGTAGGAATCCTCACCCAAGGTATGTGATGTATTGATTCTTCATTTTTACGTACATATATCACAAGATGAAATAGAAACGTGTCTCCCCTCCTCCCAGCCCCCTGCTCCTAACCCCATTTCCTAAAGACATCTTTTTTACTCATTTTTTCTGATAGTTCGTCCATATTTCTAAATAATAGGTTGACCCAGCTATTTCCAGTTTTACCAATTTTGAATGTTGTCCACTGACTTAATGTTAGGATGGGTACAGATTTAGCTCATATGCACTCTCGCCCAACCTTCCTAACAGAGCAGAATTTTGTAATTAAAATTCGTAGAATAATATAATAATGTACAAGTGTTCTTCACTTGTGAGCCAGAAAGCATACTAGGTATTTCAATTCCTGGAATTAACATGTGCATTAATTTTTAAATTTGCTTAGCTTTTGATATATCTACTGCTATTCCTCCCAGTTGCTAAAGCAAGTAACAATGCCTAGCCATAAAAATGTTAAACACTTGAAACATCATATCAGAATCTCCTGGCACCACTCCTCCCTGGGAAGGTCCTCCCCTACTTCCTACCTTCTAGCACAGGCTGAATAAGCTGCTGTCTGGGCTGGGGCATGGCTGTAATCCTGGGGTCCATGTGCTGTCCTCCTGTACTGGGCCCGCTGTACTGGGCTACCTTCTTTTCTACTTTACCGCCTCCTTTACAAGACACATCTTCCTAAGAAAGGGCAGGGCGACTTTTCTGATTCTGTCCATATCTGAAAATGTCTTTATTCCATTCTCATGCAATAGGTTCCTCTGGTTGATAACATTTCTGGAGCTTCTATTAGAGATATCCAATTGAACGAACATATTCATCCACCTCTAGTCTTTCCTGAAACTCCTAATTAAAACAAAAATAATGGAATTTTTAAAAAGGCATAGTCACAGGGATAAACAACAGGAAAGAAGATGGCAAAGTTGTAAAAACTGGAAAACAGAAGGAACAGGGTCCTGGGATCAAGGCCCGCATTGGGCTCTCTGCTCAGTGGGGAGCTTGCTTCCTCCTCTCTCTCTGTCTGCCTCTCTCTGCCTACTTGTGATCTCTTTCTCTCTCTGTCAAACACCACACCACAGAGGAAACAATACAGAAGGAATGCCTATAGGACACTTAACAAAAACATGCCATTATGGGAGCCTGGGTGGCTCAGAGGGTTAAGCCTCTGCCTTCAGCTCAGGTCATAGTCTCAGGGTCCTGGGATTAAGGCCCGCATTGGGCTCTCTGCTCAGTGGGGAGCTTGCTTCTTCCTCTCTCTCTGCCTGCCTCTCTGCCTACTTGTGATCTCTTTCTCTCTCTGTCAAATAAATAAATAAAATCTTAAAAAAAAAAAAAACAACACGCCATTAACATACTCAAAGTGAGAGACAATACTGTATCCATAAAACAAGAATGGGATGCTATTAAAAAGGAACATAATACAGACACCGTACAGTAACCGTACATCATAATTTGCCTGGGGATGATCTTGGTTTATGCCAGTTTTCCCAGTATCCTATCCAATTTATTAGCATTTGTCAGTCTTAAGACTGACTTATTTTAGAAGCAAATCACTCAATTTATTTGAGCCCAGAAAGCTAAATCCTAGGGTAACAGATGAAAAGTAAGGCACCTATATCATATCAACTATACTTGCATTAAAATTTTAAAAAAGAACAAAAAGGAATCTGGCAATATTTAGCAAAACTACATATACACTGACCCTTTGACTCAGCAATCCTGTATTTAAGAATATACAGTGAAGGTACATCTTCAACAATTCGAAGGGGGGAAACATGTATAAAGTTATTTATTGTGGCATTATATTTAATAGCAAACTAATGAGAATAACCTGAAGGCTCATCCATAGGAGGACTAGTTAAACATAAGTATGGTAGGGCGCCTGCGTGGCTCGGTGAGTTGAAGCCTCTCCCTGTGGCTCAGGTCATGATCCCAGAGTCCTGGGATCAAGCCCCACATTGGGCTCTCTGCTCAGCAGGAAGCCTGCTTCCCTTTCTCTCTCTGCCTGTCTCTCTGCCTGCTTGTGATCTGTCTGTCAAATAAATAAAAAATCTTGAAAAAAAAAACATAAAAAAAAAATATATATATATGCAAGCATGATATGGTCCTAGGATGGAGTGCAACACAGTTGTAAAAAAGAATGAAAAAGATCTTTATGAATAAATATAGTGACTTTATGGGTATTCTGTTAAATTAAAAGAGAGAAAAATGGGCGCCTTTGGCAGCTTAGTCAATTAAGCATCTGACTCTTGATTTTGGATCAAGTCCCGCATAGGCTCCTTACTCAGTGGGGAGCCTGTTTCCCCCTCTCCTTGTCTTCTCTCTCTGACAAACAAAACAAAACAAAACAAAACAAGAACCCAAGAAAGATAAGCCAGAAACTAATCAAATTACTTACCTATAGGATGTGAGTAAAAACAGGGCAAAGAGAGAAGGAGAGGAAAGAGAAGTTTTTTGTTTGTTTTTGTTTTAAGATTTTATTTATTTGACAGATAGGAACCACAAGTAGGCAGAGGCAGGCAGAGAGAGAGGAAGAAGCAGGCTCCCCACTGAGCAGAGAGCCCGATGCGGGACTTGGTTCCAGGACCCTGGGATCATGACCCGAGCCGAAAGCAGAAGCTTTAACCCACTGAGCCACCCAGGCACCCCAAGATTTTCTTTTTTTTTTTGTAGGCTCTATGCCAACGTGGGGCCTGAACTCATGACCCCAACATCAAGAGTCACAAGGTTTACCAACTGAGCCAGCCAGGTGCCCCTGCTGAGAACTTTTAAATATATGTTTTTATACAGTTACAACTTCTGAATCTTACTTACATTTTACATATCCTAAAAATAAGTAAGTCAGTTACACAACCTTGTGAGTATATTAAAAAATGTGAAATTGTGTATTTTAAAGTGGTGAATTTTATGGCACACGAATTATATCTCAAAACAAAAACATTAAAAATAAATCAATAAAATGAGAAGGCAAAGTCCTAAAACTAAATACAAACTGGATGAAATGTTAACACAGTCACCCCAAAGAAAACAAGGAATGAATGCTAGTTGACTTTTGACTTGAGAACTGACCTCACACCCCATCAGTGGGAAACAGCCTACTAACATTTAACAAAGTACAAAAACATCCTGGAATCTACCTAGTAGATGAGTTCTTGGTAGTGGTACAGGAGTAGTAATTCCAAAACTACAAGTATTTTAGGACTGGCCAAATGGACACAAATATACAAGGTGTTGGGAACACAGTTCTTACTATGGGAAAAAGAAGATAAAAATATGAGATGGGAGTAAGAGAGGAAGAACTTGAGTATAGAATAGAATTGGAGGTATGAATAAATAGGAGCTTAGCGGGGCGCCTGGGTGGCTCAGTCAGTTAAGCATCTGCCTTCGGG
Organism: Mustela lutreola; assembly: GCF_030435805.1. NCBI lineage: Eukaryota > Metazoa > Chordata > Mammalia > Carnivora > Mustelidae > Mustela > Mustela lutreola. The sequence goes on along the minus strand of NC_081300.1, from coordinate 63,233,891 downwards.
TCAGGTCATGATCTCCCGGTGCTGGGATGGAGTCCCACATTGGGCTCCCTGCTCAGGAGAGAGCCTGCTTCTTCCTCTCTCTGCCTCCTCCCCGCTGCCTATGCTCTCTCTCTCTCTCTCCCCCACCAACAACTGTAGCAAACTGCTATGGATAGGTGAATGCAGCTAAAGGCAATATAAACACTCATGTACCTTTTCTACAAACTTGAAATTTCTCATATTGAAGGTAAGGGGTAGAAGGGAGCTGACAAACCCAGATCTCATCCCCTGTACTTGGTTTGCTCAGGCAACCCTGTCTCTCCTTCACCCCTGCAAAGATGGGTGACTTACTGAAGACAGGGTCAAACAGGTGTCTCTTGGTTGAGGGACACCAGTTCAACTGAAAGTCAGGGTTCTGTACTTAGCTGGGGAGGGCAGAGTCTCAAGTCCCTCCTTCCAGAACCCCAGCCTCCGAGAAGCCCGGAACATTCCTCTATGGAAAAATCTGGCCAGCGCGGGGCGCCTGGGTGGCTCAGTGGGTTGAAGCTCTGCCTTCAGCTCGGGTCATGATCTCGGGGTCCTGGGATCAAGCCCCGCATCCTGCTCTCTGCACAGCAGGGAGCCTGCTTCCCCCCACCCCCTCTCTCTGCCTGCCTCTCTGCTTAATTGTGATCTCTATCAAATGAATAAAATCTTAAAAAAAAAAATCTGGCCAGCCCAAGAAAAAGGTCCCCGAGGGGAGGACACTCCCAGTGAAACAATCCAGCTGGTTCACTGTCCATGAAGGCCCACAAGCACAGAGCTTCCAGCTACACACAGCAGACAGGCAAGGCCCACCAACCTCTGCTGAGAGCCTACAAATGAAAACACCACACCACAGAGGAAACAATACAGAAGGAATGTCTATAGGACACTTAACAAAAACATGCCATTATGGGAGCCTGGGTGGCTCAGAGGGTTAAGCCTCTGCCTTCAGCTCAGGTCATAGTTTCAGGGTCCTGGGATCAAGGCCCGCATTGGGCTCTCTGCTCAGTGGGGAGCTTGCTTCCTCCTATCTCTCTGCCTGCCTCTCTGCCTACTTGTGATCTCTTTCTCTGTCAAATAAATAAATAAAATCTTAAAAAAAAAAAAAAACACGCCATTAACATACTCAAAGTGAGAGACAATACTGTATCCATAAAACAAGAATGGGATGCTATTAAAAAGGAACATAATACAGACACCATTAACCCCTCCCACCCAAAGAAAAATATCCACTAGAAATGCAACATGATGGCAAAAATGAAAATCTGTTAAAAGATGTGGTGCAAGTAGAAACTTCCTTAAAGTAAGATATTATTTTTTAAAAAAGATTTTATTTATTTATTTGACAGAGAGAGAGAGAGATCACAAGTAGGCAGAGGCAGGCAGAGAGAGGGGGGAAAGCAGGCTCCCTGCTGAGCAGAGAACCTGATGCAGGGCTCGATCCCAGGAGCCTGAGATCATGACCTGAGCCGAAGGCAGAGGCTTTAACCCACTGAGCCACCCAGGCGCCCTGAAATGAAACTTCCTTAAAGTAAAACAAAATGACAAAGAGATGGAGAACTAGAGACTGAAAAAACTGGAGATCAGTCCAAGAGCTTCAACTTCCAGTAACACATCTAAAAAGAGACAAGATAAATGGAAGAGGAAAAAAAAAAATCTAGTGTTTTCTTTCCCTAAACCAAGAGGCATGAGTTCCTAAGATGAAAAGATCTGCTAAGCGGCTAGCACAATGTATCAAAAGATACTCAAAATTTCCAGAACAAAAACAGGTTTCATTCAAAGAACCAGAATTACAGCATCGGCAATGTTGAAAACTCATAAAAATGGAGAAAGATCTTCCAAATTGTAAGGGAAAGTTATTTCTAGCTAGTAATTCTAAATTCGGCTCAATCTGTATCATGTGTGAGGGTGAAATAAAGGAATTTTCAAACATGTAAGCAAGGAACTAAAAACTTTTATCTCCATGTTCCTTTTCTGCAGAAGTTATTAAAGACAGCAGTACATTACTTAAATGAGGGAAAAAAACAAAATAGGAAACTGAAAAACAAAGGATCTAACATGAGAGAGAGAGAGAGAGAGAAAGAGACACAGGCAGACAAGTGTGGACAGACATGAGGGAGAAACCTGCTGATTCACCCATGCTGATGGTGAAGGGAAAACCCAAGAGGGCAGCCGGGAAGGTGGGCAGCAGGCCCTATCAGCACTAAACCAACAGGTGAAGTCAGGTGGCTCTGGGGAAGGAGACTGCAAAATCACTCCAGCAGAATAAAATGGGAGATGTACAACTGAGGGGAAATCAGGAGAGCTCTATTCCTGCTAAGGACTTTTTTTTTTTTAAATGTAAATCTACAGCCACTTTGACAAACCATTTGGCCATTTCTTAAAAAGTGAAACATAAATTTACAATATGACCCGGAAATCCCACTCCTATGTACTTTCCAAGACAAATGAAAGCCTATGTCCCCTTGAAAACTCGCAAAGTTCATAGCAGCTTTACTAACAAAGTGGAAGCAACTCAAATGCTCATCAAAGTGAAAGAGTAAACAAAATGTGGCATAAGCCACAGAATGGAAAATCTGCTGTGAAAAGGAACAAACCACTGACAGAGTCTGCAAATGGATGAGCCTCAAAGACATGATGCCACATGGAAGAAGCCAGACATAAAAGGCGGCATATGGTATGATTCCCTTTATAGGAAATGTCCAGAAGTCCGCAAGTCTGTAAGACGAAGAAAATAGATTAGTGGTTGCCTGGGACTGGCGGAGAGAACAAGGAATGACTACAAATGGACAGGGGATCTTTGGGGGCAAGAGACATGCTCTAAAGTTGCAGAACTCTTTAAATTTCACAAAAATCATAGACTTGTATGCTTTTAAAAGTCAGAAATTTTATGGTACATAAAACTACATCTTTTTTTTTTTTTTGAGATTTTTATTTATTTGACAGAGATCACAGAGAGCCAGTCAGAGAGAGAGGAGGAAGCAGGCTCCCTGCTGAGCAGAGAGCCTGATGCAGGACTTGATCCCAGAACCCTGGGATCATGACCTGAGCGGAAGGCAGAGGCTTTAACCCACTGAGCCACTCAGGCGCCCCCATAAAACTGCATCTTAATAAAGGTGTTAAAAACCTGAAAGTCTTACTTAAGACACATAAAACGTTTTCTTTAAAGTACTTTGTTAAAAAGTTTTACTTTGTTAAAAAGTAAAACAAAAAGAAAACTACATGGATGGACCTTGAAAATATTATGCCAATTGAGAGAAGCTAGACACGAAATACTGCATATTGTATGACTCCATTTCTATAAAATGTGAAGTGTCAAATCCACAGGAACAGAAAGTGAGTGAGTGGCTGCCAGGGGCTAAGGCTTGAGAGAAAATGGGAGAGTGCCTGCTGATGGACACAGGGTTTTATTCTGGGGTGACAAAAAAGTTCTACACTTGGGGCGATGATTCTGAAAATGTTCTAAAAACCACCAAAAACTGTACTTACCAAGCAAATTCTACGGTATATGAATCATACCTCAATAAAGTTATCAAAACAAAAAGATGATGATGACAATGTTCAATTCTGGCTTAAGACAAAATGTTTCACCAGCAAAAAGGAAATGGAATCCCCCTCCATGCCCTGCCAACAGCAGCACAGATGGAGCAAGAACTCTGGGAGTGAGAAGACAAAGGGGAAAGTGTCAGCCACCTTGTTCAGGAAAAATCAACAGAAAATGCCTAAAACCATGGCATTTAGAGACCCACAGATAAATGCTAAGTGAATCAATAGTTAAAGAAATTTCAAGTATTTGCTTCTGAGAAGTGGGAAATAGGGCAGGGGACATCAGGGTTAAGTTCTAAAATAAAAAGGCTTATAAAACTATCTGAATATTCAGATCGTGTGTACAAATAACCCTAATACAACTCCAACTAAAATTCTGATTTAGACAATTAAAATCAGCTCCTCTTCAGATCCAGATGGCCTTGCCCCATTGTTTTCCCACGCTGGTGCCGCTGCTGAACATCTCATGCGATTCTGATTCCTACTCTTTTCACCAGGACCTGTGCTCTCACTCTTTTGGATGTGTGGTGTTGACTGTATTTCTGACATACTGCAATTATACAAGGTATCTTGTCTAAGTCTTCTAAAAATTATTATGCCCTCTTAACTCCAAAGCTACATGACTAAAAGACCCCTGCTCCTATATTTTTAAAAAAGAACTTGGGATGCCTGGGTGGCTCAGTTGGCTAAGCAACTGCGTTCCACTCACATCATGATCCCAGGATCCTGGGATCGAGTCCCCCATGAGACTCCTTGCCCAGCAGGGAGCCTGCTTCTCCCTCTAGCTGTTCTGCCTGCTGCTCCTCTGCTTGTGCTCTCTTTCTAGGACAAATAAATCAAAAAATATTTTTTTTAAAAATTAAAAATAGGGGGGGCGCCTGGGTGGCTCAGTTGGTTGGACGACTGCCTTTGGCTCGGGTCATGATCCTGGAGTCCCAGGATCGAGTCCCACATCAGGCTCCCAGCTCCATGGGGAGTCTGCTTCTCCCTCTGACCTTCTCCTCGCTCATGTTCTCTCTCACTGTCTCTCTCAAATAAATACATAAAATCTTAAAAAAAAAATAATTAAAAATAGGGGCACCTAAGTGGCTCAGTTGGTTAAGTGTCTGCCTTTGGTGGCTCACATCAGGCTCCCTGCTTGTCAGAGAGCCTGCTTCTCCTTCTCCATGCCACTTGCCCTGCTTGTGCTCGCTCTCACTCCCTAATAAATAAAATCTTAAAAAAAATAAAAGATTCTTATGGGGGATGGGTGGCTGGGTGGCTCAGCTGACTGAGCATCCAACTCGAGTTCAACTCAGCTAATGATCTCAGGGTTGTGAGTTGAAGCCCCACATTGAGCTCTGCGCTCAGCATAGAGTCTGCTTGTCCCTCTCCTTCTGTCCCACCCCCTGCTTGTGCAGGCTCTCTCACTCTCAAATAAATAAATAAATAAATACTTTTTTTTAAAAGATTTTTTTTTTTTTAATTTGACAGATCACAAGTAGGCAGAAGTAGGCAGAGAGGCAGACAGAGAGGGAGAAGCAGGCTCTCTGCTAAGCACAGAGCCTGATGTGGGGCTCGATCCCAGGACCCTGGGATCATGATCTGAGCTAAAGGCAAAGGCTTAACTCACTGAGCTACCCATGCGCCCCATAAATAAATAAAATCTTAAAAAGAACACCACCACACAAAAAAACCCCAAAACTCTTATTGGGCCAACTGGCTGGCTCAGTTGGCATGCAGCTCCTTTTAAAAATTTCTTTAGTGGGAGAACACATGTACACAAGCAAGCATGTGGAGAGGGAGAGGGAGAATTTTAAGTAGGCTCCACACCCAGCATGGAGCCCAACATGGGGACTGATTTCACGACTCCCAGAGATCACAACCGGAGCCAGAATCATGAGTCATAAACTTATTAGCAAACTGTACCACCCAGGTGCCCTGAGCATGCGGCTCTTAGTCTCCATTGTTGTGAATTTGAGCCCCACACTGGGTGTAGAGATTACTTAAAAATAAAACCATGGGGCGACCGGGTGGCTCAGTTGGTTGTGTCTGCCTTCTGCTCAGGTCATAATCCCAGGGTCCCGGGACTGAGCCCAAATTAAGTTCCCTGCTCAGTAGTGAGTCTGCTTCTCCCTCTCCCACCCCCACTCATGCACACTCTCATGCTTTCTCAAACAAAGTCTTTTAAAAGGAGGGGGCACCTGGGTGGCTCAGTCGGTTGGGCATCAGAATCTTGCTTTCTGCTGGGGTGGTGATTTCAGGATCATGAGATCAAGCCCCGCCTCAGGCTCTGCACTCTGCACAAGCCTGCTTAGGATTCTCTCTCCCCTTGGGATTCTGCCTCTCCCCTGTCCCTCTTGCTGCTCTCCTCTCTCAAAAATATTAATAAATCTTAAAAAAAGAAAGGAACTTATACTAATCAGATACTGGATTTTCCAGACTAATTTTTTCAATGGGTAAGAGCGCTTTCTTAATTTGCCTTTTCACAGCATTCTGTTTGTGTTCAGAAAATAGACTGTGTATGTATTTATATGTACATATTTTCATTGTGGCAAAACACATATAAAATTTTAGCCATTTCTGGGGCACCTGGATGGCTCAGTCGGTTGAGCAGCTGCCTTCAGGTCTGGTCATGATCCCAGGGTCCTTCGATCAAGTCCCACACTGGGCTCCCTGCTCAGTGGGGAGTCTGCCTTTCCCTCTCCTTTTGCTGCTCCCCCTGCTTGTGCTTTCTCTCTGTCAAATACTAAGTATTTTAAAAATTTAACCATTTTTAAGGACATGGGTCATATACCTTTCTTTCAAAATGGAATTACTGGATCTAATGGTAGTTCTATTTTTAATTTTCTGAGGAACCACAATCTGTTTTCCACAGTGACATACCATTTCACATTCCCACCAATTGTGCAAAAGCATTCCAACTTCTCCACAACCCACCATCATCTCCACTATGACTTGTTTTGATAGCAGCCATCCTATGGGTGTGAGTGGTGTCTCATGGTGGTTTTGATTTGAGCTTTCCTAATGATTAGTGATGTTGAGTGCATTTTCATGTGCTTGTTGGCCATCTGCATATCTTCTATGGAGACAGTCTTCTGCCCATTTTTAAAATTTTTAAAAATGATTTTTAATTATCTGTCAGAGAGAAAGAGTGCACATGCACATGAGCACAAGCAGGGAGAGCAGCAGGCAGAGGGAGAAGCAGGCCCCCGCTAAGCAGGGAGCCCGATGCAGGGCTTGGTCCCAGGACCCTGGGATTATGACCTGAGCTGAAGGTAGATACTAACCTACTGAGTCACTCTGGTGTCCCTCCTTTGCTCATTTTTTAAAATCAGATTTTTTTGTTGTTGTTGAGTTGTAGGTTTTTAAAATATATATTCTCAGTATTAGCCCTTCATCAGATATGATTTGCAAGTATTTTCTCCCAATCCATAGGCTGCGTATGGATATCCACTCTGTTGGATGTTTTACGGCAGTTTTAAATTTTGATGCAGCTCAATTTACCTCTATTTTTCCTTTGCTATGTTTTTTTTTAAATTTTTTCAATTTATTTATTTTCAGAAAAACAGTATTCATTATTTTTTCACCACACCCAGTGCTCCATGCAATCCGTGTTTCCTTTGCTATGTTATAGGTGCTACCTGTAAGAAATCATTGCCAAGCCCAATGTCATTAAGCTTTTTTCTTATGTTTTCTTCTATAAGTTTTGTAGTTTTAGCTCTTATGCTTGGGTTTTTGACCCATGTTGGATTTTTGTACACAGTTTAAGTGAAGGTTCTCTGGCATGTATGTGGCTATCCAGTTTTCCCAGCACCATTTACTATTCTCCCCACCCATGAACCATACTCATGTGGAAAATAATTTTACCATATATATGGTTTATTTCTGAGTTCTCTATTCTATTCCATTGGCCTATATACCAGAATCACACTGTCGCGATTACTGCAGCTTTGTAGCAAGTTTTAATATCACAAGTGTGAGATTTCCAACTTTATTCTTTTCCAAGAATGATTTGGCTATACGAATTTTAGGATGTAGTTTCCTATTTTGGCAAATACGGTTTTTGGCATTTTGATGGAGATTGTACTAAACCTGTGCATTGCTTGGGTAGTACTGACAGCTTCCTAACTCTTCCAGTCTGCGAACATGGGATGTCTTTCATGTATATCTTCTTTAATTTCTTTCAGCAATGTTTCATAGTTTTCAGTGTACTAGGTTTTTCATCTTTTTGGTTAAATTTATTCCTAAGTGTTTTATTCTTTTTGATGCTATTGAAAATGGGCCAGTCTCCTTCATTTTGTTTGTTCATTGTTAAGTGTATAAAAACATAACTTTTTGTGATTTTATGTCCTTAAACTTTGCAGAATTTTATTAGTACCAATAATGTGTGTGTGTGTGTGTGTGTGTGTGTGTGTGTGTGTGTAATCTTTAGGATTTTCTACATATAAAGTTATGCCACCTGTGAACAGGGATAATTTTACTTCTTCCTTCCCAATTCTGTTGCCTTTATTTTCTTATCTAATTGCTCTGGCTAGAATTAATTTCCAATCCCATGTTGAACAGAAATGGTAAAATCCTTGTCCTGTTTCTGATCTTAGAGGAAAAGCTTTCAGTCCTTACTACTGAGTAGGATATCAGCTGTGGGTGTGCCCACAGCTACAGGCCTTTATTATTTCTAAGTAGTTTTCTTCTATTCCTAGCTTGTTGAGTGTTTGTATCATGAAAGAATGGTTAATTTTACAACATGCTGTGATTTCCTCCTCTACATTTTCTTAGTGTGGTATGTTACATTGATTTACTTTGTTGAACCATCCTTGCATTCCAAGAGTAAATCCATTTGGTTACAGCATATAATCATCTTAATGTGTTGTTAGATTTTGTTTCCTAACTTGGCTCAGAATTTTTGCATCAGTGTTCATGGGATATTGGTCTGTAATTTGCTTCTGGAAGCTTGTATCTGGGAATTTTCCATTTCATCTAGGTCACCCAATTTGTTGGCACACAATTCTTCAGGTACTCTCTCATAAACCTTTTTATTTCTGTAAAATTGGTAATAATGTCAATTCCGTCTCTTTAGTTATTTGGGTGTTCTCTCTTTAGTCCTTCTAGCTAAAGGCTTGTCAATTTTTTTGATCTTTGGTTTTGCTGATTTTTTTCTAGATTTTCTACTTTCTATTTACCTCTGTTCTAATCTTTATTTTCTTCATTCTGTTAGCTTTGGTTTTAGTTCTTTATTTTCCTAGTTCCTTAAGTTCCTTTCTTCCTGTGAAGTTAGGTTGTTGAATTAAGATCTCTTTTTTAATGTAACATTTACAGCTGTAATTTCCCTCGTAGCACTGTTTCCACTGCATCCCAGTGGTTTTGGTATGTTGTGTTTTCATTTCATTTGTCTCAATATTTTCTTTTTCTTTTTTTTTTTTTTATTTATTTGACAGAGAGATCACAAGCAGGCAGAGAGGCAGACAGAGAGAGAGGAGGAAGCAGGCTCCCTGCTGAGCAGAGAGCCCGATGCGGGGCTCGATCCCAGGACCCTGAGATCATGACCTGAGCCGAAGGCAGTGGCTTAACCCACTGAGCCACCCAGGCGCCCCGCGTCTCAATATTTTCTAGTTTCCTTCGTGATGTCTTCTTGACACTGACCATGTTTAAATAAGAGTGTGCTACTGAATATCCACATATTTGTGAATTTTCCCCCTTTCCTTCTACTGGGGACTTCTAGTTTTGTTCCATTGTTAATTGGAAAACATACTTTGTATAATTTCAACCTTCTAAATGTATTGACTTTTGTGCCTAACATATGGTCTATCCTGCAGATTATTATATGTGTACTGGAGGAGAAAACATGTGTATTCTGCTATTGTTGATAGCTACTGTGATCCTGTAAGTGCCCAAGGCTCTAGTCCCCTTTCTTTGTTCATTTGTTCCAAAGACTTAGTAGTTTCAATGCCCTACAAATTCACTTAGTCTTTCTTCTGACTGGTGGAGGCTACTATTCAACCTTTCTAAGGGATTTTTCAATTCAGTTACAGTGTTTTTCTTTATAATTTCTTTCTCTTTGTTGGTATTCTCATTTTGTTCATATTGTTATCCTGAGTTCCTTCAGTTCTTGGTGTTTTCCTTTAGCTCTTTGGGCACATTTAAGATAGTTTTAAAACATTTGTCTAGTATGTCCAATGTCTGTGTTCTCAAGGATAGTTTCTGCCACCTAATCTTATTCCTTTAAATGGGCCATATTTTCCTCTTCCTTTGTATAACTTGTGATTTTGTTTTTGTTGAAAATTAATCATCTGAATATACAGCCACCTTTCCCAATCTTTGCAGACTGGCTCGGTGTTAAACTCCTTCGCTAATTAGCACGATTTGTTCTGAACCTTGGGACCACTTGGGTATGTATCTTGCCTAGGCCTGTGTGTGAACTTTTTTTATTCCTAAGTATAGATGGCTGTTTAAGAAATCTTAATTTCGGGGCGCCTGGGTGGCTCAGTGGTTAAGCCGCTGCCTTCGGCTCAGGTCATGATCTCAGGGTCCTGGGATCGAGTCCCGCATCGGGCTCTCTGCTCGGCAGGGAGCCTGCTTCCTCCTCTCTCTCTCTCTCTGCCTGGCTCTCTGCCTACTTGTGATTTCTCTCTGTCAAATAAATAAATAAAATCTTTAAAAAAAAAAAAAAAGAAAGAAAGAAAAAGAAATCTTAATTTCATAGAGACTTGTCACCCAGCTTCTCAATATTCTTAAGTATTCTATTGCATCCCTCTACCCCTATTCCCCTGCCCCAGGACTACAGCTCTGCAGTCCCCCTGCAGCTTTCAGGAGCCCTTTTTTCCACTGTCCACAGCTTTTCACAGCCTGAGATCTGAGCTTCCAGTCAGAGAAAAGAGATCAGTCCCTCAGACAGTCCCCAGACAAGCTAGAGTGTTTCAAGTTAAGGACTGCCCGGCTCCATTCTGTTAGAAACAGAGATTTTCAAGCTGGGCTGTTGCTTTCTTCAGACCTCCTGTGCCTGGTGGGAAGTGGGTGGGGCAGAGAGGAGTAAACATGCCACAAAATCTACCATTTCAGTGAGGCTTTTTTTGACTGGGTGTTCCTTAGACCTGTGACTGTTTTGGGAGCTTCTGTAAAGTTATAGAACCAGCTACTCTCTGGGGTTTTTTTTTTTTTTTTTTCCATGTGTATGTGGGGGGCTGGCAGTGATAATGTGAGGATGAGGGGTTGGAGTTTCTTAGACTGACAGTTCAAAAGATGTCAGAATAAACTTTCAAAGTTTGCTTATTCTTCCCTGAATTAATAAAATAAGCCACTTCTAATATATATTGAGAGGTTATTATGTGCCATGTTCTGGTCTAAACAATTTATAGTTATCAAGTTATTTAAAAGCCTCAAAAGAACCCTAAGAGGCAGGTACTGTTACTTTGGCCATCTTACAGATGAAGACAATGAAGTTCAAAACCGGCCTGTTCAGAGGACCACAGCCAGTTAAGTGGTGGAGACAAGGTTCCAGCCCCAGCAGCTTGGTTCTGAACCTCCACATCTGACCATCATTTTACATAGAGCAGAATTAGCCACCTCAGGTCACCTTGTTTGGACTCTTCTGGTCTAGGATGCTTTGTTCAGAGTCCAGTAAGCACCCAGATGTTTTCTTCCAGAGTCTAGAAAGCACCAGCTCTCTTTCAGGTTTAAGAGTAAAGTGGTTCAGCTTATCAGAGGCTCTGTAAACACTAGTGGGGTTCAGATGAGCCTCAAGGTGGGGGAGCACAGTGGGAGAGTCAGCTTTTTAGTTGGGTTGAAGATATGGCTGAGGGTCTCACCTGTCCCCAGAGAGAATTTCTCTAAATTCTTCTGTTCTCAAGCTCCACAGTTGCCCTCTGCTTGGCCTGCTGGGCCTGGTGTCTCCTATTTTGCCAAAATTAAGTACAAGTGCTATCCAACAGAAATAAAATGCAAGCCACATTTCAATAAGAAATGAAATTAATTTTAATAATGTAATTTAACCCAATATATTAAAAATACTATCATTTCAACACATAACCAATGTAAAAAAGTATTAATGGGGTGTTTTACTTTTTTGTTGTACCAAGTCTGATATTTGGCGTGTACTTTACACTTGTAGTCTGTCCTTGCTCGAAATGGCCACATTTCAAGTGCTCAATAGCCACACGTGACTCGGGGCTACTAATAGGGCAGTGCTGGTCTACAAAATGAAGTTCCTGGCTGCTGGTGGGAGGGGTCATCTAGCTCTGTGTAGCAAGGAAGGGAGACCCATGGTGAAAGAATCCCACCAACTGATCCATTCCCATGCCAGGTGCCCACCAGCCTCAGTATTTAGAGCACCAAGCCTTTCAGTGGTGCTGCCTGTCAAACCAGTTCATTTCCTAATCATTTTTCCCTCAACCAGGCTCACAGTTACAGTTTCTCTGCTGTGCTAAGTTCACTCTCCTCCTACTAGCTTTTCTTAAAGGAAAAAAAAAAAAAAAAAAAAAAGCCTACATAGTATCTGGCATATTCCAAAGAACATATGTAACACAAATGTAAGAAATAAAGCCTAATAATAAAATACAGCTGTGAGCCCTCCACCCCTACTCCCACCCTACTTCAGAATCCAGACATGAGCTGTAGGGTTGTTTCTTATTCCTCTGTCTCCCCACCAGGGAGGAACCAAGAGCCTATACTTTGTTTCACCATTTTGCCTTTTTTGTTATCACACCTGTATGTATGTACATAAGACAATGGTCACTTTTGCTTGTCTTTATGGTGTTGTGTTTTTTGGCAAGTTGCCTTTGTCACCTACATGCTGCTCTTAAGATCCAGTGATGTTGTCACAAGGACCTACTATTCACTCACTGTTGTTTGGTCCATAATCGCCATGATGTGAACACAGACATCTGGGCTGTTTCCAAGATGTTTATTAGTATGAAGAGTGCTGCAAGAACCTCTCTAGAGCTCCCCAGATGAAAATCCTGGACCACAGAATATGAGAATGTTCAACTTCGTAAGTTAATGCCAGTTTTCCAAAGCAGGTACATCAGTTTATCCCCCTCACCAGCAGCAGGTAAGATTTCCGAGTCACTCACATCCTCTCCAACACTTGGTTTTGTCAATACCTTAATTTTTGCCAAGAGACATCTTAATTTCTGCCTATTTAAGTAACTGTAAAGTGGAATCTCACTGTGGCCTTGGAATTCTAATGAGGCTGAATATCTTTCTATCTGTTTAACCACTGTTCTTGTTAATTTTTCCGTGACATGCCCATGTGTCTTTTGTCCACATGTAGGAGTTCTTTATGTGTGCTGGACTATAATCCTTTATGTGTTATACATATTGCAAATTTATTCCCACTCTGTGGCTTGTCTGTTCACATTCTTTACAGGTACCTTTTGGAAAAGGGAATATCTTAATTTTAATCTAGTAAAACTGGTCATTTTTATTTTAGAATTGATTATCCTTGTGACTTAAAAAACAACAACAACAACAAACTTTCCTACCAAGGTCATAAAGATATTCTTCTAGATTGTGTGTGTTCTAGAAGGTTTTCTTCAATTAACCTGGAACTAATTTTTCTGTACATTTTATATACATGCTCTCCCAACTGTCACAGTGCTACGATTGGGGAACCTAGCCTCTGCCCAGTGATATGTAATTCCACCTGTGCCATATATCGTTTCTCAGGTCTGTTTCTGGCAGCTCTTCTGTTCCATGGGCCAATCTGTGCTTCCCTGAGCCAACGATAACATAAGCCTTGGCACAGGTAAGGCAACTGCTCACACCTTACTCTTCTTCAGAGTGTCCTACAATATTAGGACTTTATCTTCTGCACATTTTAAAACTGACTTGTCACATTTCCCAAAAACCCCTTTGTAGATGCACTGACTCCACAGATCAATCTAAGAACAGGCCACACTGAGTCTTCCTAGCCAAGAATATCCTGTCTCTATTTATTCAAATCTTTAATGTCTCCATTACATTTTTCAAATCTTTAATGTCTCCACTACATTTTTCTCCATTAAGGAACTTTATGCATCTTATTTTAGTTTCCATTTACATCAAAGATGGTTCAGTCAGAAGAACAGAAGCCATGCTAGGTATTTCAAAAACAAGGGGTTTAATACGGGGTATCAGGTACTTTCAGAGCAACTGCAGAGGCTGGAGTGTGCACAAAAGTGAGCCACCTCTAGCCTTCCACTCCGCCTCTGCGGCTTTAGTCCCAACTCGGGACACCACCCACAGGACAGGAACCCGCAGGAAACCTCCGCCCATCACAGCTGCTCTACAGTCCTATGACAGCAGACAGGAGGCCGCTATGGAGGCCAATGTGCTCCCTCACCCGCGCACCCCCACACCACTGCCAGAGGAAGAGAGTCCACCTCCCTCTACCTTCCAGACTTCATGGGAAGGATCTCTTGGGCTAAGTGAGAGCCAAAGCCCACTGGCAGTGGGGTCTGAATAAGAGAGCTCCAGCCTTCCAGCCCTGGAAATGCAGGCAATGTACTGAATGTCCAGACTGTATCTAGCACCATCCATTTCCTATCTTCCAAAAACATACTGAAATTACTGGCCTGCTGTTCCATCTTTTTCCATTTTACATCTTTCATATCTTCTATACTCTTTTACTATAATTTAACAGGCTTTCAGGAGGACAATAACGTAATCTCTTACAGTCCCTCCAGAAGTCCTGAAGCCCATGTTCAAAAGCCTAACCAAGCATGGCCAGGGCTTCTCACAGGTTTATTTAAACTCTCCCCATAGACGGGAAGGCCACAGCAAAGGCAGTTATCAGCTAACTCCCTGTCCACACTCCCCTCCCCATAGACGGGAAGGCCACAGCAAAGGCAGTTATCAGCTAACTCCCTGTCCACACTCCCCTCCCCATACACAAAGATTTTTCTTCTTTCTTCTTTGTGTGTGTGTGTGTGGGGGGGTAGGGGAGTTGGTAGGAATGTTAATAAGAATTTAACATATTCATGATGTTCAAAAAAATTAATTTAGGGGCTCCTGAGTGGCTCGGTGGGTTAAGCTTCTGCCTTTGGCTCAGGTCATGATCTCAGGGTCCTGGGATCGAGCCCCACATAGGGCCCTCTGCTTGGCGGGGAGCTTGCTTCTCCCTCTCTCTCTGCTTGCCTCTCTGTCTACTTCTGATCTCTCTCTCTTTCTCTGTGTCAAATAAATAAATAAATAAAATCTAAAAAAAGAAAAAACAACAACAAAACAGAAAATATGACAAAATTTCAGCAATTTTTGATTCAGAGACGTGAGAAACAAGTATTATATTTATTATTCGTTCATTTTCATAACTTACATTTCTCACAGTCCCAGCTTTTTTAAAATATTTTTTATTTTTTTTTTTAAAGATTTTATTTATTTATTTGACAGAGAGAAATCACAAGTAGATGGAGAGGCAGGCAGAGAGAAGAGAGAGGGAAGCAGGCTCCCTGCTGAGCAGAGAGCCCGATGTGGGACTCGATCCCAGGACCCTGAGATCATGACCTGAGCCGAAGGCAGCGGCTTAACCCACTGAGCCACCCAGGCGCCCTTTTTTTTTTTTTATATTTTTTAAAGGTTATTTATTTATTTATTTGACAGATAGAGATCACAAGTAGGCAGAGAGGCAGGCAGAGAGAGACGGGGAGGCAGGCTCCCTGCTGAGCAGAGAGCCTGATGCGGGGCTCGATCCCAGGACCCTGGGATCATGACCTGAGCCGAAAGCAGAGGCTTTAACCCACTGAGCCACCCAGGCGCCCCTCACAATCCCAGCTTTAAGACTAATTAGAAATCAAAGCTTACTGCCCACCTGGATCATGGTGTGGCACTACATCACGGGACAGACAGGGACCAGACGCAAGGGGAGGCCAGGAGTGAGCCAGGAGGTCCAACAGCACCTCAGCCCTCCCACTCTTTCTCAAACACTCCTTGGCCCTATCAGGGCTCCATGAGTTTCCACACACTGCCATGATCATTGTGCCCTCAGTGGCTAGGGCCTGGAGCACACTATCTAAGCTGAACTCCAGGCTCCTGTTAAACAGACTTTATTTCTGTCTGGGGAGAAAATATGGCTACCTCTATAATCTCACATCAACACTTGTGCTAAGTGACTTGTGACCTCCTGTGCCAGACCTTGTGGGACAGAAGAGAAATAAAATCTAGTCCCTGCCTTTATCAAGTCCACAGTGGATGGAGAAATGAACAAGATGAACTAGAATGCCAACCACTGTTTTCTGTACCTACACAACAGAACAGTTATTACATACAACCCTAAAAGCAAAGCCAAAAAGCGCTTTGCGATCAGCAATAAGTCGTCCTCCCACTCGAAAACCAGTCAAGAATCATTTGGTTCTTTGTTCAGAATATTCTCTAGGAGGCTATGAAGTTTCATACCATAAGGCAGACCCAGGGAAGATCCCAATCACAACCGCCGGTCCTCAACAGCTGACACAACACGAAGCACCAGCAGCCCAAGCACAGGGTAGCTCGTGCCGTCCAGGCTGTGACCTAAGGAAGGAGCAGGTGGGTTCCCAGACACAGGGCTGTCCCAGAAGCTTCTGCCCCAGCGGCCACCATTCAAACTCATTTGCAAAGGCAAGTACCTCAACTAGAGACGTGCGTAATCCAATGAACAGGCTTGAGGGGTAACTGCGATCCCTTCTAAAGGCCATCTTTTCAGGCAAACAGTCTGACCAGACTACCTCCACTTCTTACTCGGAACCCCCTTCAAAGTACTGTCCCAAGCTCAAATGTTGCCTTGTATTTGATACCCTACCTGATACCCAGGGTTGAGGTAACTGGTTTTTCTTCAGTACCTGACCCACAGGAATTACAACACTCCTTCCATTTACCAAATGTTAAAAAGGACCTCCGTCCTAGGCCAGGTCACACTTAGGAAGAGGACAGGTCTCCTGCTTTCGGGGAGCTCACAGTCTGGAAGGAGAGATCAAGCATGGGCACAGGTAATGGTGAGAATTACTGGTGGTTCTAGATGTTGTCAGAGAGAGAGAAGAGGTGCTGGCAGAAGCTAACCTCCACCCCGAGGGCCCAGAGATGCCTGCTTGTTGTGGTATCATCTGAGACAAGTCTTGAAGGACAGGCAAGATCCGTCCACATGAAAACAGAACAAGAGGATCCCAGGAAAAGAAAAAGGCATGAATGAAGCATGTGGCTAGAAAATTCATCACAGAGTGGGCATAAGAAACAGTCCAGCTTACCCATTCAAGGGAAAACAGCAATAAATCAGGTTGGTAAAGCAAAACCAAACTAGAATATCAAGAAATTAAAATGCTAGGCTGAAAAATTATTCGGTCTGAGGTTCTCAAGGTAGAATAAACACATCTTCTTAGGGGCTTTACTGGTGCTACCTGGGTCTTAAATTAGTGTGTGTGCGTGTGTGTGTGTGTGATCATGTATGTGTGTGTGTCACACACACATGTATGGGCAAATCCAAGATACTACATATTCCATCCTAACCCAAAAGAACCAGGGATGCAGTGAACACCATTTCTCATGGGGCGTGTTACACTCCCTGAGGGTGCTGGGGCAGAAACCAAGTGGAGAACCAACAGTTTAAACTTTCTGTGGCATCTGCATATATCTTTAGGAGCCCATGCATTGTCAGGAGAAAATCCCCAGGTGGAAATTTACTAGGGCTGAGCGAGCAGGACGGGTTGGTAGAGCCAAAGCCCGTCTAATGACCCTCATCAGGATTCTAGCCAAGTCTCAAAGAGCACCCACCTCCAGAGGCAGGTGAGGAGGCGGTAAGAGGGTACCACATTTCAGGGGCGCTGCTCTCGGGGCCAGCAGTGCCAACAGAAACATACCATCCTGGGCACCTCTCTTGCCTCACCCCAGCCCTGCCCCTGCAACTTTGCAAATTCTGGGATCTGCCTGTGTTGAGCAGTTATTCTTAGAGAGAGAGAGAAGGCTGAGAGGGGAGGGTTTCAGCTCAATGTAAGCTTCCAGTGAATGGCTACCACCTGGGCTGCAGTGGACACCCCCCGTCCCCCCACCGACGGAAGCACAGTCACATAGCTGTGATGGAGGTGGGGTCGAGGGCGGCCCTACACACTCACCTGGACAGTCGGCTTCGTCGCTCTCATCCTCACAAGTCACCCAGCCGTCACACTGCCAGGGGAGGGGGATGCACTGGATGGCGCCGCTGCGACAGGCAAACTGTCCAGGGTTGCACCGCAGCTCTGTGGAACCAAAGGGCAAGAGGCCATTGAGGAAGCGGTGGCAGCAGTGGAGATGGGACAGCCAGGCCTGCCGCTGCCTGGGCCCAGGAGCGCGCCCCGACAGGGTTAGGGTTAGGGTTAGGGGCAAGGCCCCCCACCCAAGACATGGGTCTTTATGTGCCACCTCAAACACACACCTGACACATTTCTGCTCAGAGTCTGACTTGGCGCTAGACTACAGAGGTCACAAGAGGGCACACCTCTCACCGCAGGAGGGGCTATGGGTCAACAAGAAACACACACACACACACACACACACACACACGTTTCTGATGAAGAGCAAATCAGGAGAGTGCACCACAGGAGTGCTCAAACAGCGTGAAGAAGGAGAAACGGCCTGCACCTGAGGGGCTCTGGAATTCTTCTGAAAGAAGATGGGATATAAACAGGGTTCCCAAGGCAGGATGGTGGTTTCAATAAACACGTATAATGTAATAGGAAGGGAGAAAACATACCAGAAAAAGTAAAGCTCATGGATAATCACAGGGCAGGAAAACATGCCGAGAAGACGGTATGCAACAGATGGGGAATCACTAGAGGTAAGACGAGAAATATAAAAAGGGTCAGACTATGGAGGCTTTGAGGGTAAGATAATTCTGACCTTTCCTGGGAATGTTAAAGGAAGCCAGAAATTAGTCAGTCGGTCAGTAACATGATGAGATCTGTGTTTTAAGACAGGTAGAACTGGCGATGGTTTCTGGAAGCAATCATAACAGGGGAACCACACAAAGTATCAAATAACCCAGTAAAGTGAGGACTTGAATTGAGGCAGGGGTTGGCAAATTATAGCCCTTGGGTCAACTCCTGCCCCTCCCACTTTTTTTAAGTAAAGTTTTATTAGAACACGGCCACAAATATGTATTCGTGTGTGGCTGCTTTTGAGATACAACAGCAGAGTGAAGACTAATGACTAAGAGAGATTAAATGACCTGAAGAGGCCAAAGTATTTCCTCTGGTCCTTCCCACCAGACTTATGAAGTGAGGCGATGGCTGCTACGTGGGCATACGTGGAGCCAAGGAAAAGCACTGAGGTGTGAAGGATAAAGTTCTACACGCTAATGTGGTACCACAGGAAGAAGAAACAAACAGAGCTCTCTTACTATGGTCCTGCTCCCTCTGTGGTCTTCCCTGTCCTGGAATCGTTCCACTCAAATCCAGGAACTCTTCCCACCCCTGAGTCCTGTCCCATCACTGGCCTAAGTAACCAGAGCCAATCATCACTCTAATTAACCAAGGTAGATGAACCCACCAAATCAGGTAGGACACAGATGTAAGGCCTGAGCCCTTCCCTCCCCACCCACCTGGAACGGCCACGCATGGCATCGTGTACCATAACTTTGGTACCTTCACAAGAGAGCCTCTTCAGAGCGCTCTGCAAGGAGACAATCCTCATCCCCCGCCAGGGTTATATGTCTGAGAGTCTTCCACTCTGAAGCAGGGAAGAGAAGGGCCAGGGAAAGGAACCCAGAATCCAGTGTTCACTCTTCTCCACCTGCCACTGCGCACTGCAGTAAATCAATCAATCTAATCATAAGGAAAGCTTCTGTTACATATATGGCATGGACAAAAGAGTCACAATGCTCCATAATTTATAAAGTCTTCCAGTCAAGATGGAGTTAGAGGGATAGATTTAACTGCCGACCTGAAACAATGGGAGAAAAAAAGAAGGGGGGCAAAATACTAGAAAACACCAGTTCTCCAGACACTGACATCAAGCAACAAAGAACAGTGATCCCTGAGTCACGGAACATGTGAGGTAAGCCTTACTGCCTCAAGCACATTTCCAGGCTACAAAGCAGGGAGAGGGACTCCAAGGGGAGAAGACTCTTGGAGGTAAGTGGATGCAGCTAAAAATTGGGGGAAACCAAGGCAAGGAGCACTCACAGCGCGGCTCCAAAGAGTCCTGGAAAAGAGAGAGTGGCACAAAAGACGGACTCCAGAGATCTAGGGAGGAAGCCCTCAGGGATTGAAGCAGAGTACTGATCAGTGGTGTGAGGAAACTATCCCAGGCCATCCTAAAGGGTAATAGAAAAACAGAAACTGAAATTGAGCAGGACCACAAACAATGCCTGTTTTCAGGAGCCAGTGTGGAAAAACTCATTACTTGTGGGGTACAAGTTAAGTACAAACAAGAGTCCTGCCTTGTTAGTGGAGAAAAATAAACTCCAGACTAAATGCAGCAATTA
Source organism: Mustela lutreola (assembly GCF_030435805.1). NCBI lineage: Eukaryota > Metazoa > Chordata > Mammalia > Carnivora > Mustelidae > Mustela > Mustela lutreola. The sequence continues at coordinate 63,213,964 of NC_081300.1, read as the reverse complement.
AAAGCAACAGTTGAGGATAATCGCAATCTTTTGGTATCAGTTGAGACCTGATTTGTGACACAGTATGTAATCTATTCTGGAGAAAGTTCCATGAGCATCCAAGAAGAATGAGTATTCTGTTGTTTTAGGGTGGAATGTTCCACATATATTTAGAATATAACAGAATGTATAAAGTCTATCTGGTCCACTGTGTCATTCAACATTCAACACTCTTGTTTCTTTGCTGATCTTCTGTTTAGATGATCTGTTTGTTGCTGAGACTGGAGCGTTGAGGTGTCCTACTATTAAGTATTATTATCCATATGTTTTTCTTATTTTAACAATTGGCTTATGTAGTTGGCTGCTCCCATGCTGGGGGCACAGAAAGTTACAACTGTTAGATCTTCTTGTTGGATAGACCTTTAAGAATGATTAAGTGTCCTTCTGTATCTCTTACTGAAGTCTTTAGCTTAAAATCAAATTTGTCTGATACGAGAATTGCTACCCCAGCTTTCTTTTGAGGTCCGCTGACATGAAAAATGGTTCTCGCTTTTGGTCTGGATGTATCTTCAGGTTCAAAATGAGTCTCTTGTAGACAACATACGGATGGGCCATGTCTTTTTATCCAACCCTGTGTTATTTCACAGGAGCATTTGGGCCATTCGTGTTCAGAGTGACTGTTGAAAGACATGGTTTTATTGCCATCATTTTGCCTGTGAAGTCCTTGTTTCTATAGATTATCTCTGTAAATTTCTGGCCTATTACTTTTGGGGTCTTTCTGCTGGGTATTTACCCCAAAAATACAGATGTAGTGAAAAGAAGGGGCACATGCACCCCAATTTCAAAGCAGCTATGTCCACAATATCCAAATGGCAGGAGGAGCTGAGATGACCTCCAACAGATAAATGGATAAAGATGATGTGGTCCATATATACAACAGAATATCATTCAACCATCAGAGATGATGAATGCCCATCATTTGGATCGACATGGATGGAAATGGAGGGGATTATGCTAAGGGAAGTAAGTCAAGCAGAGAAAGACAATTATGGTTAAGGTTTCACTTATACATGGAACATAAGGAAAAGCATGGACATTAGGAGAAGGAAGGGAAAAATGAAGTGGGGGGAAATCAGAGAGGGAGACGAACCATGAGAGCCTATGGGCTCTAGGAAACAAACTGAGGGTTTCAGAGGGGAGGCGGTGGGGGGATGGGTTAGCCCAGTGATGGGTATTAAGGGGGGCACGTATTGCAATGAGCACTCGGTGTTATATGCAAACAATGAGTCATGGAATACTACATCAAAAACTAATGAAGTACTGCATGGTGATTAACATAACATAATAAAAAATGAAATAAATAAAAAAGCATCTGAAAGGTTCACATTGTTTCCAAGTCACATCCTAGAACAAAGGTCAAGAATATTTATAGGAATGCAAAAATACACAATAACCAGAAAGGCAAAATTCACAAAGTGTGGCACTCAATAAAAAAAGCTGCCAGACTTGCAAAGGAACAGGAAATTATGACCAAAATGAAAAAAATTCAATCAAAACTGACTCAGAAAAGGTACAAATGATAAAGTAGACAAGGACATTAAAATGAAAACTTGTGTCACACATTTTTCCTCACACAGAGGAAAAATCAAACATGTTCGGTAGATACAGAAGATTTTAAGAAAGCAAATCTACTGCCTTGAGATGAAAACTGCAAGGCGTAGTACGAACAGATTCAGTTTCACAGAAGAAAAGATGAATGACGTGAAGATAACATAAGAAACTAAAATACCGAAAAAGGGCTAGAAAACATAAACTATGAGCTGTGTGACACAGACTTGGGGGACGAAGAGACAAAGTATTTGAAGAAACAATGACAAAAACATTTCCCAATTTGATGAAAACCCATAGATCCAAGTCAACCATGAACCCCAACTATAAGAAATTAAAACAAACAAACAAACAACCTACTCCAAGGCACATCACAATCAAATTGCTTAAAACCGGTGATAAAGAGAAAATCTTAAAAGAGCCTGAAGGGTGGGGCGCCTGGGTGGCTCAGTGGGTTAAGCCGCTGCCTTCGGCTCAGGTCATGATCTCAGGGTCCTGGGATCGAGTCCCGCATCGGGCTCTCTGCTCAGCGGGGAGCCTGCTTCCCTCTCTCTCTCTCTGCCTGCCTCTCCGACTACTTGTGATTTCTCTCTGTCAAATAAATAAATAAAATAAAATCTTTAAAAAAAAAAAAAGGGACGCCTGGGTGGCTCAGTTGGTTGAGCAGCTGCCTTCGGCTCGGGTCGTGATCCCAGCGTCCTGGGATCGAGTCCCACATCGGGCTCCTTGCTCGGCGGGGAGCCTGCTTCTCCCTCTGCCTCTGCCTGCCATTCTGTCTGCCTGTGCTCGCTCTCTCCCCTCTCTCTCTCTGATAAATAAATAAAATCTTTTAAAAAAAAATTTAAAAAAAAAATTAATTAATTAAAAAAAAAAAAAAAAAAAAAAAAAAAAGAGCCTGAAGGGCCAGAGAAAAAAGACGTAATCTGCAGAGGAAAACAAACAGGACAGCAGTTAGAAACAATACAAGCCAGAAGATGGTGGAGCAACATTTTTAACTTCTGAAAACAAAGAAAGCAGTCAACCTAGAATTATTTAAAGCAAAAACATGGATCCCATATTGCGAAGTAGAACTTTGACAATGCCAGCACAAAAGCTGGGAAGGGAGCAGCAGCAGCATACCACTTCAAGCCTCTTACACTACATGTAAAGGAGTCTTGTCATGTGAAGGTCAACTGCAGGATGTTCAAGATGAAGACCACAAAGCCAGCACAAAAGTTTTAACAAATAAGCCAATGAAGATGACAAAATGGAATAAAAACACTCAATGCAAAAAGCAGAAAGAAAAAGGAAACAGATGGTACAAATAGAAAACAAGTGACAAAATGGCAGATTTTAATTAATTGCGCCTTATCAATAAACAGATGAGGTGATCTAAACACCCCAGTTAAAAAGCATAACTTGTCACACAGGTGAAAAAAACAAGACCCAGTTACATGTTGTCTAAAAGAGACCCACTTTATAGAAGGACACTAAGATAGGTAAAAATAAAAGAATGGAAAAAGATATACCATGCTAATAACACCGATCAAAAGAAAGCTAGAGTGGCCAAATCAGTATTACACAAAGTAGACTTCAGAGCAAATATTACCAGGAATAAAGAAGGTCATTTAATAATGACAAATGACAAAATAATCCTAAAATGTTTATGCATCTATAGCAGAGCTTTAAAATATGAAGGAAAAACTGCTATCATAGACAAATTCACAACTGATTTCCATCCCCTCTCTCAATAACTGATAGAAGCAGCAGGCAGGAAATCAGCAAAGATACAGACAAACTGAACAAAACCAACAGACATTCCAAAACTCTCCAGTCAACAACAGCAGACTACACATTCTTTTCATGTATATAACATTTACCATAATAAATAATATTATGATCCATAAAATAAATTACTAATAAATTTATAATGATTCAAAGCATACAGAGTATGTTGTTGGCCACAATGGAATTAAATTAAAAATCAATGGCAGAAAGAGATCTGGAAAATCCCCTGACTATATGGAATAACTGACACACTTCCAAATAGCCTATGGGTCAAAGAAGAAATGAAAAAGGAAATTAGAAAGCATTTTAAATTGATGAAAATTTGTGGGATGAGACTAAAACAGTTCCCAGAGACAAATGGACTGCATTAAACTCCTGTATCAGAAAAGGTCTTGAATCAGTAATCTCAGCTTCCTCTTTAAGAAATTAAAAAAGCAAAGCAAATGAAACCCAAAGCAGATGGCAGACAAGAAAAAATGAAGATCAGAGTGGAAATACACAAAACAGAATATTAGAGAAAATAATGAAAACAAAAGGTGTTTTTCTAGAAGATTAATAACATTAATAAACCTCTAGACAGACTAGTCAGGAAAAAGTTAAGAACACAAAATACTACTGTCAGAAGAGAGGTGTCAACCACTAGGATTTCGGATATTAAAAAGGATAAAAAAGGATGGGAGAATAAGAAGGTAATAGTATGGGGCACCTGGGTGGCTCAGTGGGTTAAAGCCTCTGCCTTCGGCTCAGGTCATGATCCCAGGGTCCTGGGATCAAGCCCCGCATCGGGCTCTCTGCTCAGCAGGAAGCCTGCTTCCTCCTCTCTCTTGCCTGCCTCTCTGCCTACTTGTGATCTCTGTCTGTAAAATAAAATATTAAAAAAAAAAAAAAAAAAAAAAAAGAAGGTAATAGTATGAACAACTTTATATCAGTAAGATAAATTCCTTGAAAGGCATGAACTACCAGCGCTCACTCAAAGAGGCAGCCCAGACACCTGAGTAACTTTATAGTTACTTCAGAAACTGAATTTTTAGTTTAAACATAAGAAAACTCCAGACCCAGATGGCTTCACTGGAAAATTCTACCACATATTTATGGAAGAAATAGGACCAATCTTTTCTTTCTTAAGATTTATTTATTTGATGGGGCGCCTGGGTGGCTCAGTGGGTTAAAGCCTCTGCCTTCGGTTCGGGTCGTGATCCCAGGGTCCTGGGATCAAGCCCCGTATCGGGCTCTCTGCTCAGCAGGGAGCCTGCTTTCTCTCCTCTCTCTCTGCCTGCCTCTCTGCCTACTTGTGATCTCTGTCTGTCAAATAAATAAATAAAATCTTTAAAAAAAAAAAAAAGATTTATTTATTTGAGAGAGAGAGAGAGAGAGAACAAGGGAAGGAACAGAGGGGGAGAATCCCAAGTAGAACCCACGAGCTGAGTGTGGAGTCCATCACGCGGCTCAATTACATGACCCTAAGACCACTACCGGAGCTGAAACCAAGAGTCAGACACACAACCGACTGTGCAACCCAGGTGCCCCAAAATAAGATCAATTCTATACAAACTGCTCCAGAAATTAAGATATTTAAAATTACCTCAACAGCATCAAAAAAAGGTAAATGCTTAGGGATAAATCTAATGACAGATGTAAGCAAGTCCTACTGTACATATTATTAGTACAAGCCCTAAAGTCCTATTATTCCTATTAGTACAAGTCCTAAAATTACAGAATATAGCTAAGAGAAATTTTTTAAAGATCTAAACCTATGGGGTTATATGAAATGTTCCTGGATCAACAGATCCAACGTCATTAAGATACCAATTCAAGGGGCACCAGGGTGGCTAGGTTGGTTGAGTAACTCTGGGTTTCAGCTCAGGTCATGATCTCAGGGTCCTGGAATCAACTGCCCCCATTAAGCTCCCCACTCAGTGGAGAATCTGCTTGAGGAATCCCTCTCTCTCTCCCCTTCCCCCTGCTCAAATTCTACCCACATCCTTCTACAGATTCAATTCAATCCCCATCAATATTCCAGCAGGACTTTGTACAAATTGACAAACTGACTCTAAAATTCAAATGAAAATCCAAAGGACTTAAAATACCCAAAATACTTTGGAAAGGAAGAACAAAGTTGGAGGATGTACACTATTTGACTTCAAGAATTACTGTAAAGGTACAGTAATCAAGACAGTGTGCTACTGGGGTGCCTGGGTGGCTCCGTCATTAAGTATCTGCCTTCAGCTCAAGTCATGATCCCAGGGTCCTGGAATCAAGCCCCGTATTGGGCTCCCTGTTCAGCGGGAAGCCTGCTTCTCCCTCTCCCACTCCGCCTGCTTGTATTCCCTCTCTCACTGTGTCTCAAATAAATTAAACAAATAAATAAAATCTTAAAAGGGGGAAAAAAAAAAGGAGTATGCCATGAGCATCAAAGACAGACATCAAGATCAATGGAACCAGAGCAGAGTCTAAAAGAAGACCACATATGTGATGGTGATTTACAATCAAGATACAAAGGCAATTCCATGAAGAAAGAAATGGTCCTGGGACAACTGTGGATATCCATCAAAAAATAAAGAAAGAAGAAAGAACAAATTTTGGTCCATTCCCTATACCAAAAAATTAACTTAAAACAGATCACAGACCTATAACTATAACACTTATAAGAAAATACAGGAGAAAATCTTGTGATGTCGGGCTAGATTTCTTAGATATGTATAGCCAAAGTACTATACGTAGAGCCAAAGTATGATCCATAAAAGAAAAAGTTGATAAACTGGACTTCATCAAAATTGAGAATTTTTCTTCTTCAAAGACACTGTAAAGAAAATGAAAAGACAAGTCACATATTACGAGAAAACATTTGTAAATCAAGTATCTGATAAAGGGCTTGTACCCAAAATATATAAAGAACCCTCAAATTTCAATGATAATAAAACAACCCACATGACTTTAAAGTGGCAAAATATATTTTTTAAAATATTTATTTATTTATTTATCAGAGAGAGAGGGGGGCAGAGAGCAAGCACAGGCAAACAGAGAGGCAGGCAGAGGCAGAGGGAGAAGCAGGTTCCCTGCCTAGCAAGGAGCCAGATGTGGGACTCGATCCCAGGATGCTGGGATCATGACCTGAGCCGAAGGCAGCTGCTTAACCAACTGAGCCACCCAGGCGTCCCAAAGTGGCAAAATATTTTAAAGGACATTTAACCAAAGAAGAAACACAGATGGCACATAAGCACATAAAAAATACTCAACATTAGTCATTAAGGAAATGCAAATTAAAATCACAATGAGATGCTATCACATACTTGTTAGAATGGCTAAAATTAAAAAGAATGATGATACCAAGTATTGACATGTATGCAAAGTAACTGGAAACTTGCTATACTGCTAGTGCGAAGGTAAAATTGTAAAATTACTTTGAAAAACAATTTGACAGTTTGTAGAAAGCTGAATATACACCCATTATATGACCCAGTCATTCCACTCCCAGGCATTTACCCAAGAGAAATGAAAGTTACATGTCCATACAAAGAGTAATTTTAGATTTTGTTAAGAGCCAAAAGCTAGAAACCCAAATGTCCAAAAAAGTGAATGGATAAACAAATCGCAGTACAGTGGACTGTTTACTCAGCAATAAAAAGGAACAAGCCGAGCACCTGGGTGGCTCAGTCCGTTAAGTGTCTGCCTTCAGCTCAGGTAGTGATCTCAGGTCCTGAGATCCAGGCCCATGTCAGGCTCCCTACGCAGGGAGTCTGATTCTCCCCCTACCCCCTCCCCACTCGTGTTCTCTCTCTCTCACTCACTCACATACATACAAGGAATGAACTGTTGATACATGCAGAAACATGTTTTTTAAAAAAGAAGCCAGCTACGGAGTTTTTGCTAAACCCTGTCCCAGAGTGTAAGTGTAGGGATAAATCTTTATCCTCCACCCCATACCCAACACCCAGCACAGTGGGGCACTTACTAAATGTTAGATGAACCAAACTGCTCAAAGATCTCCCTCTCTTTAAGTCTGTAACAAAGTGTCAACAGTTCTCTGATCTCAGCAGGGAAGGTTCTCTCACTTCCTGGCTCGCCTGTAGGCCTGTAGTACCGGGGCTCTTCTGACAGCAATCCAACCTGTGAGTCACTGGTTAATACATGTGAATCACTCATTCGAAGACTATTTACGAAGCGCCACTTCGTGCCAGGCAACTCTCCTGGGCCAGAGTGGTAAACAAAGTAGGCAGACCTAGGATATGACAGAGCTTGCCTCGTGTGGCAGGGAACTGACACACAGTCAGTCGCTTGCAGGTCACCCGGCAATTCTGATGGGTCTCACTACAATAACTCAAGCTACAAATCAACATTCCTTTTCCTTTTCTTCCTCACTATCCTCCCAAGTCCCTTTGTAAAGCGTCCAGCACAATTTCTGTCTCATCTAAAACTGTTCAAAAACAGTCACCCCCTCTGCCCACTACTGGGTTTGCCAAGGGTCTGCCCCAAACCTTCCCTTGTGATGCCTATCCCCTGGCTAACAAATGGGAGACACAGGCAGGCCCTTCCTAGCCAAGGGACTGTTGACATTTTTCAAAATAATCTATGCCCTAACTACAGAAGTGCAAGGCCACAGAACCAAAATGAGAACTTCTGACTAATAGGTTCTCAAATGTTTTCATTCCCAAATCCTTTATGCACTTGAAATTTCTAAGGAACCCAAAGATCTTCAGTTTATGTGGGTTATATCTACCAATATGTATTGTATTAGAAATTAAAATCAAGAAATTTTGTGAACACTAGGTTCTCAAACATAGACTCAAAGGGTTAAAACATATGACCCAGCAATTCCACTCCTAGCTATCTGTCCAAAAGGGGTGAAGGCAGGGACTCAGATGCCTGTACACTGATGCTCACGGCAGCATTACTCTCAACAGCCAAGAGGTGGTAACAACCCAAGCATTCACCAACAGATGAATGAAGAAATATGTGATGCATCTCTTCGATGGAATATTAGGAGGTCATAAAAAGGAAGGAAATTCTGACACTTGCTACAAGGATGGACCTTGAGGACATTATGCTCAGTGAAACAAGCCAGACACAAAAGAACAAATGCTGTACGATTCCACCTATATGAGGTGCCCTAGAGGAGTCAAATTCAGACAAAGAAAGGAGCGCAGAGATTACCAGGGGGTGGGGGGAGGGAGAATGGAGAGTTGTCTAATGAGGATAGAGTTTCAGTTTGGGAAGATGAAAAGAATTCTGGAGAGGGATGGTGACAGTGGCACAGCAGTGTCTATGTACTTAATGGCATTGAAATGTACACTTAAAAATGGCTAAAATGGTAAATCTTATGTGGATTTTACCATGGCTTTTAAAAAAATCCTTTAAAAGAGGCAGAGGGAGAGAGGATCCTAAGCACGAAACCCATTAGCCATCAATCACATGTCAAGTGGCCTCCAGTAATGCCACTGTGCACTGGTGAGAGAATGAGAGAATGCAGCTAATGACCTCTTGCTACTATTATGAATATGGTTTTGACCTCGCAGAGCTGCCAGAGACATGCAACGTTTGGGAATTTGAGGATTCGGGCCCTGTAGAAACTTAGAAGCCTCTCCAATACAGATTCTTTCTCTGGATTCAATTTCTTCTTTGTCAGCAAGCCTTGGCCTCATTTTAAATTATGTAAGCTGAGCTGTCCCAAATTACTGTGTGAAATTTAGTATGAAGCCTTAATTGTTTGGAATTGATTTCTCCTAACATCTGCCCACAGAGAAATGGAAGACAAGGAACACCAGAAGCACACAAGTCCACAGTCACTAAGCTCAGGAAATCAAAAACTTCCAGCCAGGAAATGCAAGACAGAACTACATCCCATCCCCTCTCACGGCCCCCAGCCGGCTCCGATGGTCTGCACAGAGCAGATGTACATCATTGGACGCAGCCCTCCATGCCTTGCTGGAGTGCCCACCCAGGGGACCAAGAGGCCCCAGTCTCCCAGCAGACCCGCTCCCAGGTGGGCAGTGCAGCCTCCGACAGACTGCTCAGACATTCCCCCTTAGAAAGAGCAAGAGCTGCTTCCCAGAGGGGCTGTTCCCTGGGTCTCGTCCCCACCTCCACCCCCACCCAAGGAAGGACTACGAAAGGCATATGTATCTGGCCCCACACTATACACCAGCGCAGAGGGGAGAGATCTGAAAATAAGGCTCTGCTGTGTGACAGGAAAGGTCCAGGAGAATGGTTCCCGTGGGGTGCTGGGCCCTGTCCAGCACCATGTCAGGAACTCGGTGCTCCCTGGCTAGAACTTGGGCCAGGCCCGCTGCCCCTGACAGCTTTAGGAGGGGACAGAGATCACTGCTGATAACACAGGTCATGAAAATACAAAACACAGGGCATACGTGCTAAGAGGGCCTTCTGAAATACAGTTAGCTGTGTCCTCAGATAAGAGGAGACGAATAAGGGGCTTGAATGAGACCTCAGGATGGGCAGCACATGCACCACCAGAGACCACAGCGAAGGCCTAAAGGTCAAGGGTGCAGCCTCGACAAGGGCCACTAACGCTAGAAAGGAGCTCTCTGCTTGGCTAGGGCTCAGCAGAAGATAAGACCAAAGGCACTGGGGGATGTGTTATGGCTCCAGGACTGGATGCTGCAGGCAGTGAAAACCTTCAGCAGAACACCCATCAGCAGCAGGACAGGGAGGGAATGGTTCCAGAAGGGCAGAACAAGAAGATGAAGACGGCATTACCAGGCATTCGGGACAGTTCCCAGGAGTCATTCTAGAATAAACTGTGATTAAATTATAAGGTCGTTGCCTTCTCTACAGTATTCTAAATGCCATTTTTCTTTTCATGAGGCAAAGGACCACCTCTATCCAGCCTTCCCCCCGTGATCCCTCCATTAAGGTTCTTGAGACCCTTGGCTCAGCAGTCCCTATGGTGACTTCTTGCAGTCCCATCAGTCCTCTCCCAGGGGCTGTCACTTCATGGCACCAAAGAGATTGCCTATAACCTCCCTGCTTCCTGGCACAATGTGGCGGGGCTCTTGGTTGCTGAACAGTTTCACGTATTCTGCCCTTTGGAATAATTCTGTGAGGCGCTCTGAAGAGGCAAATCCTCTCCAAGGAACACACCTAGAGAAAAGGAAGATGTGAGCAGAGAGCTGGGTCCAAGGGCTTTTTCTGCACAGCACACCCTGCCACGTGACTCAGCAGCGAAGCCCAGTTAAGGCTGCTGTTAATGGGAGGCCCAGACACTCATGGGCTCTGGGAGGCATCAGAGTTACAACAGAAGGACAGAGTATCTGAATGTCACACTACAAGGAGCTCAGAGATCAGCTAGCCCCGTGATATTCACACACAAGGGCCTAGCATCCAAGGGGGAGTGGGATGTGTGTGGCTCATAAAGACTACTATATGGAAGTTCTACTAGTAAAATTTAAATTAGGAAAGCCAGAGACTGCTATATTTATCAGAAAACCCATCTAGTCTAATCAGCTCATTTCACAAAAGGGCTGACCTGCCTGCTCCATTCCTATGGCAAGTGGACAGCAGCAGCACAGGAACCAGAAGGCAGGCCCTATCTGACTCTTTTGTCCAGATCTCTATCCCAAAACCAGCTTGGCTAAGTGGGAAACAGGACTCAAGTCGGGAATCACAGCCACCCCCAACAGAATGCCCTGCATTCTGATTTGGGGCGTGGCTAACTCATCCTTCCTCAGAGGGCTAGACCCAAACTTTCCAATTCTGACCCATTTTTTCTTTGTTAAGACAAAAAACACAGGACTTACGACATGCAGTACCTCCATGGAGGTCAGCAATACAAATCCCCAGAGATGAGGAGTGTCTGACTGTTGGACAGGACCTGCAGGGCCAGGCATGTACCAAAATGCTGCGGTTTTGAAATACAGCCAAAATTCTTTGCTATGCCTTCTCAAATGTCAGTTGTTCCTCAGTCACTGTGACCACCAAACCCCTTTCCAAATAGCCTTGGGGTAGGAGAAGAATCACTGAGAATCACCCTCAGTCAGCCCTCCACATGGGAAAGGGGGGGGGGGCTCCTCTGACTCCTGAGTCTGGGCAAGGACATCCCCTGCTCCCCTGTCACCCACCTGCCTGGCAGGGACAGGCAGGTGACTCCGCGCTGCTGTGACAGCTGATAGGGGGTGGGGGTAGCGTGGGGCTGCTATGCTCAGGGAAGCCACTTTCTCCTATCAGCCAAGGAATCACAAGGTTGAGGCTAAAAACCACCACACGAGAACAAAGTGACATGGCCCAAACTTCAGTATTTATTTTTTATAAGTCACAAGCATTTTCCACACCAGAAGATGAAGTGACCATCACTTACTTTATCTTCTATCCTCAGACACTGCCCAACTGGGACACTGGCTCATGTGCCTTGCCTTGTCCTCTAGCTTCTCCTTAAGTAGATGTCTGGAGAAAAAGGCCCTGCTTCAAGTAAGTGATCTTAGAAGAGGAGGGGAAGGCTCAAAGGAAAAGGATGTAACTGGACAAGATGAAAGAGGAAACAGAGGTAGATTTGCCAAGCATCAATAAACGAATGACATTTTAAAGATTGATTAGTCTATATTTTACAGAGAGTGGGGTGGGGGAGGGTTCAAATGTGGGAGTAAGACCAGGGCAAGAGGGTGGGGTAGAGCTGGAATAATATCATCTCACAACTCATGTAACATCCACTGGCTGTTTCATCCACCACTCACACCACATTTTGATGAAGGCCATCACACAGTGTAACCAGTTCATTCCAAGAGAAACAGGTGGAGCAAGATCAGATTCTTGTATGTTCATTTTGCATGTGCCAGGCAGTGTATCAAAAGCCTCGAATACATTACTATATTTAAATCCTTAAGAGAACCCATTAGCACAGCCTTGTACCTGCTGCAGGCCTGGCACTGTGCTAAATAAAAGCAAGAGCAGAATGATAAATACAGTCTTTGCCTTCACAGAGCTCAAAGTCTAGTAAGGAAGCAGAAGATCTTCACTACCCTGGGGAAGCAAAGAGTTCTTAGAGAAACACAGAAATTGGGCGCCTGGGTGGCTCAGTCAGTTCAGTCTCTGGCTCTTGATTTCAGCTCAGGTCGTGATCTCAGGGTTGTAAGATCGAGCTCCACGTCGGACTCCATGCTCAGCATGGATTTTGCTTGACATTCTCTTCCTCTCCCTTTGCTCCTTCCCCAGCTTGTATGCTCTCTCTCTCTCAAAATAAATAAAATCTTAAAAAAAAAACACAGAAAGTGTAAATGTAAAAGAAAAAACAGATAAACTTTAAAATTTAAAACTTTTTTGATCAAAAGTGTGATAAAGATACATAGATCAATGGATTAGAATACAAAGCCCAGAAATAGACCCACACAAATGTGGCTGATTTTTTATAAAGGTGCAAAAACAATTCAGTGGAAAAAAGCCCTCAGCAAGTGGTGGTGAAACAACTAGACATACACATTATCAAAAACTGAACTTCGACCTTACTGGATACTGGATACCTCGCCTTACTGGATACAGAAATTAACTCAAAACAGACCAAAAACTTACATTTAAACTCTAACACTTTAAAACTTTTGGCAGGAAAAAAAAAATAAAATCTTTGTGTGAACCTGGATTAGGCAAAGTGCTTACATACATCTCTCAAAGCATGATCTATAAAAGAAAACAATGTTATAAGCTGAAATTCATCAAAAGACCAGTGGTTACCAGGTAGAAACCACAAGGTAGGGAGAGGAGCTGACTACAAAGTGGCAGCATGAGGGAATTTTGGCATGATGGAACTATGCTCTGCATCTTCATTGTGGGACTGGTTACACACTTGTCAAAGCTCAGAGAAGGATACATCATCAAAAAGGAATTTTAGTGTACTAAAATTAAAAAAAAAAAGATACTTTTAGAAGTCTCCTTAAGAATAAAAATAAACAATATAAAAGAAAAAAGTACAGTTAAGCAAATGAAGGGTTAAGTCACTAAGAGAAAACATTTGCGGGGCACCTGGGTGGCTCAGGTCATGATCCCAGGGTCCTGGGATCGAGCCCCACATCGGGCTCTCTGCTCTGCAGGGAGCCTGCTTCCTCCTCTCTCTCTCTCTGCCTGCGTCTCTACCTACTTGTGATCTCTGTCAAATAAATAAATAAAATCTTTAAAAAAAAAAAAAAAAGAGAAAACATTCGCGACACATTTGTCTAAAAACTTTTTTATCTGGGGCACCTGGGTGGCTCAATGGGTTAAGCCTCTGCCTTCGGTTGGGGTCATTATCTCTGGGTCCTGGGATCAAGCCCCTCAGAAGAGAGCCTGCTTCTCCCCACCACAACCCATTTCTGCCTGGCTCTCTGCCTACTTATGATCTCTCTGTCAAATAAATAAAAAATTTTTAAAAACTGGAATATACAAAGAACTCCTATAATTCAATAAAAAATATAAATAATAAAAAAGCAAACCTGGGGCGCCTGGGTGGCTCAGTGGGTTAAAGCCTCTGCCTTCAGCTCAGGTCATGATCCCAGGGTTCTGGGATCGAGCCTCGTATCGGGCTGTCTGCTCGACAGGGAGCCTGCTTCTTCCTTTCTCTCTACCTGCCTCTCTGCCTACTTGTGATCTCTGTCTGTCAAATAAATAAATAAAATCTTAAAAAAAAAAAAAAAAAAAAAAAGCAAACCAGCTCATAAAAAATGGGCAAAAGAGCTCAAAAGAAGATATATGAATGGCTAACAAGGACATGGAAAAGTATTCAACAACATCATTCAAGGGAAAGGCAATTAAAACTAAGAGGTACCACTCCACAACAGAAAGGCTATACTTTACAAGTCTGACAACATAAAATGTTGCTGAGATTGTGCAGCAATTGGAACTCTTATGCAATATTGATGGGAATGTAAAATAGCATAACCACTCTGCAAGTAAGCAAGAAAAAGAAACAAAAAAGACATCCAAATTGGAAAGGAAAAAGTAAAATTACATGTTTGCAGAAGACATGGTCATATGTCACATCTACAGATTTCACACACCCAAAAAGACAGTGTTAGAATAAATTCAACAGTCATAGGACACAAAAATCAACACACAAAAAAATCAGCTGTATTTCTATTCACTGACAACGAACAACTTGAAAAGGAAATTAAGAAAATAATTTTATTTACTAGGGCATCAAAAAGAACAAAATACTTAGGAATAAACTTAACCCAAGGAGATGATACATGAGTATACCAAAAACTACAAAACACTGCTAAAATTAAAAAGGACACAAATAACGGAAAGACATCCCATGTTCATGGAATGGAAGACTTAAGATGTCAATATGAACCAAGCAATCTATAGATTTAATGCAATCCTTTATCAAAATGCCAATGACTTTTTTTTTTTTGCCAAAATAGAAAAATCTATCCTAAGATTAATACAGAATCTCAAATCAACTGGAATAGTTGAGACAATCTTGAGAAAGAAAAACAAAGTTGGAGGCCTCACACTTCCTTATTTTGAAACATATTACAAAACTATAGTAATCAAAATAGCATGCTACTGGCAACAACACAGCTATATAGGCCAATGAAACAGAATAAAGAGCCCTGAAATATACTGTCACGTATATGGTCAAATGATTTTTGACAAGGGTTCTGAGACCGACCAATGAAGACAGGACAATATGCTGCTGCCCCTCGGAACAATTTGTTACTTAAACTGTAACCCCTGGAGGATTTTACTAGTTGCCAAGCACATTTAGATATGGCCTTAAGAAACACTGATATTGACAACAGGTCTTTGGGGAGAAGGACAATATACGACAGTGATGAAGCTGGGTGCTTCCCTTTTTCGTGATCGCTCCTTTCTCTTCCCAGAAGTGCTCCTTGTTAGTTAGATGAGTCCTTTGAATGTGCTTGGTTAACTATAAACATTACCCTCCTCCTTGCTGACCTGCAAGACTTGAGTGACTAACGTGTGACCTTCATCAATCCTTCTGTTGGCTATTGTTTTCTATCTAATAAAAGTGAGACTGTGGAGTTGCTCGTGGCAGCAGTCCTTTTCGACTGTTGTCCCCTGCTCCCAGTCTTTTGCAGCTGACTTGTTTGTGCCTAATTCTTCTCTTGTCGCCATCGCCGACTGGACGCGGCAACGTTTTCAACAAATAATGCTAGGAAAATAACTGCATACAAAAGAATGAAGTTGGACTCTTACCCAACACCATACACAAAAATTTAAATCAAAATGGATCAAGGATTTATAAACCTAATATCTAAACCAATAAAACCTTAGAAGAAAATACAAGACAACAGTGGATTTAGAAGTGATTTCTTGGATGGGCGCCTGGGTGGCTCAGTGGGTTAAAGCCTCTGCCTTCGGCTCGGGTTGTGATCCCAGGGTCCTGGGATCAAGCCCCGTATCAGGCTCTCTGCTCGGCAGGGGGCCTGCTTCCCTTCCTCCCTCTCTCTCTCTCTCTCTCTCTCTCTCTCTCTGTGTCAAGTGGATAAATAAAATCTTTAAAAAAAAAAAAAAAGTGATTTCTTGGATATGATACCAGCACAGGCACAGCAAAAAGAGACAAAAGAACTACATCAAACTTAAAGAAATAACAAAGCGAAAAGGCAATCTACAGAATGAGAAAAAATTTATAAACCATGTATCTGAACAGGGATTAGTATCCAGCATATATAAAGAACTCCTACAATTTAACAACAAAAATATAAATAATCCAATTTAAAAATGGGCAAAGGGGTACACCGAGGTGGTACTGTTGGTTAAGTGTCTGACTCTTGGTTCTCGATTAGCTCATGATCTCATGGTTGTGAGATCAGGTCCAGTGTCAGACTCCATGTTCAGCACAGAGTCTGCTTAAGTTTCTCTCTCCCTCTGACCCTCCCCCACACCGTGCATGCACACATGCACACATGCACACCCTCTTTCTCTCAAATAAATAAAAATTTTAAAAATAAAAAAAATGGGCAAAGGACATGAGTTAGACATATCTCCAAATATACAAATGGCCAACAAGAATATGACAAGATGTTCAACATCATTAATCACTAGAGGAATGCAAATCAAAACCTTAACAAGGTATTACTATATACCCTTTAGGACGGCCATTATTAAAAAAGAAAAACAGGGACGCCTGGGTGGCTCAGTTGGTTAAGCAGCTGCCTTCAGCTCAGGTCATGATCCCAGCGTCCTGGGATCGAGTCCCATATCCGGCTCCTTGCTCAGCAGGGAGCCTGTTTCTCCCTCTGCCTCTGTCTGCCATTCTGTCTGCCTGTGCTCACTCTCTCTCCCTCTCTCTCTGACAAATAAATAAAATCTTTAAAAAAAAAAAATAAAAAATAAAAATAAAAAAGAAAAACAAAACAGAAAATAATAATAAGAATACAGAAAAAATGGAACCCCTGTGCACTACTGGTAGGAATGTAAAATGGTGTAGTCACCTGGAAAACAGTATGGATGTTCCATGATAGATTAAAAATAGAATTACCATATGACCCAGCAATCCCAACTCTGGATATATATCCAAAAGAAACAAAAACTGGATCTTAAAGAGATATTTGCATGTTCATGTTCACTGCAGCATTATTTACAATAGTCAAGAGGCAGAGGCAATCTAAATGACTCACAGATGAATGGATAAAGAAAATGTGATATATTCATACACTGAATACCATTCAACCATAAGAAAAGAAGGAAATTCTCTCATGCTACAACATGGATGAGCCTTGAAGACATTTTACTAAGTGAAATAAACCAGTTACAAAAAGACAAATACTACATAATTTCACTTACATGAGATTTCTAAAGTAGTCAAACTCTTAAAAATTGGAATGCCAGGAGCAGGGGGAAAGAAGAAAAGGGAAGTTGTTCAGTGGGTTAATGAGTTCCAGTTTTACAAAATTGCTAAATTCAAGATCTGTTGCCTAACAGGGTGCATTTTGTTAATACTACTGTCCACTTAAAAATGTTTAAGATGGTATATTTTATATTATGTTCTTTACCACAACTTGAAAACAAAAAAACAAATAACCTAAACCTTGTTTCCCTAGACCCAGTTAACAACCCTCTGAGATCAGTTTTATTACTACCCCACTTAGAGAAAACAAGATGAGGTCTCTTCATATCCCTCCCAGGGCCGGTTTCTGATACGTAAAATGAAGTGACACAAGCACAGACAAGACACAGAGGGATTTTAAAGCCACGAGGGAAATATTAACACTGAATAAACTGCAAGAAAACAGGCCTATAAGTCTTGAGACACTCTAAAAGGACACTGACACTAAGGCCCCAGCTCCCCCCTCAGGTTAGCTCAGTGGGGACAAAGTTAACACCTGCATGAAAAGCTCACAAAAGCACACAGCTTTTCACTAGTGGTCCTCTTTAAAGAATACTCAAAGATTACAATGACAGCCTGAAAGTTTCATTTTATACACTTATTTCCGAATCACAAAAGAGTAGGACTCAACACATCAAAAACTCTATCCAACGGGGCGCCTGGGTGGCTCAGTGGGTTAAGCCGCTGCCTTCGGCTCAGGTCATGATCTCAGGGTCCTGGGATCAAGCCTCGCATCGGACTCTCTGCTCAGCAGGGAGCCTGCTTCCTCCTCTCTCTCTGCCTGCTTGTGATCTGTCAAATAAATAAATAAAATCTTTAAAAAAAAAAAAAAAACTCTATCCAAGAAGCTGGGTTACCATTCACTAAACTACTGCACTTCTAGTGCTTAGCAGAGCGCACGATGCTCAGAAATGGGTGGGAGGGTAGCACAAGGATGGTGGAGATGATAATGACAATAATACTAACAGCAGCCAAGAACCAAGGCCAAAAATACAGGACCAGGCCAACAGGGGATGCTTCTGGCTCCCCGCAAGCCAAGTGTGAGGCTGCCTGAAGGACAACCGTGAAGACACAGCCATGGACAGCTGAGATGGGGGATGAGCACTGTGACGCCGGTGGCCTAGGCTATGGGAAGACGACAAGAAAAGTGGGTGGGCAAGGAAGTCCAAGTTGAAAAGTCAGGAGCAAAGAGATGAGAGGGAGCAGAAGGCAAAGAGCTAGGGGTAACAAAGTGCCTACTGAAGATGCACAACAGTGGAGTGTGAGCTCTAGCTTGCCCAGGTTTTACATACTGGCTCCACCACTTACAAGCTATGTGACCTTGAGCAAGTCACTTACACTTCCAAGCTGTTTCTTCATCTGTAAAATAAGGCTGATATGAGTACGTGCTTTCTATAAAAAGAGCACCACACCTCAAACTGCAATTATAAAGGAGAAACACACAACAGCAACTACACAGAATTTTTTAATATTGTTTTACTGTATGTCCTAATCATTTTTGGCATTATTTTCTGGTTTTTAAAAGAATTACCACTTTTACATTTAGTTATATGAAATCTTTTTAAATACCTTGTTCTGATCATTATCTTCTATTAATGCTTCTTAAGAGATAATAGAGCCTTATGGTTCAAAATCCACAAGGAGGTGACAGGTAAGATTATTAACAAAACTTCTGAGCTTCTTAAAATGTCAGTGTTTTCTTGGTTGCAATCAGAGGGTGCTGAAATCAGCAGGGGAGGCTGCTAAAACACTAACTCCTGGAACTGGTCAGCTAGGTCCAAAGAGCTGTGACACAGCATCAGTGTCCACACAAAATGCTGGTGGAGCCGGAAGCCACGAGCACTAAGAGGGGGCCTCTTCCTTCGCAGGTGGGCGCCAGATGGCGGTGCATCTGTCTCCACTCAGTCCCCCACAGCTGTGGAGCTCTTTCATCTTATTGTGGAAGCATGGTGCAAGAGGTAGAGCACCTGGCTCAAGATAGCAATCTTCAATTTCCAATTTCCACTGCTTCTACTTAAAAGCCGAGTGACTGGCCACCAGGCAATGTTAATTATCCTCTCTGAGCCTCAGCATCCCAATCTCTAAAACGGACTTACCACCTGCCTCACTGTCTCCCTCCCAAATAGGACTGTCAGATAAAGCATGCACAACTATGCCCAAACTCCTGGGCCAAGCTCAACCCTATCTTCAGACAGCTCACCCACATCACACACAATGGGGAGGACGGTGGAACTGGGAGGTTTTTTTTTTTTTTAAAGGTTTTATTTATTTGAGAGAGACAATCAGTGAATAGGCATGAGCAGGGAAAGAGGCAGAGGGAGAAGCAGACCCCCCAATGAGCAGGGAGCCTGACATGAGGCTCGATTCCAGGATCCTGAGATCATGACGGGCCAAAGGCAGATGCTTAACAGACTGAGTCAACCAGGTGCCCCGGAACTGGGAGCTTTTCAAACAAACTTGGGCTCAAATGATCCCAGACATCTAAACCCTCCACTTATTTTCCCAAAGCAGCAGCTGAAATTAGAAAGTGAACTGCCAAAATTACACTGACAAAACTAGGATGACAAGGTCTTGGGACTCTTAGAAATGAAAAATAACTCATTTTTAAATACTCACTTATTACAAAGTAACTTTTCAAATGAACTTTCCACTATATTATAATTTAAGGTTTACAGACAAAGTTCCCATACACCCTCATCCAGTTTCCCCGGTTGTTAATTCTCTTACACTACACACTACCATTTGGCATAATTTGGAAACCAACATTGGTACCTTCCTATGAACTGAATTCCAGACTATTGGAATTCCACTGGTTGTCCCACTTATGTCCTTTTCCTGTTCCAGGATCCAATCCTGGACACCGCACTGTAGTTAGTACTATAAAGTAATTTCTAATACACTCCATCAGATTTGAGATTAACCAATTTAAAGAACTAATTAATAGCACTTATTAATGTTAAAATCTAAGGAATATAATTTTTGTTATGTTTTACTTGGCCTTTCTCTTTACTGATGCTGAGTGGTAATTTATTCAACATACATAACTCTCTTCAAACCAGAGAAACAAAATTGGAAAAAATATCTTAAGCAAACAGCAATTTACACTAATGAGCTGACTTGTTAAAAGTGTAAAATCTAGGGGTGCCTGGGTGGCTCAGTGGGTTAAAGCTTCTGACTTCGGCTCAGGTCATGATCCCAGGGTCCTGGGATCAAGCCCTTCATTGGGCTCTCTGCTCAGCGGGGAGCGTGCATCCTCCTCTCTCTCTCTGCCTGCTTCTCTGCCTACTTGTAATCTCTGTCTGTCAAATAAATAAATAAAGTCTTAAAAAAAAAAAGTGTAAAATCTAGTCATAAAAATTACTTTTAACTTAGCCAGGAAAACACAACCTATTCAAAAAGGAAATGCTTCGGGGCGCCTGGGTGGCTCAGTGGGTTAAAGCCTCTGCCTTCAGCTCGGGTCATGATCTCCGGGTCCTGGGATCAAGTCCCGCATCGGGCTCTCTGCTCAGTGGGGAGCCTACTTCCCTCTCTCTGCCTGCCTCTCTGCCTACTTGTGATCTCTGTCAAGTAAATAAATAAAATCTTTAAAAAAAAAAAAAAAAGGAAATGTTTCCTTACCAATTAGTGTGATGAAGTAGAAGCTTATTATAATGACATTCTAATAATTACTTCTCTCAATAGTCTTTATTTAGTAAAGGTGGTTTCAAATCAACAGTTGGGTTTCTTTGTTTTGTTTTGTTTTTTAATTTCAAGTAGGTTCCATGCCCAGCACGGGGCTTGAACTCAAGACCCTGAGATCAAGAGTCTCACGCTCTGCTAACTGAGCCTGCCAGGTGCCCCCAAATCAACAAGGTTCTGAACTTAAGTGTATAACAAACGCAAGGAAGAAAGAGAGAAAAAATTAATCCAAGTAGCTTTTGGACTCAGTACACTGTACATATACTACCAGTTTAAAGACAAAAAGAGCTACAAAAAGGAAAAAAAAAATCCAAAATTGTACTGAGTTGGTTTGCTACTGTTAGTGGTAATGGGTGTAGCACTTCTCAAACTATTCTATGCACAGGGCAGGAATAAGCAAACAAGTAAATCTACTGATGTTGGAAGCCAGAGTTCTCACTACAGAAAAAGAGAGATACAAATATGAAACAAGAAAAGGAAGCAAGATCCCATAATGTTGGGTTGGAACAAAAACAAACAGTACGAACTCACATAAAAAGAGACACACACAGACACATCCATACACACACATGCACAGAGACAGACGAACATACACGCACGCACCCCCCAGCTGGACTGAAAGGTCTGGCAGCAGCAATATCCCAGTAGCAATGAACACACCCAGCACCAATATCTTGGCTTCTAAATACCATCTTCCATTAAAAGGAACCAGAGTTCCATGGAAAAATGTCTGCAGCAGGAAAGACACAAGATGAGCCTGGTAATAAGGGATGTTCAAAATAAATGAAGACATGTCAGAAGGATGCAGAAATCAGCCTGAAGGGGTTTCCCTTTTAATATATCAATTACAATATAAGTATCAAAATGAACCATGACAATAACAGACTATAACAATTGAATAGAAAGAATCCATGAATCCATACTGACAGTAAAAAATGAAAAACAGAAGCCCTCTTTTATAGTAGACTACTAAAAGAAAAAGAGAAAATCATCACTATTTAGCAATTATCACAGTGGTTAACTGATGCAGGCAAGAATCATTAACAGATGTGAAAAACAATGGGTAAGCCTATCTCCGTACAAATTACCTGCCAATCACAAAGGTGGAAAGGCACTTTTCCCAAAGAAATGTAGCCAATGCCACCCTACCACATGATGAATGTTAGTATTGCCATTCCTGCGACAAACTGATGGGCTGTGCTGCTTCCAGACGCATGCACCGAGGAGGACTCAATGATCTGGGGGACTATATCTGCCAAAAATGCATCAGCTAAATCTGATCATAACAATCTGATAAACCCAAAATGAGGAACAGTCCATAAAATGACTGACTATACTTTTTCGTAAGTTGGTAACATGAAAGAAGACAGGAAGATGTTCCAGATTTTAAAATATGAAACAGACATCAAGATTAAATGCAATACATGATCCCCCTGGTTGGATCCTGGCTTGGGAAAATATGCCGTAATGGGACAACTGGCAAAATGGGAACATGGCTAACAGTACTACATCAACGTTAAACTTCCTAAATTTGACAACTACACTGTGCTGATAAAAGAATGGCCTTCTTCTTAGGAAATACACACTGAGGGACTTAGAAATGATGGGTCATGATGCCTACAACTTAGTTTCAAGTAGTTTCCCCCGTAAGTACAAAATACATCTGTATACACATGCCCGTGCACACAAATGCGTGATGAGTCGAATGTTAATTGGTGAATCTAGGTGAACTTTACAACTTTTCTGTATGTATGCATGTTTCCAAAGTAGAAAGTTTTGTTTTCGTTTTTGTTTTTTTAAAGAATGAAGTATCCCTCTGCCTCCCTTTGAAGAAAGATATTCTGACATCTTAATTCTTTTTGGAATTAAGCTGCCTTATACCAATAAAAAAATGCTGACCATTGGGTTTTTGGGATTTAGTTTCATTTTTGCTCTTTTTTTTTTTTTTTTTTTTTTTTTTAAAGATTTTATTTATTTGTCAGAGAGAGCGAGCGAGAGCGAGCACAGGCAGACAGAGTGGAAGGCAGAGTCAGACGGAGAAGCAGGCTCCCTGCGGAGCAAGGAGCCCGATATGGGACTCGATCCCAGGACGCTGGGATCATGACCTGAGCCGAAGGCAGCTGCTTAACCAACTGAGCCACCCAGGCGTCCCTCATTTTTGCTCTTAAGGGACCTCTCAATTGAATGATTTTGCTCATGTCAGTGATCCTCTAAAAGGTCACGCTAATTCTAAATTATCTGTGGTGAAAGCATGCCATTTAGATAAATTTGAGTTATAGTATAAATACATGTGAAAACCGGAAGCCCAACCTGGAATTGTTGCAGATCTAGGTTTAGACTGAGACAAAGACATGAGGGTCGGGGAACAGCCTTGGAAGTACTACCTATGTATTTTAGGAGATAGGAACCCCAACCTATCAGCCATGCCACCTCTAATTGTAAATCTCACTAAACTAAAGCTTCTGGTTGATGAAAAGTTTAGGTTAAGAGGCCTCTCTGAGAACCAGACCTTACAGACAAAACAAAGTAGGACCAAGGAAAATTCTCACAAAACCTTGTTTAAAAAAAAAAAAAAAGAAGAAGTAGTACAGCTATGTGCGCTAGCCTACAAAGATCTCCAGAACACTGTCCACTGAAAAACTCAAGAAATTATCTAATTCCATTTGTATAAAATAGTCCATGTATGAAATTTCTGTAAACATTAAAAAGAAAATCAACATCATTTTTCACTGTGGCTCATTCTGTATGTGCATCCCACCCTCACTAATAGGGTGGAGGGAGCATCTGAAGGAGTGGCTCACAAACCACTGAGTGTTGCCGCACAAGCCTGCCTTGGCCCTAAATGAACCTCATCCCTTTCAGGTAATTCCAGGCCTCTCACTCTGCCTTGTAAAACCACAAAGCCAGGGATAAATTAACAGACCCAGAGACCCTAGGAAGCAGCCAGTAGCACTCAAAAGGCCTCTGCATGGGGCGCCTGGGTGGCTTAGGTCATGGTCTCCAGGTCCTGGGATCTCTGCTCAGCAGGGAGCCTGCTTCCCACCATCTCTGTCTGCCTGCCTCTGCCTACTTGTGATCTCTGTCATATGAATAAATAAAATCTTAAAAAAAAAAAAAAAAAAAAGGCCTCTGCATCAGAGGACCTGATGTCAGTCTAAGCAATGAAGGTCCTGGAACCTCCCATCTCTCGGGATGCCCTCTGCAGTGGCTCTTGCCCCTTATCCAGCGCCCCAGGGAACCCCAAGCAATCCTCTCCATAGCCATAAACTCCTATGGAAGGTCTTGTGGAAACAAAGCTTACAAGACAGGGAAGAATAGGGTGGACACCTGAAGGCTCTGTTAGTCCGGGGCTCTGCTCTCAGCCCTGTCCAACACAGAGTAGTCATCAGCTGAGGGCAGGCAGACAGACAACCAGGTGATCAAACTGATGGCTGGCTTGGAGGGATCTGGAAGACAGCCTACAGAGACTGGAAGGGATCAGGGGCACAGACTAGGGACAACGACCAGGCCAAGCTGGCTGAAACAAAGGCCACACCAAACAGAGAAGGCCGAGAAAGCCAAAGAGCAAGTATGGCAGTTCTTGCACCCACCAGCTCTCAAAAAAGACTTGTGCTGTGCAATGGCCCAGGGAAGGGCAAGCCATGTCCTCCTGCAGGGGGAAGTTGGTTCCCAAGCCTCCGTGCCCAGCAAATCCATTAGAGAGGAGGCCCCACCCACCCACCCCAAAGCCTTCCTGCCCAACCCCCACCCCCACCCCAGGCTGGGTGGCTGCTGAACTTCAACAAGGATCCGTGAGGAAGTCTTCACCCACTCTCACCTCGCCGCCCAGCTCACCCCCACAGAAGCAAGCTCCCCCCAGCGTGAGGCCCAGGCCAGCTGGCTCTGCAGCACTCCCCCCCCCAACACATGGGTCCAACCAAAGGCGTTCTTGCAGGCAGCCACAAGGCCCTCATCCTCACCACCCCCCAGGGGCAGCTGCGAGGCCCGCTGGCTAAGGGAGCTGCTGCTCTTTATGTCAAAATATAAATAGCCATTTGTGCATTTGTTCAATAACTGATTTCTGAGTGCCCACTCTGTGCCAAACTAGGCCCAGGGGACACAACATGAACGTGACAAAGAGTAAAACGTGTCAGTATGAACAAGCCTAGCCCTGTCCAAAGCACTGCGGCTGTTTTGGGGGCTCTAGGAAGCCACATACACCCCCTCTCAGACCATGGGAATGGCTAGACTCATTTAGCACTCACTGTGTGTCAGACAGTGCTCAAAGCCACTTTGCTCTGCTGCCTCCCAGGTGGGGGCTCTCTCCCAAGAAACATGCCCTTATGCCCATACACCCATGCACCCAGACTTTTGGCAGGGGGGGCAGGGAGTCCCTACACTCTCTAAAGTCCATTCGGAGTTAACATGAATGGCCTTTTTGTCAGATGTGTTAAGAGCTCTATACACATTGATTTTAATTCTCACAGCATCTCTCTCCAGTATGTTCTATTATGTCTGTGTTACAGATGAGGAAATTGAGGCTCAGCACAGTCAGAGTGGGCAGCACACTGCGCCCTGACGCCCAGCCATGTAGCTCTAGGGTCCATGCTCTTAACCCACCACACCGTGTTCTAACCTCACTGTGTTCTAAACCACAGTCATTCCTTTTCCAAACAGCTTGGGTGAAGCAATATCAGACCTGGGCTTTCCTCCCTCCCAGGTTGACGCCCAGAAGCCCCAGGACACTCTGGGTCTGCAGCTCAAACGCTCCAACATGCCCCACAGGCCATTCACCCTCCCCTGGACTTGCCCTGTCAAGGCAACCATGTCCACGCGGATGTAACACATAGCCCAGCTTGCAGCAGCAGGACAAGATGTGACTGACTTTCACTAAACACCCCATCAACTGGTAAATCACACCAGAAACAAAAATACAACTAGCATGGAATAACCATACTGGGGTCCACCCACCATTCTGGCAAAGTGTTGGCCCAAAATTGGGTTCTCGGGATGACTGACCCACTCTGTAGACTGGAGGAGGAAGGGACAATTCACCAACTCCTCAGCACCCCAAATACAAAAGCACATGGGATGAAGGGAACAATCTGGAAGTGGACAAAAGACATTACACCAGTCCCTTGCTATCTACTAGTCCTACATGCTGTACATTCCACTCAGAGTCAAGAGACTACCAAAGGTTCCCTACGCCAAGCACCAAGGCAGGCAGAGGAACAGAGGTTAATAGATCATCCAGCAGGGAGGACCGAGAACTAGATCACCTGCCATGATGGCTAAGAGGAGGACAAGCCTCAGTGCTGCCAAACTGGCCAGGGAAGGGAAGCGGTGAGGTAAGTGCTGGTGAGCTGGCCTAAGAAACAGGACCAAGGAAGGTTGCAGGCAAGAGCCATCTGGGCCAGAGGAACAGCGGCAAGAAGGTGCAGACCTGTCTGGCGAAGCGTGTGACAGCAGCACATTTTCTGTTCCAAAGACCGGAACGGCCAACTGAAACAATGACCTGACTCCCTGCCACCTGGGCCAACCGGAGCTTTAACCACAGCGCTTCCTGTGCCCTCAATACTTTCCCATGGTGACGGTGCCCGGCACACGGCAGGTGGGAGCTGGCGACAGTGCCCAGTACACAGCAGGTTGTGGTGAGGGCTGGTTACAAGGCTGTGGGGAGGCATCACCATTCATCTCCCGGGGCTGCCAAGTGCCAGGAGCTTCTTCCTGCCCTCTCTGCAGTAGCCAAAGTGTGCAAGGGGAAAGGCCCACTTACTCTCAAACTGTTTGGAAGATAAATTATGTGCAAACGTGCACACGAGGGATAAGGCAGAGGAGCTACAATGCTAACAAGTAAGTCTGAGGATATGCAGGTGTTCTTTGCATTGAGTTTTATTCCTGCAACTTTTCTGTAATTTTGAAATTATTTCCGAGTTTTCTTTATATATTAAAAAAAAAAAAAAGACAATTCATTAGCTAGCTAGTGAGGTTGGAAAGTGTGTTAACCCTACATTCCAACTAAAAAGAATGAAATCATTAAGCTAAAAGCACAATCAGCCAGCAGAGCGAGTTCTACAGTGTTACAGGAAGGCGGGCTCTGAAGGAAAGAGCTCAGAACTGGGAAGGCACCTGGCAAGCCCAGGTGCAGGTTCAACTTCCCAGCTACTCCTATGAGTTTCAGCCACATGTGCTTGGAAAACGGCCACACTCTCCTATCAAGTGCTGCTCCAGAAGCAAGGTGCTACAGCCACAAGTCAGTTCACTGACAATTTCCTAGTTCAGCACAGAGAACAGGCCCCTCTGGGTCCCTAATGACAAAGGGTTAAGAACCCTTAATTCGGAACCAACTCACCTGGTTTTGAATCCCAGCTGTGCTGCTCACCAGCTGTGCGACCTTAGGCAAGTTATTTGCCTCTCCCAGCCAGCTCTCCCAACAGCAAAAAGAAGACAGCTTCCAGTCCCACCATCTCATCAGGCAGCCTCACTGAACACAAGCCTTTTTAGAGGGCTGGGGCAGAGCTCACTTGGAGGAGACAAATGTTTTCTCAGCTATGTATGGTGGGGTCACCCTAGACTGAGTTGTGGCTAACACCATGACATGATTTTCCATCATAAATGAAGCTAGAAAAACACTTTCTGAATCAGCAATTCCTGCTGCATTACCTGCAGAGAAAGAGACAACGAGAAGATACCACGGCCACTGGCTCCCCAGAAGCCCCGCCATGCTTGTTGCCCCTCTGCAGAGGTCTCACCACAGCCCAAGGAGGGAGATACACACACACCACCACTGGTCGTTAACGGCTAACCATGAAAGGGATTTTTTTTTTTTTTTAAAGATTTTATTTATTTATCTGACAGAGAGAGATTACAAGTAGGCAGAGAGGCAGGCAGACAGAGAGAGGAGGAAGCAGGCTCCCTGCTGAGCAGAGAGCCCGATGCGGGACTCGATCCCAGGACCCTGAGATCATGACCTGAGCCGAAGGCAGCGGCTTAACCCACTGAGCCACCCAGGCGCCCCCATGAAAGGGATTTGATGGGATGGCTAGTTCTATCCCTTAGATCAGAGTATTTAGATAAAAAAGGGTCTGCGCCCTCACCTGGAGAACCACTGGGTCTGTCATGGGAAAAGATGTGGCCCAGAGTTCCACAGCTGGGGTTAAGGATGGCCAGCGCAAGACACACACAGCTGGAATAAACAGAGCCCCAACCAAAGGCACAGTGATGGGAACACAGGCCAGACATCTGGGCTGAAATCTCATCTCAGCCACTTAGTTCCGTGAACTCTCTGTGATTGTGTTCCTGTCTGTAAAATGGGGCTAATAGCAGTCATCTTACCTCACAGGGACCACCAGAGAGGTAAGCAATGCACATGTCCGTACACATCAGAACAGCACATGGCATGTAACACATCCTTAATGTATCTAGATCAAACACGCATTAAGAAACTTTGCCAAAAGCTCTGTTGCCCCCACTCTGTGAAAGGCCTCACACCCCAGCCTACACCAGGGAAGAGCCAAAGCTGGCTTGGCCCTGGTCCTCAAGGACTCCCTCCCTCCTGGGAAGCAGGTTCTGCCTGATGCCCTCCTCACACCCAAGTACAGGTCAAAGCTGGGACTCCCACAGAAAGAATGCACATTAAGACAGGGAAGGTCTCCTTCTCAAGAACCAGCCAGCAGACCTCTACCTGGAAGGACACAGAGCACATACAAGCACCCATGGAGAACATCTGACCCCAAGTGAGACCTGCCCTTGCTGCTCAGCCAAAATCAGGGAACCAGCTGGTGTCCGCCAGGATTTCGAAGAGCAGCTCAAGATACCACCAGAAGCCACTGCAAAGCTCTCATCTGAAAAGTCATGGAATGCTAAGGATAACTTTGCTTCCTCCCTGCCCCAACTCACACCTCAATATGAGGTCTCCTAGGAAGCCCTCCCCTGCTACAAATGACTGGTCCACTACCTCTGCTGCCTGCCTCTAAGCCCCCATACCCAAAGATCTGATTTACATCTAGTTTCTGATTCCATACCTCAAGGGAACTCCTAGAGAAAGTGGTTTATTCAGTTCATTTGAGCATCCCTAGCGGCAAGCAGACAGTGAACATCTGAAAACTTTTTGAACTGTTGCTGGCCAGCTGGCAGGATACATGGACAGCAAAGGAAAGGGAGCTGGGGACATCAGTCACCTTTATCATCCAAGCAGGAGATGCTGGACCTGTAACCAGAGGCACCCCAAGGAACACAAGCATGATGTGTGGCTTGGTCCCACAGAGTCCACCTGAGGGACTGAGAGGTAAAACTGGGACTCAAGAGCCAGAACAGAAAAATGTCCCTCCCACCACTCTACAGATGCAGACATGTTTTCTAAATATTTTAATCACAACAAGACATAAATCCATCGGCTCTGGTCCTCAAGAGCCCATTCAATACTTCAATACTCCAATACTCCAAACGTAGGCCTTTCTTGGCTTCCATTCCCACTAAGGCTACCTCACAACCAGTCACCCTGCTGCACAGAGAACCATCAGAAGCAACAAGCAACCAGTTCTACAGGGAGCCCAGAGGAGCATCACTGGAGTGACTCCAGGTTGAGTACGGGCCCAGGGCCTTGGCCACCAAGTAAATACTGGGGAGAAGACAGCAATCCGTAAGGATGACAAAGGCAGAGAGGTGTGTCATATCTGCGGTAAGAGCCCTCGCTGAGGCAATATGGAGAGTGGCACACCACTGTGTCCCCCAGCCGGCCTTTAACAGACACCTGACAGAGCTCACAGACAATGGCCCTGGACAATTCTGCTTTTCATGGGCCCCTTCCTCCATAAAAGAGAATATTAAAAATCATACTTTCAAATGCATCGGTATAAAGACAATAAATCTGTATGTGTATACTATAACATTTTCTTTGACCTAAAAGGTCAGGGGTTTTTCCTCGCTGACTTTAAAAAGGAGACCACTAAAAGCATTCACTATGATAGGTCCCCAGCACCAGGCCTCCTGTGCCTGATGGATAAACCCGCCCTGCACAAGGGGATTTGATTTTTTGGTTGTGCAATGGAGGAGGGGGTACACAAGAACAGGTAGAAATAAAAATTATCCCGGACTTTCCAGTGGCCACGCTGCTGATACCCCATCACAAGCTTACTTATGAAAACACAAGCTTCGAGGGGAGTTCCAGAAGCATTTAATTATCACATTGAAGGAACACTCCTAAGTGCCTGACAATGTCCAAGCTCCGACGGCGGAAACCCGGCCGCAGCACCAGTCTCTGCCCCAGGAAGCTTGCTTCCTGCGTGCGATGCTTGGCGGACTCCTAGTACCACGGTGGGCCAGTCTCTGAGCTGAGCAGTTCTGAATTGCAACACCTCCCTGAGTGACAATAAGCAACGCGGCTACCGCTTTCCAGCCGAGGAGCTTCCAGGGCTGAGACGCGGGGACCAAACCACTGCTGAGGGTAAACGTGGGAAACCAGGTGCTTCCACGAGCTGCTCTCTCGACCCAAGAACTCCAGCCTGACCCCAGCCGCTGGGCAAGGTGGGAGCGCCCCAGGGGCGCAGCTCCTTGGCCACAGAACTCCCAGGCCCCAGAAGTTAGGTCGGGCCACGGACATCACTCTCGCTTCCGTCATTCTCGAAGCACGCAGCGCTCCACGGAACACGGATCCAAAGGTAACATCCCTCGAGAACAAAGTTCCAATGATGTACGAGGCGCCCTGAGCCCAGGTAAACTCTCGGCACAGTCCCGGGCGAGGGGCACGGTCCCGGGCAGGGGGCACGGCGGCTCGCGGCAGGCCTCGCCGGCGCCCTCCTGGGGCTCGGCCCCGCGGGGTGGAGGGACTTCCCGGGCGACCCCGGCCCCGAACATTGCCCGCCCGGCCCCGCCCCGCCCCCACAAACCGCCCCCACCGCGCCGCGCCCACCGCACCGCGCACCTGGCCGCAGCGGCTCGGTGACGGTGAGCACGAGCAGGAAGAGCAGCAAGAAGGCACCGCTGTCTGCCTTGGGCACCATTTATCCTCCGTTCATTGTCCCCGGGGCGGCCGCGTGACCCCGCGGGGAGGCCGGACCGGGCCGGACTGAGGGTCAGGGGACCGTGCCGGGATGAGGGTCAGGGGACCGGGCCGGGCTGAGGGTTAGGGGCCGGGCGAGGAAGGGCGGCGGGAAAAGTCTCCGACTAAGCCGCGGCTAAAATGGACCACGGACTCCCGCGCACTCTCTGCCTCAGTCTCGGGTTCCGACTCCAGCTCCGCGCAAGATGGCGGCCGTCCTGCTCAGCTCCGCGCCGCCCCCCGCCCGCGCCGCCGGCGCCGGCCAATGACTGCCGAGGCGGGGGGCGGGGCCTGCACGCTCCCAATGCGTACGGACTCTTGGCCGGGCGCAGGGCGGAGCCTGGGAGGTTGAACCCGAAAGGGGCGAGGCCCGAGGCTGGGACGGTGGGGGGCGGGGACAGAGAGGCGGGCCCAACGGGTGGGCGGGACTATAAAGAGTTAAGTGTGCCATTGGTTAAGCGGAGAGGTGGGACTCGGGGGTGGAGCCTGGGCGATAGGGCCTACTGAGGGCCGGGATCCCAGGGCACAAGGCGCAGGGCAGGGGTGGTGGAGGAGGGGTAACCAGGCCAAGTAGACGGATACAGAAAGGGGCGGGGCGCGGAGAGGCGGGGAGCAGCCCGGGGGGGCGGAGCGTGAAGGAAAAGAAGAAGGACCGGGACCCGAGGTGGACAGGGTGAAGCAGGACCCTGGGGCGCGAGAGATCGTCACAACTTGCATACCTGCAGACCCACGTCCGGTCAGCGGCCCAAGAGTGCTCCCTAAAGTGGTCCTCTAAAGGCAGAACCGCTGCGGGAAAGGGACGAGGAAAACGGGAAAAACCCAGACAAGCTTTGAGGAAGTGGGAAGATGGGGGAATGGAGGATCCACCCTGCAAGGAACAGGCAGGTGTGGCTTCACTAGCACACGCTACTGAAAAGGAAATACCTTAAAGGAGTTTCGTACAAAAGGAGCTGACAGGGAAACCCAGACCTTAGACTGGGGAGCAAAGCTGGCCTCTGAAGGAAGAGCCCTGCCTACACAATGTGGGAGGAGGGGGAAGGAATGTTGGACACAGCTGCTGCCACAGCAGGCCACATCTGCAAGGAGGAAAGGCTCCGGAGACCATGGTCCCAGTGCTGGCCTCACACCTGTTAGGGAACAGATTGTCTGCGGAAGAGAACACAGCAGATGGAGTGTCCCACTAGGAGAGGAGCAAGCTGTCCAGTGGAAGGACCACCAGCCACACAGACAAGGCCTAGTACAGGATGTCAAGGCTGGGGAAGAGAGTGAAGATGGGAGCAGAGAAAAGGGGGGGGGGCATTTTAGCCTGGCACACCTCTCACCCCACCAACTTACTCCCCAGGAGCAGTCCTCCCAAGTCCCTTCAAGGCATAATCCTCCTGAATGTCCCAGGATTCTCAGGGTCCATGAGAGAGGTACCCACTCCCACTGAGTGGAGATAGCCAAGATAAAACCCAAGGCTAGGCCAGACCTGCCTGCACCTGCTCCCTCCAGGCGTGCCCTGTGGCAGGTGTTAGACAAAGGGCCTATCACAGCAGAGGGGCCCCCCTACTAGCAGAAACAGTGGTCCCTGTCCAACACTGCCCTGACTGCTTGCATTGTCCTTATGGAGCATTCCCTGGAGCAGCTGCTATACTCAGAGAGACCCAGGCCCAACCTTCAATGTGCCCAGGGAGCCCAGCCAAGGTTACAGGCTGGGCAGACCCCAGGGAGGGAAGTCACAGCTAAGAGCAGATATTTCCACCAGCTGTCCCCTTGCAGAGCCACTGTTAAAGAAGCAGGCCAGCAAAGGTTCAGATGGGGAGGGAGAAACGTGAGAAGTCCAGCCCAACCATGCAGGGAGAAGGCAAAGCCCTGGCTTCCGAAATTGCAGTCACTGCTGGGCCAAGAGTCTTTGCCCCTCCTGAAACACCTCTACCTTTGGCCCTCCTGCACAGCCTGCAGACTGCCTATGTAGACACCACCAAGACCCTCTAGGGCTGAAGGGAGATAAAAGAGGTCAGGGATATTTTGCCCCAGTTCCCTCCCTGTGGAGTCACTGCCTCTATACCTTCCCAGTTTCCAGTGACCAACCTTCCCTTCTTCCAGGGGTCTGTAACTACCCTTAGGGTACCCCCTACTGTTAACTCCACTTCCACCTTTGTAAATAAGATGACTTCATTAAACTGTCCTCAAACTGCCCCAACTTGAGTATGTCTTTTGTTTCCTGCTGGGACTCAGAATGACCATCCAACCCGGATTTCCTGAGATGCCCCATGTTGCAATAATCAATCCCACGAGGAGGCCTGGCTCCTTGTTTGGAAGCACCGGCAGACCAATGTGTTCCCCACAGCCCCCACCTACCTCAGGTCTCAGCCAAGCGCAAGGCCACTCTCCGCTGGCCTTTGGTCCACTCCAACCCCCTGGCTGGCCTTCCAGGGTTCCAAGTCCAAGTGGCTAAGGCCAGAGCCTCATTCCCCCAGGGCACTCCTCCTTTATGACTTCACCCACTGAAGTCACCTGGGGGACAATGCTGAATGTTCCACCCCAGAGTCTTGGCCTCTAGGAGGCAGGGACAGCAGGCCCAGCCAGCCCAGAGGACTCTCTGTCCACAGTGTAAATGAGGACATTTAATGAGGGCAGCTGGCCCATGTCCCGCAGGGATGTAGAGGGCAGCCTCAGAGGCACTGGGCACTCCCGGTACCATGGATGACGCTGCCGTCCTCAAACGACGAGGCTACATCATGGGGATAAATTTGGGAGAGGGCTCGTACGCAAAAGTCAAATCCGCTTACTCTGAGCGCCTGAAGTTCAACGTGGCAGTTAAGATCATCGACCGCAAGAAAGCCCCCACGGACTTCTTGGAGAAATTCCTTCCCCGGGAAATTGAGATTCTGGCCATGCTAAACCACCGCTCCATTGTCAAGACCTATGAGATCTTCGAGACATCAGATGGCAAGGTCTACATTGTCATGGAGCTTGGGGTCCAGGGTGACCTCCTGGAGTTCATCAAAACCCGGGGAGCCCTGCACGAGGACGATGCTCGCAAGAAGTTCCACCAGCTCTCCTCAGCCATCAAGTACTGCCATGACCTGGACGTCGTCCACCGAGATCTCAAGTGTGAGAACCTTCTCCTCGACAAGGACTTCAACATCAAGCTGTCTGACTTCGGCTTCTCCAAGCGCTGCCTGCGGGACGACAGCGGCCGCATCATCCTCAGCAAGACCTTCTGTGGGTCGGCGGCGTATGCGGCCCCCGAGGTGCTGCAGGGCATCCCCTACCAGCCCAAGGTGTATGACATCTGGAGCCTGGGCGTGATCCTCTACATCATGGTCTGTGGCTCCATGCCCTATGACGACTCCAACATCAAGAAGATGCTGCGCATCCAGAAGGAGCACCGTGTCAACTTCCCTCGCTCCAAGCACCTGACTGGCGAGTGCAAGGACCTCATCTACCGCATGCTACAGCCGGACGTCAACCGGCGCCTGCACATCGACGAGATCCTCAGCCACTGTTGGGTGCAGCCCAAGGTGCGGGGCCTGTCCTCTGCAGCCATCCACAAGGAAGGGGAGAGCTCCCGGGGCGCTGAGCCCTCACGGACCCCTGAGACCCCTGACAAAAAGTCTGCCACCAAGCTGGAGCCCCGGGAGGAGGCAGGGCCCGAGACACAGTCCGAGCCAAAACCCAACGAGGAGGAGACTTTGCAAGTGCCAGTGTCAAGGCAATCAGACAACATGGACCTTAACGGAGAGCTGCCCGGCAGAGTGATAGAGGAAGAGGCCCTCCCACAACCCTGACAGACACACACCTAGCGAGCCTCTCTTGGCCCAGGGGGCCAGCTGGGAATGAAGCAGAGTTCATGGCTTTAAGCCTGAGCTCCAGAGAAATCAAGGGACAAAGCAGAGAAGGAAGATTGTCCTGGATGAGCCACTATTTTCGTCAGTTTCTTCTCCCCCTCTTTGAACTTGGTAACCCACATGGCTAAAGGAGCAATAAATCACTATATTAGTGCAGACCCCAAGATGAATGTCTTTTCCCTAGCTGACTGTGGTCATCCAGGGAGAGGATCCTGCACTCCCTGCGTTCCCCAAACCCGGCCCCCCACTCTCAGATCGGATGGCACCTCATTTCACCTCTAGTTTGGGAAGATACATCCCCATGTGCCCAGCCTGACTGTGACCTCAGGCCCTGGACCAGAGCAGAAAGCTGAGCAAGGAAGATGCTCTTTCAAGAGGGAGGCCATGAGTGTGGTGCTGGGGAGCGGAAGGGAGCACGGAGAGGATAAGACCAAGAAGGGCAAGGGGGCAAGGGGACTGCCTGCAGCAGAGGGGAAGGAGGCGGGGCTCCTCTGGAGCTGGGGCTGAGGATCTGGGCCCTCAACATCTCAGTGCCACTGCCTCCCCAAGGCTGCCGGTGGGGAGGCGGCCTGCCAGAGGCCAGTAGACCAACCTCTCAGCCCCTCTTGGGCTCCCCACCCTGGTAGGCAACTCATTTCTTTTATTCTGTCCACCAGGGCTCCCCCATGGCCAGCCAGCATCCGGTTCTGGACACCTCCTGAGTCATCCTGCCTGTGGTCATATCTGCGGCCCACCCCCCACCCTGGAAGTGGCGCTGGTTAGGGGAGGGGCTTCAGGATGGCCCAGCCCCACCCAGCTGGGCGTGATCTCGACCACATCCCTCTCCCCTTAGGTCTCAGTCTGTCCCGAGCAGTGATGCTCCATGCCAGAATGGCTAAGCGGACATTGGCGAGGAGAGAGGACAGGTGTGCTCACAATGCATGCCTGTGCCCTGCCGCCATCATTGTCCTTTAGAGGGAACAGCCCTGCCTTTAGCATCTCAGGCTGCTGTGCCCTGCGCGGCCCACCCCCATCATTCCTAGGCTGTTACCCCTCACCTCAGCTGTGGCAGCCCCTTTCTCTTCCTCCTCGGCACTCACTCTGGACAACCTCATGTGGACCTGCAGATTTGACATACCAAGAGGACAAATGCCTTCAGACTTACCCACCCTCTGCCCATGTTGGTGACCTGGAAAGTCCCCAACCCCGGGCCCCAGGAGAAGTGGGGTCCAGGGAGTGCCCTGGCTCCATTCTCTTTGTGCCCCGGTGCACATCCACTCCCCATCTCTGCTTGGCTCCCACCCTCCCCACAGCCTCCGTCATACATTCTATCTTCCCATCTCCATGCTCCTGGGTGTCTGTCATGAACCCACAGCACAGAGCCCTCCCAGGCCTCTACCCGCCCCATGATTCCCCCAGTGGCCAGCGCCTCCCTCCTGCACACAATCCAGATCCCACGGCCCTCGGGAAGGATCTCAGTGCCTGGCCTTGGCATCCTGGGTCTGGCCTCCTCCTGACCTCCCACCCCCCTCCCTCATCCCCACCCCCCCAGATACACGTCCCATAATCGTGTCTGTAGATGCTCCCCTGTAGATCTTACCCATGTCTCCACGATTAGCCGAGGGGCTGTGGCCTCCACAAAGCCTTCTGAGCTCGGCAGCCCATCACTCTAAGCTCCTCTGGGGCAGGCCTGTGAATGCTGAGGTTCAGGCGCAGAACCGACCCTGGGCAATACTGGGGGAGCCACCCAATTTCCCCCCAGAGACCCCAGGAACCCAGCATCAAGCAGATTATCCACTGGCAGAGTAAAATTCCAGAGCACACAGGGTTAGCTGGAGTGAGGACATCCTGAGGACAAGCTTGTGAACCTCCTCACCTTGGTCGTCTGTGGCTTGTTGTGGTCATCAGGGTAGTGGGCAATGAGCAGCAAGAGGGCCTGGGAGCAATTCACTACAGCCTAGCCAGAACACAAGCCTGGGCAGGAGGGGCCCCACGAAGGAGCATCTACTGTGTGCTTTACAAGTAGAGAGAAGGCTCAGAGAGGGTGGGCAACTGCCTGAGATCACACAGCACAGAGTAGTGGCCCAGGTGACTAAAGCCCACTCCTCCCCAGGTGGCCTCATGTTCCGGGCCACTCCCAGGGTCAGCCCTGGATCTGACCCCTTCGATGATCCTCCCTAAGGCTTTAGGATCAAGACCCTCACCATGGCCTCCAGGGTCTGCAGGGCTCCCTTCCTTCCCTGCACATTCCCACCATTCTGTGTCCTTTCAAGCCATCATGAGTTCTAGCAGGTCCTCGTCCCCCTCCATGGGGCAAACTCCTCAGACCTCAGCCCTCCCAGCCTCCCTAAATCCAGGCCCAGTTTTTCCCTCACAGCCCCGTGTTCCCGTGCCAAAGGTTGCCACCACTGGGCATTTGAGCTGTTGGTGTGACATGGAAGCTCCCTGTCCTCTGGGCTTCAGGAAGGCACGGGTCCTGTCTAGTTCATCAGCGAATCCCAGCATCTGGAACCAACCCTCAAATGCCTATAGGGTGAGTGGAGAAATGGAGGAAACTGAAACTCAGAGAGAAGTGGCCTTGCCAGAGTCCCGAGTTCTCCCATGCACAGGGCTACAAGCTGGGAGTAGCTCCTGGAAGTCGCAGGTCCAGTGGAACACTTCCCCGCCGGAACCCACCAGGAGGGCCTGCCTCCCGGCCCCAGAGGCTCAGCTCGTACCTCCCCCCCCCACCCCCCCACCCCAGGCCCCTGGGAGCCAAAGAAGTCACACGGCCCTGGGCAAGGGCAGAATATGAGGAAGCAGAATCCACAAAAAAAGTGGGAAACAGGTGGGTGAGCAGAGTCAGCTAAAAAGGCCGACATGCAGGGGGGGCCCCAGATAGAATATTCGGAAGTGCAGGAGAAGGGCCGAGGAGACTGTCATGCTCCTGGGTCCTGGCCTGCAAGTCCTCCTAGCCAGCCCCTCCCAGGAGGCAAAGGTTCTGGTCATTGCTGCCAAAGACATTCCAGGAGAGAGCAGGCATCAAGCCAAAGCCACTGCAACAGAAGCCCCAGAGAGCAGGGAGCAGGCCTTAGGGAGGCTGTGGCTGTTGGGGGGCTGGACGCCGGCCACCCTGCCCTGGAGA
Source organism: Mustela lutreola (assembly GCF_030435805.1). Lineage (NCBI taxonomy): Eukaryota > Metazoa > Chordata > Mammalia > Carnivora > Mustelidae > Mustela > Mustela lutreola. The sequence continues at coordinate 63,176,207 of NC_081300.1, read as the reverse complement.
GCTTCCACATGAACGTCCAGATGCAGGGAGCTCCCCGTGTGCCTCAGGTGGGTCTGTGCGTCTGCCTGGAATGTTCTGCCCCTCATCAACCTGGCAGGGCCCTACAGATCCTCTGCACACTGGCCCCTCCATCCCCTCCTCTCCCGACCACCCACACAGAAGCAGGCCTCCTCCTCCTCCCCCTCTCCCCTGAACACAGAGCACATGGCGTGCCCACGTGTGGCCACAGGATGCCTGTGAAGGAGAACAAAGGAGCGGCAGGGCTTCCCAAGCACCTAAGGAGACATACCCAAGATGCCACATTCCCCAAAGCAAAAACAAAAGGGTTTTCATGTTGCTTTCTGGTGCAAAAGATAGCTTGAGAGATGTAAATCCCAAAGGTCCACCAGGCCACATGCCCGCTCCTCACAAAGGTCCAGAGTGACATAATTTAGGACCCCTGCCCCCCACATCCCCGACCCTGCTCTTACAGAGGACCCCCAGCACCAAAGCTCTGGCCAAGGCCCTGCCCACTCAGGGGTCAGCGCACCAAACCCTCTGTCTCCCTCTGCCGCTCAGTCCCTGCAGATCCACCCTGGGCCAGCCTCCTCTCTTGTGATCAAAGGCACTGGCCTCCACTCCCCCTGAAGCCCATTCTCTAGACACTCTGCCAGGGACCATCTTAAAATGTGACTTGGATCCTGGCTCTTCCGGCCCCCTGAAATGGCTGCTCGCCACTTCTCTTCTCCTCCACCCTCCCTCCACACAGTAAGACTGACCAATTCTCAGAACAAGCCATCACCTCTCCCAGGCTCTTCCCTGCCTGGATGCCTCACCACCTTCTCTACCTGACTGAGGCCTGGCCTGGCCTCCAGGGAGGCCCCAGCCCTTGGAACACGCATCTGCCAGTCTAGGGCCCAGGGCCCTGCTGGCCCTCCCAGCCCACTCATGCCCTGCCCGCCACAGTGGCACTCCTCTGCCCAGCCTTCCGCCCCGAATAGGAACTGCTCTCATTCACAAGGCTGGCCAGACCAGCGCCATTCCTCTCAGGCACTACCAGTTCCAAGGAGACAAGTCCTAGAGAGGGTTTTCTTCACACTCCAAAGCAGCTGCGGGCCATCAGTCCTAGTGGGACATGGGCCAATGCAGGGTCAGTCCACACAGACAGGAGAAGGAAACAGGCATGGGGCCAGCACTCTGGCTTGACCTGGGTGGCCCTTCCTTGGGCCTGACTCGTGACAAGGAAACAGCAGCAAGGGGGAGCAGGGAGGGTTACCGCAGTCCTGGGTGCCGCCTTCTTTCTAGCGGGCGGGGAGTGGGCACTCCTGGTAGGCCAACCTGACTTCCAGGGTTCCAGGGGCCCTGGTTCCCCCAGCTCAGTCCCTACTCCTGGCAGGCTGGCTTTATGACTTCACATGCTGAAGTCACGCGGGGACAATGCTGAGCGTTCCACCCCTCCAAGTCCAAGCCCAGCCCTGCCAGACGGCTCCCCACAGTGTAAATGAGGACAATGCCCGCTGGCCCACAGGGGGAGGGGATGTAGAGCGCAGTGCCGCCAGCCGCTCCTGGCACCATGGACGATGCCGCGGTCCTAAGGAAGAAGGGTTACATCGTGGGCATCAATCTTGGCAAGGGGTCGTATGCGAAAGTCAAATCTGCCTACTCTGAGCGCCTCAAGTTCAACGTGGCAGTCAAGATCATCGACCGCAAGAAGACGCCTACCGACTTTGTGGAGAGATTCCTTCCTCGGGAGATGGACATCCTGGCAACCGTCAACCACCGCTCCATCATCAAGACCTACGAGATCTTTGAGACCTCTGATGGGCGCATCTATATCGTCATGGAGCTTGGGGTCCAGGGTGACCTCCTGGAGTTCATCAAGTGTCGGGGAGCCCTGCACGAGGACGTGGCTCGTAAGATGTTCCGCCAGCTCTCCTCAGCTGTCAAGTACTGCCACGACCTGGACGTCGTCCACCGAGATCTCAAGTGTGAGAACCTTCTCCTCGACAAGGACTTCAACATCAAGCTGTCCGACTTCGGCTTCTCCAAGCGCTGCCTGCGGGACGGCAGCGGCCGCATCATCCTCAGCAAGACCTTCTGTGGGTCGGCGGCGTATGCGGCCCCCGAGGTGCTGCAGGGCATCCCCTACCAGCCCAAGGTGTATGACATCTGGAGCCTGGGCGTGATCCTCTACATCATGGTCTGCGGCTCCATGCCCTATGACGACTCCGACATCAAGAAGATGCTGCGCATCCAGAAGGAGCACCGCGTGGACTTCCCCCGCTCCAAGAACCTGACTGGCGAGTGCAAGGACCTCATCTACCGCATCCTGCAGCCGGACGTCAACCGGCGGCTGCACATCGACGAGATCCTCAGCCACTCCTGGCTGCAGCCCCCCAAGCCCAAAGCCATGTCTTCGGCCTCCTTCAAGAGGGAGGGTGAGGGCAAGTACCGGGCCGAATGCAAACTGGACACCCGGCCGGGCTCACGGCCGGAGCACCGGCCTGAGCACCGGCCAGACCATAAGCTGGGGGCCAAAACCCAGCACCGGCTGCTGGTGGTGCCTGAGAACGAGGACAGAGTGGAGGACAGGCCGGCCGAGTCCTCCAAGGCAAAAGATCATCATGGCACCGGAGCTGAGGTGGGGAAAGCGAGCACCTAGCGGTGCGGAGGGCCTGGGGGGCGTGGTGCGTGGTGCGCGCCCACATAAACTAAATAGGCAGTAGGAGCTGAAGAAGGCACAGGTGCAAGGAACAAGTAAAATCCGTCAATTAAACCACTATTTTGATTACGTTCTATTAGCTTTCTTCCACTTAGTAGCAAAGACATTAATTACTGACCACCAAATAAACCGCAAAGTGTATACAAGCATTAAGAGTGCCCCGTGAGGAGTCTTTTTCTCTAGGACTCAGCCAACCACCCCTCCTGCGGCGTGGGGGTCTCCAGCACAGGGGTGCAGGGCCTGGTGCTCGGGCACAGGCAGACTATGGCGAGACTCTGTGGGCAAGAAGACCTAAGCTGCAGCCCACAGCCAGGCCCCCACCACCTCCCTTTGACCCACCCCGGACCCAGCACCTCCAGGGTTGGCCGGCTGCATGTGTCTCTGGCTCAGGCCCAGCACAGCCCACCCTGACCTCAACCCCATCCCACTCCCTCGGACTGACCCTTTCTCCTTATATTCCGCTCCCTCCATTCCTGTGGTTGAGATCAGTACCCTTGGCCCCTTGAGTGCCCTTTCATTTGCCAGAAAAGTCCCAGCCCAGATATCTCAACCACACCCTCCCTACTCCTCCCTATCCACCCCATACACCAGCCAGTGTTCAGAGGCGGCCAGTGCTTGGCTTTAAGTGGCCTTGCCTAGACAGCATCTCCCTCTGCATCTTCCACCCACTCAGACCTGTCTGCCTCCATGCTGCTGTGGCCCAGCCCTCCCCTTCCCTATGTGGTAAAAGCACCAACGGCCATACTTTCCTGACCCCCTGGGCGGTCCTGGTGCAGTCCCAGCCCCCTTGGTGAGTTACAGGGCTTGGCCCCCTGGAAACTGGCAGGAGCTGACAGTCCAGTGCAGACTAGTGGGTGCCTAGGCAGGCGACTGGCCCCACACGAACCTCCAGGGAACACACCACTCATGAAGGCAGCAAGGACCCCCCAGGACAACCCAAGACCATGGCCCGGGCAGGGCTGGGTATGCTCAAAACAAGAAAGACTCTGGTCTGAGCAGATTCTAGGCTGTCTCCTTGAGCTGTGCAAGCCCCTTAGAGAGCATGACCTGACCCCACTTAAGGCCCGAAGAGACCCATCACCTCCATGTGAAGCAGCTGGCCCAGGCCTCCTAGGGGCACCAAAGCCCTCAAGGTCACAGGCAAGTGTGGCCTGTGGCCTGTGGTGCACATGGCACTCTCGGGTCTGCGTGGAGCCTGGCCCCATTGCTCTTTGACAGTATGGCCTGGGTTCCTATTACCCACAACTCCTGTTCGTGACTCAACAGCATATGAAGGTGGTGCCTGGAGCAATAGGACAGGGAAGGGCAGGAAGAGAAGACAGTCCTGACCCCCTGATCTGGAGACCAAGTGCTTGGAGAAGGTGACATTGAGGCCACTTTCAAAGTGACCACATGGTATGACACGTAGGACCCACGCAACTCTGTCACTAGCAAACCACACAGGCCAGGCCCACCTGAGGCTGAGAACCTGGTCCCAAAGCCCCAGGGGAACCTGAGGGGCCGAACTTTCAAGGACTCTCTCCTTCCCTCAGGGGGACAGAACTTGGGGAGCATGGCCCAACGAGCTGTGAACTCAGTGCGGAAGGTAGGTTCCAAGCTCTAGAGGGGACACAGCAATGCAAGGAGTGGCAGGAAAGGCCAGAGACCCTGAACTTCCAAGTTCACCTCACCCAGAAGCTTCCTCCCAGGGAGGCCTGCAGTCCTGAGACCACGATGTGGTACAGGGGGTCTCTAGCATAGGGGTGAGGGTGGCTTGCAGGGGGTCTCCAGCATAGGGGGAAGGGTGGCCTAAGGGCCACACAGAGTGGGCCAGAGAGACAGGTCCTGCCAGACTGTGCTAGGTGCTCTTTAATGACGGCTAGACAGAAAGAGGCAGGGGTCTGATAGAAAATAGTTATCTGCCAGACCCTGGGATACATCCCAAGGCCGTGGGGCAAGTCTCATGCCAGCCTGTCTGAGGCACGGCATCTTTTCAATGGCTCCTGGGACAGTCAGTCACCATTTCTGGCCCGGGCCCGGGTCCCCAGAAGGCTGGAGTCCTCTGCTGAGCGGGCAGCTGCCCCGCAGGCTCCACGAAGCTCCCACAGGCCCGACCCGGGCCTGGCTCTAGAAGAAGTCTGAGGCCTTGCGCCGGGCAGGGAGCTGCAGCAGGTTGTCCGTGATGGAGGCTGGGTCCTGACTGAGGGGGGTGCGTGCCGCAGAGCCAGGAGCCGGTGTGCTCGTGGGGGTCTGAGGCCCACCAGCTGGGGTCTTGAGGTGGCTCGAGCGTGCTGGAGATGGGGTATAGCTGGCCCGCAGGGCCCGGTCTGTGTACTTGCTGGCTGTCCTGCTTACAAGGCGCTGCAGGGCTGGGGACATGGCTGGGCTCAGGCCTTTGGGGGTGAGGCTGGGGTGGAAAGGGAGGGGGAGAGAGGCATCATTAGGCCCCACCAGGCACTGCCAGCAGCAGGGTTTCCCATGGCCCCACAAACACTCATGGGAGATGCATAGTCATTATGAGCTGAGGACACCCGATGGCCTGGCACATAGCTATGTAGCCAAATTTAAGGTCAAGTTGTGGTGCTGCCCTTGGAGGTGGGACTGCGATGGACCCCAGCTCTCTCCAAGGAGAACGATCCACCTGTTTCCACAGGGCTGACGGGAGCTCACAGCGGGATAAGGAGCCCAAAGGTGCCTCTTAGGGATGTGCTGAGGCGGCAGCTGAAGAAGGAAAAGACGAAGAGGGGCCCTGCATCCTGGCTCATGCAGGCCGTGCCCGTACCAGCGGAGCTGCCACAGGACCCACCCCAGAGCCCCCAGGCCTGCCTGCACACCATGCATCCACACGGCAGGGGCTGTGGCCAAGTGGGAATAGGGAAAGACCCCCCACCCCGCCCGCCCCATGCAGGTCAGGCACCCCTCACCTGGCCAAGTTCTCCGTCACTCTCCTCAAGGCCTCCTGCTTCTTGGCCCGGTTCTTGGCAGCGGCCTCGTTGGCCATCTTCAGCCCCAGCCGTTCCCTGCGGCCGGGCTCCAGGATCTACAAGGCAGCAAGTGTGTGGCTGGCCTGCCGTCAAGCCAGCCAGCCCCTTGCTGCTGGGGCACCTGCCTCTTTCCCATGGTGCCCTGTGATCCTCACAACTGCTGTCTCCCTAAAAGCCCCCGAAAGCTGCCGACCAGCTTGCCTCCACTGTCCACCCGCCAAAGGCCCAGGCCTCCCACCTGTCATCACGGTTCCCTGCAAGCCAGCGGTGCAGACTTAGGAACCTCCGATGGTCTTTTAGAAAAGAAGGGGGTCTTGTTTGAATCTGCTTCCCTCTGATTACTGGAGTAAACCCCTTGCTGACTTTAACCCCCACTGACCTTCTGTATTTCTTCCCAGAACTTCCCAAAATTGATCTTGTCCTATTTTTCTATTTGAGTGCTTGTTTGTTTCCTCACAGTTTTCCCCCATCAGTTCTGTTAAGTTCTGCCATACAAACGCCTTCTGTTACTCGCTTTCACGTTTACTCACGATGGGTTTTTTTTGCTGTAGTTAAGTCTACCACTGTGTATGGTACTATCTGCCCACCCCCTCCCCGCTTCCTTTGTGACCCCCCCTCTTTGGTTTACTCCCTCCTACCTTCACACCAGATTAAGCATTGACTAGTTTCCTCTCGTTGTTCACATGTATTGTTTTCTGCACTTAACTCTCCCACTTGGGGAACTCGTTCTGCAATACGTATCACGCACTTCGTGTCCAATTACAGTCTACTACTCAGCACGATTTGAATTGTCATTGGTCACAAACCCTGAATTTGGATTTGGACGGACGTTTGTTCAGAAGCTCTTCCCTGCTGCCTGGTAGGCACCGGGACCAGGGCGGCCTTCTGACAGCCCTGTGCCTCTGGTGCACCGCCTCTCTCTGGTTTTTCTTGGTTATTCTCGTGTCCAAGACAAATATAAGAACCAACGTGCCAAAATGATTTGCATATGTTCTGTGTGGACATGTGTTCCCTCTCGAAATGAGAGTGGTGCCACACCAGGGAGGCCCTGTGGCGTGGCCCATACCCTCTGACCTTCCTTCTGCGAGCCCACAGCACTAGCCTGTAGTTTCTTTATGAAAGCCAAGGTACTGCTGGTTGTTCTCAATTTCTGCTGCTACAGTCAGCGAGATCTCTTTTTCTGTTGCATTTCAAACTACACAATGCAAGTGTTTAGAAGGACTGGTTCAAGACAGCCTCGAACCCAGCTCCCTTAGCAGCAGACCTACATTAATTCCAGGTTCCATGCCTGACCCTTTGGGGTTTCAGAGCAGCTGACGTAACCCCCTCGCCCTTTGCTCTCTGCAACAACATTGCCCTCTGCCTCCTGCCATCTCCTAGCATTCCAGGTTGGGACTGCTGGCCCAGTACCCCGAAAACAGGACCACATGCTCCCAGTGTCCAGCAACTTCTCTTCCATCTCGTTCCAAACTATGCCAGCCACTCAGTTTCCCCAACAAGCTGTGTGCAAACCAGAGTGCCTTACCTTCTCAAAGCCACTCTGGGGCCATCCTAGGCCGCCCCATCTCCACAAACCACCTGGCACCCAGCTCCCCTGCCCTACCTGCTCCAGGCCTCACAACCCCACACTCTTGATGATTCTACAAGACTGCTGCCTCTTGGTGCTTGCCCTCCTGTAACCAGAGGCTTTCCTCTACCAGCACGTGAACCTTCAGAGGACACAAAGCACAGCCCACCGAACACTGTAGTTCTGAGGCCCTTCCCGGCCCGACCCTGCAGGCTCACAGGGTTGTGGCTCTGGTGCCCTCGCCCCACACCTGCCCTCAGTGCCCTGGTCTTCTTCAGAAGTGCAATGACACACAGGTGTGCAGCCTGGAGCACAGCTCAGCCCTTCTGTTGCTTCTGCTTTGACCAGTGGCAACTAGACCATCCTCTGTGCATCAAGGCACAAGTGCTCCAAAGACTGAGTGTCTACCCAGGGTCCCATCTGGGCACCCCACTGTGACCCACCTTGAAGGCTGGCCCTGGTGTCCTGTCCACATAGGGGGTTTCAGATCCCTCAACTCTCAAGGGAGTATTTTCAACCTCCCCCCAGGTCATCAGCGGTGACTCGTTCACACCTGTAGATGGAGAGCTCGGTTACCTCAGGCCCGGGGACATAGGTGGAGGCAATGCCAGGCCCTGCTTCCTGTGAGAGCCAGCTCCCACCATGCATGTCCCAGCTAACCAACATGAAGGCTGGCAGTTGGCCCACTCTCCTTCCCCGGAACTCTGGAACCCCAGCTCCTCTGCCCCCTGAGAGGACAACGCCAAGACCACTTTAGGCCCAAGATGGGCCCAGGCCCTAATAGCTGCAGGGCTTAGCTTGGGAAGGGGGCTCCCCAGAGAAGATGGGCTGGGTCAGCTAGACTCCCATCCTAGCACATGGCCACCAGGGTCTCCTGGAGGTTGCTATGGGACCCCCCCGCCCAAAGGAGGGGACACTTGAAGGTTTTCAGAGCACCCAAATCTGCCAGGACCCTGGGCAAACCTATAGTGCCCGTATACCCGGGCCTGCATCACAGGAACCAGCAGCCCAGAACACAGAGGCCAGTCTTGGAGTGGTGGGTGGGAAAGGACACCACGTGCATCAATGCACTGTGAGATTGTCCCCCAAGATTCATAAACCTCCTGTGTGAAGACATGCAGGGCTGGAGCCTGGAGCCTTTTCCCTATGCCCCTATGCCCAGCCTCCCCCTGTGCCCTTTGGCATGCTCACCACAGCCTATCTGTCCAGCAGAGCTCCAATACCCCTGGTTCCCAGCAAAACCAGTCTGTCCTGCCAAGCTTAGGGCAAGGCAGGAAGACCGCTAGGCTCAATGGACTGGGTCCTGTCTATCTCAGGTCAGTTCACCTGAGAGTTCAGCCCACCCACAGCTCTGTGCAGCCCTGTCATTGCACAGGTGGGTCACAGGGTCTCGGAGTTACACGAAGCACGTGTCAGACTTGGAGAAGAGTTAACAGGGCCCAGAGCCACCTGAGCAGCCCACCTCCCCACAGGCAGTCCTATCACGACTATCAGGGGGCCGGCCTGTCAGCGGGTTCAATTCTTACCAGGGGCAGGAGAGGGGGTTGCAACAAATCCGAATCCGCCCACTCGTGGGGAATCCTGAGGGATCAGCTCCTTGCCATCAGGGCCTACCTTGCCCTGTTTGTGCTGGAACAAACAAGAGAGACTAGTGTCAGGGAGGCCCAAGCCTACTTTTCCCCGCTAGCTGATGGAAAAATGCACAGGAACATGCTGGCAATGTTTCCCCTCCTTGGGGCAGTCCTAGAGCTCAGGGGCTGGCACACCCCCCTTTGGAGAAAAAGAGGAAGAACCTCAGCCCCTGCAAAGACTTTGAGGACCTGTCAGAGTAGGCATTAGAGCAAGGGAAGCTCCCCCTCCTTCCACGCAGGGCAGGGCCAGGGTCCTTGGCCTCAGTACACACACACACAAGCTGCTTTCAGCAGCTACTGACTCAGGCCTTGACAGGAAGCCACACTAATTACTGGCATATATGCTCTGACCTTTCCCACAGGGCATCCGCTGAAGCCTCCAGAATAGTCTCCCCACCTCCTGACTCTCCCACTTCAACCCCATGACCACTGGAGTCGCCAGTCCACCATGACTCCCCGGCTCAGACATCTCTGCTGTCCACCCCACTGAGCCTCACCCTACCCCAGCCTGCCCACAGCATCTACCCCTGCCCTACCCGTGCTCAGGTGTGGGTCTGGCCGGCCTGGGCTGGCTCCCAGTGGCCTCTCCTCTCTCAGGTCCTCGCCCCCAGGAAGCTGGCACTGAATTGACCTACAGAATGTCTCTGGCCAAGAGAGTGCCCCAGCAGAAGCCCATATAGGACAGGAAAAGACTCAGGATCCTGCCACACAGGACCCCCAAATAGTCACATGCTGCTAGGCTCCGCCCAAACCCAAGAACGGTATCAATTTAAGGCTGCCCACAGCCAGCCCCAGCCACTCACCTGGGCATTGAGGGCGGCAGCCTGCTGCAGCTGGGACCTGCTCAGGGCCTGGCTAAAGGGATCCCTGAGGAAGCGAGTGTTCTTATGCACCACCTGCCTCGGCTTCTTAAACAACTGTTCTTCATCAGGCACACCTGGCAGATCAAAGAGAGGTGGCAGGGTATCAGAGGTTGAGGGGTGCCCCATCACTGCCCCACACTCAAGGCTTGAGAGAGAGGCTCCGGTGAACAGAAGCATGAAGCCAAGCAAAGTGTTGGGCAGCCCCACTCCCTCACTGACAACACACGGACCCTTCTGCCCAGAGGCAGAGCAGGACCCCTCTGAGGCCCAGGGAGCACAGACACACACACCCTGAAGGCCGGATACAAACATGCAGCCCCACTCCATGCTGCCTGCCAGCCCCGCCTGCTCACCCTCAGGGTAGTACATGAGGGAGTTTTTCGCCTTGTACTTCCAGGTCTCCACGCCGGCCTGGCTGTTCTCGATGGCTTGGTGCTCTGCCGACGGAAGTGCAAGGTTATCTTTCTGCCTCTGCATCACAGGGGGAAAGTGAGGGTCAGAGAGGCCCCCAGGCACTGTGGCCTGGGCCCCAGGACTCCCTCCACCCTGACAGAGGATGCCCATACCCCTGCACCCAAGGACACCTTCTCAAACTCCTCCTCGGCCTGGTAGAGCCATGTGTGCCGTGCCCGGCTCTTCTCCTTGGCCACCTCCATGATCTCCTGGAAGGAGGCATTGTCCTCACTTGTGTACCGGCTCAGGAAGACATCCAGGCTGGGCAGAGGCTCCTTCTCCTCCTCCTCTCCGGCCTCTCCTGCTCAGAGGCGGGGTGACACAGAACCACAAGCAGCAATGAACACTTTGTAGTCACTCAGTCCCAGGAACCATGCTACCCCGTAAGCAGGATTGGAACCCTCACCCTAGTTGTGCATCCGTGGGTGACAGCCCGCGCTACCTGACAACTCCCTACCTGGGGGCAGAATCGCCCCCCCACCAACTGCCCAGGGAACACTCAGGGGCTCTCCTTGCCTTTTGGATGTCAAGTGAAATATATGTCTCACTCAGGCAGGAAGAGGGACATCTAGGAGTCAGAGACAGGTGACCATAGTGATGCTTGCCCTGCCACAAGTGGGCTGGTCCCGTAGGACCTGCCTCCAACGGCCCAAGCTCTCCCACCATCCCTGAGCTTTCGTTCCCCACCTGCTCCTCCCCTCCTGGCACCTGTGCTACGGGTGGATGGCTGTCCCCTAAGCCTCCCGACCTGCTAGCAGGCCCAGAGGGCAGGGACCCCAGAGGATCCAGTGCTCCAGATGGAGGCACACAGGCACGACAACCCCACCTGTCGCACCCAGCACCACAGAAAGGGGGACCCCCACTGAGGCGGTGCCACTGCACTGTGCACGTTGGGACACACTCCAGCTGGGCTATCATGGGGATAGCCTTGTCTTCCGTTCCACTGGCAGTCTTGACCTCCTACTCCCTCCTAGACTGCACAAAGCACAGTGGCTAAAAACTTAAGACCCAGAGTCAGAAAGATAAGGGCTCAAACCCCGTTCTGATGGTACCTACCACTGAGGTTACTGAAGTGATTCCTAGATTTACCAACAAGCACATTTTTTAAAAAAACGAAAAAAAAAAAAGAATTTGAGAGTTGGTTGGGTGACTCAGTCAATTAAACATCTGACTCTCGATTTTGGCTCAGGTCATGGTCTCAAGGTCATAAGATCGAGCCCCACATTGGGCTCTGCGCTCCACACAGAGTTGGCTTGAGATTCTCTCCATCCTTCCTCCCCTCCTCCCCACACACACCTGCGCTTACTCATTCAAATAAATACGAGTAAAAATTTGATGAATAAATAACAAGAATCTGTAAGTTGCCTGTGATTCACCTGCCACAACGCAGTGGAGCTGCGATCAAGCTCCACTGGGTCAAGCTTCAAGGACACAACATGACAGACTACAGTATTGCCAAAACAAGCTGGATTCTGAAGCAGAAAATATCTCATCTGCATGAGCGCACAGGGCATCTGCATGAGCATGCAATAGACTAGAACCCAGTAGAGAACAACAAGCATCTTGTCTGTCTGGGCACTGATGTTCTACTGACAAGATGGACTACTGATCATGAGAAAGTCCCATAGTGTATAGCACACTTATGTCCAACAGGGCTCTAAATGCTCTTCCCTAGGAAAAGTCTTTCATAAAGCTGGCTCGTGTCACGATACTCCAACATACATGTGAAAGACAACTTGTTTGTGCTACTCCCCAACATGTCACGTGCTGTCCTAGGTGCGGAATATACACACAGAGGCAAGACAAAGAAGCTCTCATGGTGAGGAGGCCATGTCCTACAGGGAGGCAGGAAGGCATGCTGGTGGGGGAGGGAGGGGTCATGAAAGGGTTTCCTGAATGGTAACATCTGAGCAGAGGTCTGAGGGGAGAGAAGGTGTGAGGCATGCAGCTATCCAGGGTAAGTGACTAACTCAGAAGAAACAAGGGCAGAGGTCCGGAAGCCCTAAGATGACAGCGGGAGAGGGGCCCTGCAAGCCATATGAAGCCTACTGGGCAGGGGCTGGCACACAGTGAGCAGGCCGGTGAGAGAGGTGGCGAGATTTCCATTCCACAAGAAGGGCTGGAGGCTCAGAGAACTGCCCCATGCCTGCCTCTCAGACTGGTGCTCTTTGACCCCATGGGCTGCCATTCAGGCCAACAAAGCTCTCTGGGACAAGATGTGATCTGCCTCTGGGCAAGACCCTCAGGGCCACAAAGGATGAGACTCATAGGTAAACCCAACCACTCACTCACTCACCATCACCCTCTTCCAGGCCTCGGCCCCGGCCCCGGGCCTTGTTGCCCACCACTCCAGTACCTGTGTGCACATCAGGGGTTTCAAATGTGGCTGGAGTCACATCTAGAAGGAGGAAGGGAGTGGGGATTAGAGCCAGCCTAAGGCATCAGTTCAGCAGGAGTTCCCCTCTCAGCCAACCACTGTCACCCTTACAGGGCGGTGGGGGCTCTCGGGACATCTTGCCCAGGGCAGAGCCAAACTTGATGGCGATCTGACGCATCCGTTCCAGGTCTCCATTCTCCTCAGCCTCCAGGTACTCCTTCTGAGCCTGCAGCTTCTCCACATCAGGAAAGAAGTCCCTCTGGATGACTGTCTGGAGCCCCTGTCAGATGTCAATAAATGTCAGAGTTCACATCTGCCTCTCAGTCTACCAATGTACATGCTATGGTCCTTGCCGGGCTCCCAACCTCTGTCCAACCCAGGAATACCCTGAGCTTAGCCGCACTTTCTTTTTTTTTTTTTTTTTTTTTTTTTTTTTTTTAAAGATTTTATTTATTTATTTGACAGACAGAGATCACAAGTAGGCAGAGAGGCAGGCAGAGAGAAAGGAGGAAGCAAGCTCCCTGCTGAGCAGAGAGCCCGATGTGGGCCTCGATCCCAGGACCCTGAGATCATGACCTGAGCCGAAGGCAGCGTTAGCCGCACTTTCTAATGAGGATGAGCAACCCCTGTAGTCTTGCTGCAACATCTAACTAAACGTTCATCTGGTTTCCACGAAACTTTTCTCTCTCTCACAATTGGTCACTCTCATCTCCTCTGCTGGCTCCATCTCCATACCAGCTGGACCAAGGTGGGTGTTGCCCCTTCATTTCATCCAGGGCCTCCTATTTCCAATGCGCACCCTTTACCTGGATGATTTCAGCCTGTCACCCCCACCAGCAGCACTGGCTGAGACTCCCAAATCTACCTTCAGCCAGACCTTGCTCCTAAGCTGCACATTCGTGCACCCAGCTATCCACTAATGCCATCTGCCTCTCTATCCCAGAGGCCTGCCATACTCAACAAGTCCAAAACCAAACTGATTTCCTCCAATCTCCCTGCCAGCTCCTCTTTCTGCATGTCTGCTACAGTATTAAGACCAACTTCAAGGATCCTCCGACGCCCACTAATTCAATGGTGCTTACGCAGCAACACAGTTTCCAAGTCCTCCAGCCTCTGCACTTGCTGTTACTACTCTCCAGAAAGTCCTCTTTCCCACTCTCCTCCCACATGCCCATTCATGCTTTAATAAAATACCTTGTTTCCCTGAAACCCCCCTCTCCGAAGAACAAAGCCGTCCTCTCTTGCCCCTAACAACACTGATTCTGCCTCCACCATCAAGGACACCTCTCTGTGCACTGTATTAGTTTGGCTCTCCGACTGTCCACACCCCAAGATCACGGACTCCAGTTGCTCCACCTCCGCAAGAGTACGAATGCCACGACCCGAGAGGAAAGACCCAAGAAGAGCGCAAAGCGGGGGAGAGACCCAGAATTCGCTACCGTCGCATCTAGATCTTACCTCGATGTACTCTTCTTCGTCCAGGACCCGCTGCTTGCTTGTCGCAGCCCGTACCTCTCCTGCCGCGCGCTTCCTACCGGGCCCGGACGCGGCAGGGAGCAAGAGAGCCCGGGTTGATGCGCCGGGCGTCTCCATCGCTATCCCAGGATCGCTCGGGCTGCCCAGGTACGTAATAGCGTCGGGAGGCAGTAGGGGCGGGACTGTACCAAATGCGCAGGCGCTTGCAAAGTTCACCAATGGGAGAGCCGCGCCTTTGGAGTCCAGCCCGCGCTCCGTAGTGGCGTCACTACCGTCCCTCGCCCTTATGGGATTTGTAGTCTTCATCCCTCCCCTCTCTGGTACTGCGAATCTGGACTACAGGCACCAGGGGGCGCTGTGTTGGGCGAGACTAAGGGGCGTGTCGTTCACGCTCAACGTGAAAAATTTTAGCACTGCGAAATTTAAAGGCCTTGGGATTACAGTTTCTCGCGAATCATTGCGTGTGCTTCGTGTTATTAACAAAAACACATTTTAGCTATATACGCGGTTTCAATATTTTTATTCAAACTTTTATGCAAGGAAAAAACCCTAAGACAATTTCTTTTTGATAGTTACCTAATAAAAGAAAAAAAAATATGAGGTCTAATTTAGAAATGTCTGGTTAAAAATTATTCGGTCCCTTTCGACGACTGTGAGGCCGGAAAGATTCCGGCCAGGCCGAGGACGTCGGATCTCCCTGCCCTCCTGCCCTTCGACCTTTCCCCGAAGCTCCTCAATAAAATGGTTAAAAACAACAACAAAAAAAATTATTCGGTCTCTGGACATCACAGTGGGTTTCCCAGAAGCGGAGCCTCATTGAAATGGACCAGAAAATTGCCCAACCATTTTTCAGGCATGATCATTTCTTCCCTAAAAGAGGCTGTGAATTATGTCAAACAAGTTCTGCCCCCGAACAATTTAGTACAATAGACCAGCCAGTCTTTCATTCAGTGGGGAACTCCACAATGATGGTTCTTGCCCTGTGGAGCTGACAGCTCCACGTCCTGTCGAGTGGGGAAGACAGGCACTAGTCAGATCATCCCACAAACATAAAACTGCAGTGAACGGGTACAAAGAAAGAGTTTGTACTCGGGGGCAGTCAGGGGAAATTTCCCCAGGGTTAGGAAGTGGTTGCAGATCGAGAATGGACATTGATCAAGTGGAGGGAAAGAGCAGGTGCACAGGCATTGCAGCAGGAGGGAGAAGACCTTTGGATATACAGAGTTCAAGGAGTGGTGAGGTGGGAGATGACACCAGAGGGGCAGGGGCCTCATGGGTCACAGCCAGGAGTTTTGTCTTTGGGAACAATGAGAAGCCCTTAGAGAGGCAGGTTCACTCTTGTACCCTGCCTTTTCTGGGGAGGAAATTGCAGAGGAACCAAAGTAGCTGCATGTGGACAAGACTGGAGGCAACTGCAGTGGTCAAGGTGAAGGGGGGCAGCCTTTTCCTCAGGTTGCTACAGTTGAACCTGAGAAGAAGATAGCTTCTAGGATGGTTTTTGAAGGTAAATTTGATTTGTTATATGTTAACTAACTTGAATTTAAATAAAACAAAAAAATTGATTTACTGTTGGCCTGGGTACAGTGGGTGGGGGATAGGAGGAGGGAGGTTTGCATGGTGGAAGAGTTTGCAACCGACAAGGTGATGTTGAGATGCTGTGGGCTTCCAGGAGGAGTCGTCAAGGGGACAAATTGGATGTAATATCTAGTTCAGGGAAGAGGTCTGGGCTGGAGATGTAAATGTGGCAGAGAGCTAGGCATTGGAGCCCGAAGGTGGAAATGATAAAGGGGAGAATGGAGAAGAGAGGGGGCATGCCTGGGCCCCAGCCTGCAGGACAGCTTTGCCAATGGGCAGCTGGTAGGGGTGAGCCTGCCAAGGAGCAGCTAGAGAGAAAGGAGAGAAAGGAGGACGGTATGCCCACTGGTCCCTTGAAGGTGAGGCTCTGACTGTGGCTGCCTACAAGAACAAAGAGCCAGCCCGCGGCTAGGGTCCCAGAGCCCAGCAAGATGAGGGCATCCCGGGCTGCAGAGACGCTCTGCACACAGACTGTGCAGTATCCGAGGGCAAAGAGCTTTATGACCTCTAGAAGTGTGCATCCTGAAGGGTGGAGGGGGGTGCCGCTCTCCTGGAGGCCCCCAGCATTGTGAGAGCAGCCCTGGCTGGAGACAAGATGCCTTCTCTGTGTTATCTGAGCTAGCCAGCCTTGGAGAGTCCTGGTGGGCAGTAGATGTGCCTTTGGTGAATGGGCTGTGTCTCCTTTGAGATGCCTCCGGGGCCCATCTCCTCCAGGACCCACAAGGAGACAGAACATGATTCCCAAGCCAGATGATGGTGTTCGATGCCTTGAGCCCACCATACGGCCCTATTGGAGGAATCAAAGCCTTGTTTTCTCACCATCTTTCACCCTGGGGCCAGGATGATGGAGAGGAAAATAGATATCATCCCAGGCAGTGGCAGGGGGGCGTGGTGCATTGGCCCCATCAAACTTCCTCTTGCCCCTACAAGATGGCAGAGAGCAAGGCAGACAGGCAACATGGAAATCCCCACCCATGAGCAGTACTTCGAAGCCAGTGCAGACTTCCCAGGGTGCCAGGCCATGATCCGTGGGGTAGTCTGCTGTGGCTGGGGAACACAGAGGACTCACTAGGCTGTGCTCTTCAAGGTGAGATGGCCCTTGGGTGAGGGGAATGGGGCCATGGCGGGCTTTGAACTCTGGCTGGCTTTTGTGCTCTTTTTGCAGTTGCATGTTTATTTCCCAGGACCCAGACAAGGCTCACAGAATTAAGGGGCCCGGCAGGGGCTTCTGGAGGTGACCTCACCCGGCATTTTTACCTTATAGCTCTGGACGCCAAGGCCCTGTGCCGGACGCACAAGCTGGCAAGTCCAGGATGCACAGAAACCTCCCATGGCCCAGGCAGGGAAAGGAGAGGAGGGAGGCCAGCATACCCCAGGTAGGGAAAGGAAGATTCTGCCCTCCTCCCTCCGACAAGGGGTGGTTCCTGTCCTGGAGTTGGTGGGGACTTGAGGAAGCGACCTGCTCTGTGCCCTCCTCCCAGCCCTACCCCCCCCCCACCCCCCAGGGAATCTTCCTGACCCTAGTCACTGCAGAGGAGAGCACATGGAGATGCTCAGTGTTCCCTCCTTTCCCCGGGGCAAGTGACAAGGCAGATGGGGAGTGGGGGGACACACACTTCAGCAGCCCGCTCCTGCCTTGAGCACTAGCTCCAGAAGCCGGAAGTCCTGCAGACAGACGGGAAGAGGCTGGTGTCCTCTCTCAGCTCCATCTCGGGTAGATCTGTCCTCTCTCCTAGTCGGCTCCCCGAAGACGCCAAGACCAGGAATGGCTACCAGGGCCATCAGGAGCTGTCCTTTGGGGCCTTCTTGGCTCCGGGGAGGAGCCTCGAGGTCGCTGACGTGCGTTTCTGGTGTCGCCACTTGGCCCGGCGGTTCTTGAACCAGACCTAAGGAGCAGGAGGGGCCGCTCAGGTCCAGCCCCAGGCCCCGCGTCCCCCGCGACCCCCATAGGTGGAGCAGGCGGTAGCTTCCCAGTGGGGATGCGGGCAGACAAGGGCTGCGGGGCAGGTACGCGGCAGCGGCACCCATCATCTCTGAACCGCTGCGAAGGGGGACTGTGGCTCCGGCCGCGGGACGAGAACCACTTTTCCCACCCGGCCCAGCCATCTCTCTTCACCCCTTCCAGCCCCCAACCTGCGCCCCGCGGTGCTCCAGATGCCCCTTCTGCAGCTTCGTGCTCTCTCCGAGTTTCCTAAAGTCTGGCGCATGAATGCGCGCCTCCGGTATCAGGGAAAACTTAAAAAGTGTAAACCAAAGGAAAACTAGCCTCCCCTCCCGTTCCAGTGACACTTTCCCGCACGTGCCTTTTCCCGCCCGCTCCCCGGAACCAGCCCTGCGCCCCACATTGGTCCTTGACCCTCTGGGGACAGGGCGCCAGGACGATCTTTTCAAAAAAGGAGGAAGGAAGCCAGCCCGCTCGGCCCCGTATAGCCGTGCGGCGGGCGGGCACCCACCTCCACGCGCTCCTCGCGCAGGCGGATGCGGCCGGCCAGGCGCTCGCGCGTGCCCACGTCGGGGTACTGGTTCTGCACGAAGAGCGCCTCCAGCGCCTGCAGCTGCTCCTCGCTGAAGATGGTGCGGTGGCGCCGCGTGCGCCGCTGCGGCCCCGGGCCGCCCGCGCCCGGCAGCGCCCCCGAACCTCCAGTGGGCGCGGACAAGGGCAAGGGCGCGGCGGGGCCCAGCCTCAGCGGCCACGGCAGCCGCGCGCCTGCGGGGCAAGGACGCGGTGAGGCGCGGGGCGGGGGCCGAGCTCCGCCCCTGCCGCGCCGCGCCCCGTAGGACCACCCCCCAGCCCCCGCCCGCATCCGGCTCCCACTCACCCAGTCCGGCGGCGGGCTCCGGGGGCCCTCGGGGCGCCGCGCGGGGCCCGCAGCAGCAGCAACAGGCGCAGGGAGCGGCCTCGGGCGCCCCGGGCTCCCCGGGCTCCGCGGGGCTCTGGCGGCCGCCGGGCGGCGGCGCGCGGGCGGCCCGTGCCGGTGGGCTCCGCTCGGGCAGGCTGGAGAGGATGTGCTCAATGGAGAAGGGGCAGGGCCGCCCGGGGTCCCTGCGGCTCGCTGCGCCCCCCGCCGCCGCCATGCCCGCCCGGGCCCGGCCGCCGCCGCCGCGGGAATATATACGTCGGGGGGGGGGGGAGCGCGCTGTAATCCCCGGGCCGAGCGCGGAGTCCACGCGGGCTAATCCCGCGCGCTAATCCCCAACTGCGGCGGCGGGAAATCCTGCTCCGCATCGGCGGGCGGGGGCCCGCTGGGCCGGGGGGAGGAGGGGGCCCCCCCGTAGGAAGCCCTCCGCCCCACGTTGGTCTTCCTGTCCCCCAAGAGCTGGCAGGACTCGCGGGCAAGAAGATGCCACTGGGAAGGCATGGAGGGCCGCCTCACCCGGCTTTTGGGGGCAGTGGCCGGGGACCACCCCAACTTTTCAGCCCCCCTGGCGCCTCCCTGCCCAGCCCCTGGGTACCTTCTCTTGAAGCCACCGCAACCAGGCCTGGCTCCTCGTCCCCGTGGGGCCCCACACAGGTGGATGGGCAAGTATAAAGAAAGCCACCCAAACTGACAATCTCTTGGCCCCCAAATTGCTGGGCTTCGACCTCAAATGGGACCCAACTCCATTGGCACCCCCAACAACCGCGCCGTTCTTTGGCCGCAAATCTCCCACCCATTTCAGAGCAGGGGGTTCTCAGCCTCCTGGAGGAAAATGGCAGAAGCAGGACGCTGCCTCTGCTCATCACCAAACCTGAAATCCCATGCATTGCCTTGTGCCCCCAAGTCTCTACCTTCGCTACTGGATCTACAGGGGAGCCTTCCAGACCCCATCCAAGGCCCCACCCAAGTGCTCTGGAGGGACCCCTCTTCCTGCTTCCTATATGTCCCCAAATCCCCTCAAAACAAAACACAACCCACCCCAACAAAACCCATGAAACACCTCTCCTCTATCCTCACCATAGCCAAGCTTCTCAGGAGCTGACTTGTATGGGCTCTCCACTCTCTTCAGGCCAGTCCCACTGGCTACACTCTTCCCACATAGGCCACGCTGCCCAATATTGCTGATGACCGGAACTTTGCCAAATTCAATGAAGACTCAAGCAAGTAGTACTGAAGGGCCAGTCAGTCATTTCAGCTCAAGACCCTCTTATCTGCACCTCTGAAAAGGATGTCATTGGCTCACAGGAAAGAGCAGAAGACTGTCTGGCTTATGTCCCAGACAGTATTTTTTTTAAAATATATTTTAATATATATTATGTATATTCATATATATATGTATTAAATATTTTATTTATTTATTTGACAGAGAGATCACAAGTAGGCAGAGAGGCAGGCAGAGAGAGGGGGGAAAGCAGGCTCCCCGCCAAGCAGAGAGCCTGATGCAGAGCTCAATCCCAGGACCCTGAGACCATGATCCAAGCAGAAGGCAGAGACCTAACCCACTGGTGCCCCCCCCCCCCAGTTGTCAATTTCTGGCCACGGGACCTTCCATATTTTCTCCTGTGGCTTGGTTTCCCAATCTATAACATAATAATAGCAACCTAACTCAAGAGGACACAACCAGTTACTGTGTGTGAGATATTAGAACTGGCCTGGGCATGTGGGAGCTCCATGAATGGTAGGTGTCATTGTAAGGCAGCAAACTCACTCCCCCCTTCTTCTCCTCCCACCTCACACACCCTTGTTCAGACTCCTTTGCTCTATCCACACATCAGTGAGGAGACTTTGGACTTCAGGTGACGGAACTTCCCAACTCAATCCCTGTTGCAAGAGTCCTAATAGTGCCCTGAACTTAATCTGAATGCTTGCTTAGTGAAGGAACCATTACTTCTGTGATTGGCTTGGGCACTCTCAGCCTGCCTCATGGTTGCAAGATGGCTGCCACAGCCCTGTATCTCCCATCTCTTCCCGTATGTCCCCTTGGGTGACTGTGGAAACCTCTTCCAGCACAGAACCTCATAGAACTGTGTGCTCAACATTAGATCAGAGAGGCATATGGGGACCGACTACCCATCAAAGTGGGAGTGGTAAGAGGCCCACTCTAGTGCTTTCCAAACATGTCAGGGAATTCCTTGACCCCTTGCCCTCTGAGAGGTGGCATCCAATTCCCTTCCCCTTGAA
This sequence comes from Mustela lutreola, assembly GCF_030435805.1. Classification (NCBI taxonomy): domain Eukaryota; kingdom Metazoa; phylum Chordata; class Mammalia; order Carnivora; family Mustelidae; genus Mustela; species Mustela lutreola. The sequence goes on along the minus strand of NC_081300.1, from coordinate 63,155,502 downwards.
CATGGCCTGTCCTGATGACTTGCTTCTCACCTCCAGAATGGAGAAGAAGTGACCCTGATTTTATAAAATTTATTCTTTGAGAGAGAGCATGGGCAGGGGAGGGGGGGACAGAGGGAGAGGGAGAGAGAGAATCTCAAGCAGACTCCCCACAGAGCACAGATCGGGAGGCTGGGCTCCATCTCACAACGCTGAGCTCATGACCTGAGCCAAAATCAAGAGTTGGACACCCAACCAACTGAGCCACCTGGGCGTCCCAAGTGACACTGATGCTTGGAGCCAGCTCAGACAGTTTGGAGATACAGCTCCTCTCTCTTTCATCTTGAGATGTTTGCTCTTCGAACCAACCAGCACACTGCGAGGACCCACCAGCACCCACAGGAAGAGGCATGTGCAGTGGTGTCCCAGCCTGAAGCTCCAGCTGAAGGTCCAGCCAACAGGCAGCAGGTTGAGCAAGGATGTCTTTGGGTGGCTTCTGTCCCAGCTGTCATCAACTGCGACCACAGGACAGACCAGACTGGCACCTGTGAGAGGTAACAATAGAGGTGATTGTGTAGGTGATCATTGCACTACGTTTGAGGGGGGTTCGTTATGTAGCTCTAGACAATAGATGGGTTTGGGTAGCGGAATGGGATGTTGCCGGTATGAGCCCTAAATCAAGTGGCTTTGGCTTTGGGACCCAACAGCGAGTGGGAGCTGGAAGGACTCTACTGAGACTGCCAGTGGGGTCTTAGAGAGAAATGAGAAAAGTCTTCCTTGAAGATGGAGACAGGAGAGCCTTGGTGCAGAGCGGCAAGAAACATGGCGACACTGTCATCTGTAGCAGGACGGGAGATAGAATACGTCTCCTGTGAGGAAGATGGTCCAGCTGAGGAGATGCCCTGCGGGGCCACAGAAGCAGCTGCCTGCCAGCCTTCGGCTACCGACAGTGAAGAGAGGGGAAAGACGCTCTGAAAGAAGGAGACGTTCATACCTAGAAGCCAGCTGACAAGTTAACTATAACATCTGCTGCATGGATGACTGGTTCCGTTCCTGGGAGCTGCCCTAGAGAAATGAAAACTTCTGTTCTCACAAAATGCTGCCCCTGCATGTTTAGAGAAGTTCTCCTAATCATCACCAAAGCTTGGAAGCAACCCGGATGGCCATCAGCTGTTGAGTAGACCAACACGCCATGGTCCACCCCCCAAGGGAGAGCCCAGGGCGCCAAAGACATACGCAGGAGCTCAGAGCCATCTCAGAAGATTGGATTGAGTGAAAGAAATCGGTCTCAGAAGACTCCGTACTGTGTTGAGGCCATGTATGTGACACTTTGAAAATGGCAACCGATCTGGGGAACAGATCACTGGTTGGGGTGGGGGAGGAGAAAGAGGGGGTTTTGGGGGGGAGTCCCTGAGGGAAGGGGAGAGGAGGAAGAAATGCTAAGGGGGATGCTGTCTCTTCTCCAGCCGGGGGGGGGGGGTCAGGGCCACCTTCAGTGAGGTCAGGGGGCATAGCCTCTCTTGTGGAGGTGGCTCCCATCCAGTCCAGGCTCCAGATAAATGGTCAGTGGCAAATCACCAGCTCACCCCAGGGACGCTTACTCCACCCCTGCCACACTCAGTCCCACATTAAGTCCATTGCTTTCAGATCCTCCAGATTCTGGTTGGGCACAATTTCTGGACGTACATGGGAAAGGAAAGCTAGTGGGATGGACTGTGGCCCCTGTTGCTTAAGTTGGTCCCGGGCCTGTAACCAGGCACCGTCTGCTCCTTCTTCCCCAGCCTTTTCTAAATCCCCCACTCCTAACACTTCTGAAGGTCTGGGTGCCTTGCCTGATGGGTTGGCCCTGATGGGCTGGCCCAGATGCTCCTCCCTGGGGACATGAGCCCCTGGGTCCCATCCCCTCCTCAGTCTGTGCTGGCTGTCCTGGCCCATTCACAGTGACATCTGGGCAAGGGAGCACCACAGGACATCCAGTGGGTGGGAATAGCAAACATCCTTGTTCCCAGGATCTGGATCCGGTACCCCTGCCTGTAGGGATACCCCTTTGCTTGGTGGCATAAAGAGCTCAGAGTGACCGGGCAGATGTCCTGGCTTATATCTTGTGCCATTCTTACTGTGCTCCTGGTGAAATTACCCCCCTCTGAGACCCAGAACCTAAAGTTGCAAGAATGAGGACACCGATCCCCTAGTTGGGTCTCTGGGAGTATTGGGGAGCAGAGTGTCCCACCAGGACCCCTGGGTCCCTCATGTCACACTGGATCTCTATGTGCATCCTCTCCTGACTTCCTTGTCTCTAAACTTCTACTCTTGCTGTGTCCGGAGGCCCCTCGCTCAACTGTTTGCGATGGCAGACAGGGGTGCACGTCTTCTTTTCCCCGGGCACTTTTCCCTCCATATAACATGGGTGACGCAGTGCTCTGTAGGAACTTCACCCCTTAGAGGGCTTTCCCCTCACTGCTGGCATTCAGGGCCACCCACAGTGCAGTGAGTGAGGCCACCTGCGGGTGGCAGTCACTTCCTTAGTCAGCCTGCCTGGGTCTAGATTGGCTCAGAGCTGATCCTGGCAATCCCACGTGCATTGTAGGATGTTACCGTTACCGAAAGTCTTCTTCGTGGCTCTGACCAGGTCCCGCTCTGATGAGTCATTCTGGCCACATGATCACTGAATAGCCCAGGGTCAGATGCTCAGTTCTTGCTGGGGCCCAGTAACATGCCAGGAGCTGTTTTGTGAATGGTGTGTAGCATTGGCCTCGTTCTAGAACACTGAGAGTCCTAGGGCAGCTCTCCCACTGGAACCTACCAGAGCCCCCACTCGAAATCTTTCTGTGCCCTGGCATTTTCCATGGTCTCTGCCAGATCACAAAGCCAGGAGCAGAGCTGCTTGTACCAAAGCCTAGACCTGCTGCAGACCCCTTTCTATTCTGGGTTCTACATACAGTTGTCATGCTCAGTATCAGCCAATAGACTGCTCATGGCGGTATTCCCAAGTGCAAAGACATGGCCTCCAAGACCCAAAGAAGAGTCCTGCAGTGTATTCTTTCTTAGTAGTAGGAGGGGCAGGGCACAATTACTTGTCTTTTACTTTGAGGGAATGTTCTAGCAGGGAACATCTAGGATCAGACCACTGGAGTCCTAGAAACTTCATTTATCTTTTCATTATTGGGTTGTAAGCATTCTTCATATATTTAAGATACGAGTCCTTATCAGACACACAATGTGCAAAATCTCCCATTCTATAGGTAGTTTTCCATTTTCTTGATGGTGTTCTTTGAAGCAAAAAAATTTAAAATTTAAAATTCTTTTAAGATTTTATTTATTTATTTGACAGAGTGAGACACAGTGAGAGAGGGAACACAAGCAGAGGGAACAGCAGAAGGAGAAGCAGGCTCCTGGCTGAGCAGTGAGCCTGATGTGAGGCTCGATCCCAGGACCCTGGGATCATGACCTGAGCTGAAGGCAGACACTTAACTACTGAGCCGCCCAGGTGCCCCCTTTTAAGTAATCTTTATCCCCAATGTGGAGCTTGAACTCATGACCCTGAGATCAAGAGGCTCTTCCAACTGAGCCAGCCAGCCTCCCCTCGAGTGACTTCTCATATATGGATGGTGGGAGGTAAAGGTTAATTAAGTTCATTCTTTTCCATGTGGATACCTCGTCGTCCCAGAATCATTTGTTGAAAAGCTTATTCTTTTGTCCATTACATTGTTTTGCCCCCCGGTTGAAAATAAATTGACTATAAATGTGAGGACATATTCCTGGATTCTGAATTCTGCCCCATTCATCTACATGTCTATCCTATGGCAATATTCTACAGTCTTGAGAACTATAGCTTTGCAGTCAGTTTTGAGTTCGGGGAGTGTGCGCTCTCTAACTTTGTTCTTTTTCAACATTGGTTTGGTTATTCTGGTTCCCATGAATTTCCATGTGAATTTTAGAACGAGCTTTATCAGTTTGGGCAAACAGACCAGGTAGAATTTTGACAAGGATGGTGTTGAAGCTGAATCTACAATTTGGGGATTATTACTATCTTAACATTAATCCTTCCGATCCACAGACATTGGACGTCTTGATTTATTTAGATCTTCTTTAACTTATTTCCACAATGTTTTATAATTTTCAGAGTATCCATTTTTCACTTCTTTGTTAATTTTCCTAAGTATTTTATTCTTTTTGGCATTATGGAATAATTGTCTTAATTTCATTTTCCAATTGCTCACTGCAGGACTATAAAAATACAATTGATTTTTTGAGGTGGGGAGGGAGAGAAAGAGAGAGAGGATCCTGAACAGGCTCCATGGCCAGCAGGGAGCCAGGCATGGAACTGGATCTCATGACCCTGGATCATGACCTGAGCCAAAAATCAGGAGTCAGATGCTTAAATGACCGAGCCACCCACGTGCCCCAGAGAAAGTTCAATTTTTTTTTTTAAAGATTTTATTTATTTATTTAACAGACAGAGATCACAAGTAGGCAGAGCAGCAGGCAAAGAGAGAAAGGAGGAAGCAGGCTCCCCGCTGAGCAGAGAGCCCGATGTGGGGCTAGATCCCAAGACCCTGAGATCATGACCTGAGCCCAAGGCAGAGGCTTTAACCTACTGAGCCACCCAGGCGCCCCAAGAAAGTTCAATTTTTAAGGAAGATTTATTTACTTTAGAGAGGGGCAGGAGAAGCAGAAGGAGCGAGCGAGCGAGAGAGAGTCTCAAGCAGAATGAGGTGGATGGAACCCCACACATAGTGGGGATCCATCCCAGAACCCGGAGATCATGGCCCGAACTGAAATCAATTGCTGGCACTTAACCGACTGAGCCACTCAGGTGCCCCAAGAAAAATCACTTTTCTTTCTCCCTTCTCTCCCTCCCTCTTTCCTATCTCTCTCTCTCTCTCTCTCTTTCTGTTTTATCATGAAGGGGTGCTTCTGGTCCATCTGGTTTTTGTGGGGGTCAGACTAATGAATTAAATTGGGTTTTACTATGGATCAGCACCCTGCATCCTTTAAGTCATTAGCCATGACATTGACCTCTGCTGTTCTTCCTGTGAAGCAGCACTATTTTTTTTTTTTTCCTTTTTGAAGGGGGCAAGTTCAGGAGCTCTCTCTCACAAAATAGGTCTTATTCTAAAGGTCAGAACCTGGGCGCCTGGGTGGCTCAGTGAGTTAAGCCGCTGCCTTCGGCTCGGGTCGTGATCTCAGGGTCCTGGGATCGAGTCCCACGTCGGGCTCTCTGCTCAGCGGGGAGCCTGCTTCTTCCTCTCACTCTCTGCCTGCCTCTCTGCCTACCTGTGATCTCTCTCTGTCAAATAAATAAATAAAACTTTAAAAAAAAAAATAAAGGTCAGAACCACTGGGGGAAGTTCTGTGACATGCTAAACATATGTATTACAATTATACATTCAAAAACTGGAGAAGTCAGGGCGCCTGGGTGGCTCAGTTGGTTAAGCGTCTGCATTTGGCTCAGGTCCTGATCTCAGGGTCCTGGGATCTAGCCCCGCATGGAGTCATTGGGCTCTCCGCACAGTGGGAAGTCTGCCTCTCCCTCTCCTCCCCCTGATTGTGTTCTGTCTCTCTCTCGCTCTCAAATAAATTAATTAACTAAATCTTAAAAAAACCCAAAACTGGAGACATAACCGGTAGGTAGGTTAGGAACCTGGCCATTTGTAACCCAAATCATCAACACCCAGCTCTAACAGGGAGGCTGTGATGGTATTTTGGGTTCCCAGTTTCAGTGTGGAGCTCGTTATAAAGTGACCTGGGTTTTCCCTTTCTCCAGAATGCAACCGCTTGAGTAAATGGACACAGGTCCTTTCACGGAAGGGTTAGGACATCACTCCTATGTACGTTGTTCATGGTGTTGCTGGATCCTTCCCCACGTGAAGGAGACTTCAGTAGATGAGGTCCAGGCCTGAGAACTGGCTGGAAATTGGGCGATAGATTGTGACAGTCCCTTGGGTTCAGTGATCTCCGCCTTTTGTTCTTTTATCGTTTTTGTTTTTATTTTTTTAACGTGGTAAAATGTCCATAGCATAGAATTGATCATTGTAATCATTTTCAAGTGCACAATTCTGTGACATTAAGTATATTCATAATTTTGTGTAACCATCATCACTGTCATTTCTGGCTCTTTCCATCAGCCCAAACAGAAACTTACACTCATCAAACAATAACTCCCCCTTCCCTCCTACTCCTGGTGCTGCCAATTGAGAGTTCGTTGGTTAGCTGAGTTCCATTGAATGGATATACCACATTTTAAAATCCATTCATCTGTAGGTTGATATGCGGGTTGCTTCCACCTTGACTATTTTATTTTAAAATATTTTATTTATTTATTTGACAGAGAGAGATAGAGAGAGATCACAAGTAGGCAGAGAGGCAGGCCGAGAGAGAGGGGGAAGTAGGCTCCCTGCTGAGCAGAGAGCCCCATGTGGGGCTCGATCCCAGGACCTTGAGATCATGACCTGAGCCGAAGGCACAGGCTTAACCCACTGAGCCACCCAGGCGCCCCCACCTTGACTATTTTAAATATTGTTGCTGTGACGGTGGGTATACAAGTATCTACTTGAGTTCCCACCTTCAATTCTTTTGGGTAAATAACTAGAAGTGGAATTGCTGAGTCATATGGTAATTCCGTTTAGCTTTCCAAGAGACCACTAAATTGTTTTTTCACAATAGCAGCCCCATCTTACACCCCACCAGCAAAGCACAAGGGGTCCAATTTCTCTACATCTTTGCCAACGTTTGTTATTTTCTGTTTTTTAAATTTATAGTCATCATGATGGAGTGGTATCCTGTGGTTCTGAATTGCATTTCCCTAGTGATTAATGATGCTGAATGTCTTTTCAAGTGCTTTTTGGCCATTTGTATGTCTCCTTTGGAGAAATGTCAATTCAAGTCCTTGTTCTTTTTTTTTTTTTTTAAGATTTTATTTCTTTGTTTGAGAGAGAGCAAGAGAGCGAGGGAACACAAGCAGGGGGAGCTGCAGAGGGAGTGAGAGAAGTAGGCTCCCCCAGAGCAGGAACCAGATGTGGGGCATGATCCCAGGACCCCAGGATCATGACCTGAGCCGAAGGTAGACCTTTAGCTGACTGAGCTACCCAGGTTCTCCCTGTGTTCATGTTGGAATTAGGTTGTTTTGTTTTTGTTGTTGTTATTATTCTTTTACCCAACATTTCATTATGAAAAGATTCAAACATTCAGAAAATTTGAAAGGTCAGTACAGTGAACATCCATACCCTCACTACCTAGATTCTTTTCTTTTTTTAAAGATTTTATTTATTATTTATTTATTTGACAGAAGAGATCACAAGTAGGCAGAGGCAGGCAGTGAGAGAGAAGAGGAAGCAGGCTCCCCGTGAAACAGAGCCTGATGCGGGGCTCGATCCCAGGACACTGGGATCATGACCCAAGCCGAAGGCAGAGGCTTTAACACACTGAGCCATGCAGGCACCCCTAGATTCTTTTTTTAAAAAAATATTTTATTTTATTTGTTTGACAGAGAGAGAGAATGTGAGAGAGGGAATACACGCAGGGAGAGTAGGAGAGGGAGAAGCAGGCTTCTCGTGGAGCAGAGAGCCAGACGTGGGACTCCATCCCAAAACCCTGTGATCATAACCTGGGCTGAAGGCAGACACTTAATGACTGAGCCACCCCAGCGCCCTACTACCTAAATTCTTTGATTAGCATTTTGTTTTATCACCTATCTCCATTAGTCCATCTGATTTTTTATGCATTCCAAAACAAGTCAGAGACATCAGTACACTTCACATCGAAAATCTTCAGCATGCATATCATTAACTCAATATTTACAATATTTACAAATTAAAGGTTAACATTTACATATAGAGAATTATACAAATCTTGAATGTGCCATTTTGTGAGTTTTGGTTTTTTTTTAAAAACAGCTGTGCTATTCAAACCTTTATCAAGATATAGGATATTCCCATCACCCTGGAAAGTTTCCTCATGTTCCTTGTCAGATAATCACCATCCTCAAGAGGAAAACGCTGCTCTGTTTTTTGAAACAGATTAATTTTGCCTGCTCTGAGAGTTCACTGAAATGAACTCCTACCGTATGACCTACTCTTGTACAAGGCTTCTTTTGTTCAGCATAATATATATTTGTTTACTTTTTAAAAAACTATTTATTTATTTAAGGGAGAGAGAGAGACAGAGCACAGAGTGAGTGAGAACACGAGTTGAGGGGAGAGGGAGAGGGAGAAACAGACTCACCACTGAGCAGGAAGCACGATGCGGGGCTCCATTCCAGGACCCTGGGATATGAACTGAGCCAAAGGCTGACGCAGAACCAACTGAGCCACCCAGGCGCCCTATATTTGTTTACTTTTATTTGCATTTATTTTATGCAGAATTTACCCCTGGGCCGTGATTCTGTTTCTTCTGAGATATCTTTTTCTTCTGTGCAAACTCCTTTGGTTTAAAAACAGTCTGGTCTTTTGCAGTAAGGAGCGTCTGAGTGTGGAAGGGAGAGCACACAGATGGGTTTAATCTGACCATGAACCCTGTGAGTTCTCACCACATCTTGGGGGCTTTGCTCATCTGCATGTGTTCAATGACCCCCAAATTACGTCTAAACCCTTAGGTTCAGCATTACTTTCTGCCTTTTTAAGCATGTGCAGGAGAAATCCAGCACTTTCCTTGGGCCCTGACGCTATGGCCAGCCCCACTGGGCATGCCTATGCGCTGCACCATTGGAGCCACGGAATGGTCCACGTTGCTTCTGCAAAGTGACATCCTTCAGATACTGGGTGTTTTTTCAGATATGCTTACCCCTGATGGCCTGGGCAGTTTGTTCTTTAAGTGAACACGAAGACTTGAACCTCTTGATTTGCATGATTTTGTAGAGTTTTCTGGGTCAAGTGAATAGTGAACCATTTTCAGAGATCATCTCAGAAGAATTCAGGATATTCTTAAGATTCATCCATCTCTAGATGTCTGGGTGGCTCAGTCAGTTAAGCATCTCCCTTCAGCTCAGATCATGATCCCAGGGTCCTGGGATCAAGTCATCAGGCTCCCTGCCTGCTGCTCCCTCTGCTTGTGCACTCACTCTCTCTCTCTCTGACAAATATGTAAAAATCTTCCAAAAAGAATTCCTCAATTTCATTGTGTTGTTTTGTGCCAGTGTTAGTCTATCAATAATGAATGTTGTAGTTGAACTAGCCCTTATGGTTCCTTTTTTTTTTTTTTTTTTTTTTAGATTTTATTTAGTATTTGAAAGAGAGCATGAGAATGGGGAGTGTCAGTGGGCAGAGCAGACTCCCCACCAAGCAGGGAGTCAGACACAGGACTCAATCCTGGGACTCCAGGACCATGATCTGAGCCAAAGGCAGTTGCCCAACTGACTGAGCCCCCCAGGCACCCAGCCTTTTATGGTTCTTATTGTGATCATAAGACACTTTTCAGCAGTAAACATCAGGAAGCTTTGAAAAATAAAAATGTATTACTTACAGGACCTGAAATTTACACAGCACACCCGGGGCAACACAGCAAGGTCATAGGTAGAGAGAGAGAGAGCACAGACCTGGGGTTTTACTTTTACTGGGGTTAAGGGTGGAAGCCTTAGGTTTCAGGGCCTCAGGCATTAAAAAAAAAGATTTTATTCATTTATTTGAGACAGATAGCAAGAGAGAGATCTCATGAGAGGGAGGAGAAGCAGAAGGAGAGGGAGAAGCCGACTCCCTGCTGAGCAGGGAGCCCAATGATGCAGGACTCTATCCCAAGATCCTGACCTGAGCTGAAGGCAGGTGCTTAACCAGCTGAGCCACCCAGATGTCCTCAGGAGCTCAACCTTTATTGTTGCATTTATTTTTTAAAAAGATTTTATTTATTTATTTGACAGACAGAGATCAAAAGTAGGCAGAGAGGCAGGCAGAGAGAGAGAGGAGAAAACGGACTCCCTGCACAGCAGAGAGCCCAATGTGGGACTCGATCCCTGGACCCTGAGATCACAACCAGAGCCGAAGGCAGAGGCTTAACCCACTGAGCCACCCAGGCACCCCTTTATTGGTGAATTTAAAATCTAAGAGCAGGAATATAAAGCATGGCAAGAGAAAAAGACAAAAGGTGCAATGGTCATTTATCAAAATCAACCAAGATCTCTAAAACAAAGGAGCCTTCCTGGAGGGAGGTGGCCTGGTTCTTAACCTAGTTGTATGGCTGATAATGTGTTTATTGGAGATAACCATCTCTGAAGGAGATGCCCCCTTGATCAGAGCTTACACCAGGCACTTGGACGACAAAAAAAAAAGAAATCCAGCCTTTAGGGCTTACACTATATGTGTGAATCAGAAATGTTTTCTTCTTATCACTGACTAGTATGCCTTTGCTGTGAAGATATTTTCCAGTTTCTTCTAAAATGTTATAATTTTTTATTTTGTGTTTAGATCCACAATGGCTCTCAAATTAATTTTCGTGTATGGTCTGAGGCAGGAGTTGAAGCTAATTTTTTATTTTCTATAGAGATATTTTGTTGTTACAGCACCACTTATTGAAATAACTGTCCCTTCCCTGTTACATTTCACTGGCGCCTTGTTTAGGAGTGAATCGCTGGTGGGTCTCTTTCTCGGCTCTCTGTTCTATCCCACTGATCTACTTATTGACCAGTAGCATAGTGGATTGCTGTAGCTTCACGGAAAGTTCTGAGAAACTTCTCCATAGGTTCTCTAAACTTGTTATTCCTTTTCAAGATTGTTTTGGACCTGCTATTTCAGGTCCTTTGTATTCCTATAAAATATTAGAGTTGCCTTGTTCATTTCTTCAGGAAAAGCAGACCAGGATTGTGTTGAGAATTGGACGGAAACCATAGATTAATTTTGGGAGAACTGCTACCTTAAAGAAATTGACCCTCCAAATCTGTGAACTTGGTATCTTGCACTCCATTTATTTAGATCTCCTTTGAGTTCGTGCAGCAATATTTGTAGGTTGCAATGTAGATGTCTTAGAGGTTTGTTGTTAGATTAATTTCTAAATATTTTACGTTTCTTGATGCTATTGTAAATGGAATTGTTTTTAAGTTTTCAATTATTTGTTACTACTATATGGAAATATCGTTCATGTTTGTGTATTAATCACATATCATGACTGTATTAGTTTGCTAGAGCTGCTGTAACTAAATACCACAAACTGCATTATGTAAAACAACAGAAATTTATTGTCTCACATTTCTGGGAGCTAGAAGTCTGAAAAAAGGGTGTTAACAGGGCTAGGCTTTCTCTGAAGCCTGAAGAGAATTCTTTCCTTACCTCTTCATAGCTTCTGGAGCTTTGCTGGCAGTAATTGGCAGTCCTTGGCTTCTAGCTACATAGCTCCAATCTTTGCTTTTGTTGTCACATTGCATTCTTCCCATGTGTCTGTTTTCACATGGATTTATTTTTAAATTTATTTATCCATCTGAGAGAGAGAGAATGAGAGAAAGTATGAGAAGGGAGAAGGTCAGAGGGAGAAGTAGACTCCATGTGGAGCTGGGAGCCCCATGCGGACTCAACCCCAGGATTCTGGGATCATGGCCTGAGCCGAAGGCAGTTGCTTAACCAACTGAGCCACCCAGGTGCCCACACATGGATGTATTCTTATGAAGACACCAGTCTTGCTGGATTAGAGGTCCATCCTACTCTGGTAAGACCTCATCCTAACTAATTACAAATGTAGTGAACTTATTTCCAAAATAAAGTCACATTTTGAAGTACTGGGTATTAGGACTTCTACATATATTGGAAAGAGACATAATCCAACCTTGCTGATTTCATGCATTAACTTATAGACCTCTATAATTTGCTTTTGTAGATACATAGAGGTTCTCTATATAAATGATTATACCATCTAAAATACCATGTCTAATTTTGCTTATTTTACAATATTATAACTTCCATTCCTTATAGAATTATCTAGACCTCCAGTACAATGTTGAATAAAAATGGTGAAGTCAAACTTCTTTACCTTGTTCCCAATCTTAGAAGGAAATAGCACAGTGTTTAAGCATTAAGTCTTATGATAGCAGGTTTTTCAGAGATGCAGCAAAGATTTTGAAGCAACTATTAGAACTATGTTCAAGAATATAAAAGAAAATATGCTCATAATAAATGATAAGATGGGAAGTCTCAGCAGAGAAAAAGAAACTTAAAAAAAAACCAAGTGGAAATTCTAGAATTGAAAAATACAGTATTAAAAATAAAAAATTTATGAGACGGGCTTTAACAGTAGAAGACAGGTGACAGAAAAGTCAATGAAATCAAGATAGACCAATGTAAGTTATCCAACCTGGACAATGGAGATAAAAATGGTTGATTAAATAAATGAACAAAATCTCAGGAATCTGAGAGACCCTGCAGTAGTTTGTAAGACCTAGCATATGTGTTACTGGAATCCCAGAAAAATTAGAGGGAGAATGGAGGCATGTATTAGTTTGCTATCACAGTTGTAACAAGTTGTCACAAACTTGATGATTTAAAATAATACAAATATATTGACTTCCAGTTTTGTAGGTTAGAAGTTTGACATAGGCCATCATGTGGCTAAAAGCAAGGTATCAGCTGGGCACCATTTCTTTCTGAAAGAAAATCCATTCCTTTGCCTTTTCCAGCTTTTACAGGTTGCTTTGGCTCACATGTCATTCCTCATTGTCCAAGACAGCAATACTAGGTCTCTTCCTTCTCACAATTGCATCACTCTTACTTCTTCTGTCCCCTCTTTAACCTTTAAGGGCTCTTGGAATTACACTGGACTCCCTGGAATACTCCAGGAGAATCTCCTTATCTCAAGGTTCTAAACCTAGTCACAGCTGCCATGTAAAAAAACCATATTTATAGGTTCTGGGGATTAAGGATGTAGACATCTTTGAGAGGATCATTGTTCTTCCTACCAAAAGGATAATTATTCTTCCTACCACAGGGAAGAGAAAAATATTTGAAGAGATAATGATTTAGTCTTAAATTTTTTTAAAGGTTTTATTTGTTTATTTGACAGAGAGAGCACAAGTAGGCAGAGGAAGAGGGAGAATCAGACTCCCCCTGAGCAGGGAGCCTGATGCAGGGCTGAATCTCAGGACCCTGGAATCATGACCTGAGCCAAGGGCAGATGCTTAACCGACTGAACCACCCAGGTGCCCCAAAGCCTTTTAAAAAAATTTAATGAAAGGGGCGCCTGGGTGGCTCAGTGGGTTAAGCCGCTGCCTTCGGCTCAGGTCATGATCTCAGGGTCCTGGGATCGAGTCCCGCATCGGGCTCTCTGCTCAGCAGGGAGCCTGCTTCCTTCTCTCTCTCTCTGCCTGCCTCTCAGTGTACTTGTAATTTCTCTCTGTCAAATAAATAAATAAAATCTTTAAAAAAAAAAATTTAATGAAAGATATGCATTGACAGATTCATTAAGATTGGCATCACCTAAACAATGTAAAAACAGAAAACAATGGCTAGACACATCCTAGTCAAACTGAAAGCTGAAAATAAAGAATAAATACTAAAAATAACCAGGGAAACATCACACATTATACAAAGGGAAAGGATACAACTGTTAGCTGAGTTTTCATCAAAAATGATCGAAAGTCAGGGGTGCCTGGGTGGCTCAGTTGGTTGGGGATGATTCTTGGTTTCAGCTCTGATCATGATCTTATAAGGTATTGAGCAGAAAGTCTGCTTGAAGATTCTGTCCCTCTGCTCCTCACCTCACCTTGCACATGTGCTCTCTCTCTCTCTCTCAAGTAAATAAATAAATAAATCTTAAGAAAAATTATTGAGGGGCACCTGGGTGGCTCAGTTGTTTAAGTGTTTCCCTTTGGCTGAGGTCGTGATCTCAGGGCTCTGGGATTGAGCCCCACATCAGGCTCCTTGCTCAGCAAGGAGTCTGCTTCTTCCTCTCTCTCTGTCCTGTGCTTGCTCTTGCTCTCTCTCACTCACTGTCTCTCTCAAATAAATAAATAAAATCTTAAAAAAGATAATTTAAAGACAAAAATGGAATAGCATCTTTAATGTGCTGGGTGTAGAGAAGGGTCTCACACATCCAGAATTCTATGTCCAGCAGAAAATATTCTTCAAGCGTGAGGGTGAAGTAAAGAAAACAAACACTGAGGTGATTTGTTACTCACAGACCTGCACTGCAAGAAATATAAAGGAAGTTCTTTAGGCTGAAGGGAAATTATACGAGCTGGAAACTCAGATCTCCATGAAGAAAAGGAGAACATCAGAAATTCTAAAAATGTGGGTAACTATAAAAGACTATCTTTTTTCTTCTTATCTTTAAAAAAATAGATGACTAAAAGCACCTGGGTGGCTCAGTCAATTAAGGGTCTGACTTTGGCTTGGGTCATGATCTTGGGGTCCTGGGATCGAGCTCTGCATTGGGCTTGACGCTCAATGTGCAGTCTGCTTCTTCCTTTCCCTCTGCCCCTCCCCCAGCTCATGCACACACTCTATCAAATAAATAAATAAATAAAATCTTTTAAACAGTGGATGGCTATAGGGGCACCTGGGTAGTTCAGTGGGTTGAGCCTCTGCCTTCGGCCTAGGTCATGGTTTCAGGGTCCTGAAATTGAGCCCCACATCAGGCTCTCTGCTGAGCATCTTCCCCCCATCTCTCTGCCTGCCTCTCTGCTTACTTGTGATCTCTGTCTGTCAAATAAATAAAATCTTTAAAAAAAAGTATAAAAAATGGATGGCTATAAAACAAATACTATAAATTATCATCTTTGTATTTATAACATATAATCACCATCTCAAAAAGACAAAGGATGAGGCAGCAAATAGAACCAAACAGTTTCTCAATGTTCTTACATTTTACATGAAGTAGTACAATATTAACTGTAATTAGACTGCAAAAAGTTAAGATGATATATTGTAATTCCTATAGCTACCAGTAAAAAGGGCAAAGTGGTATAGCTAAAAAGCTAATAAAAAATTAAAATGGACTTCTAAAAAAGTTAAAGTGTTAAAGTGAGTCAAGAGAAGACAGGAAAGGAAGAATACAGGACTAAACATAGGTGGAGCAAACAGAAAACAAACAGCAAAACAACAGACTTAGATTTAACTACATTAATAATTACATTAAATTTAAGGAAAACAAACACTCCAACTAAAAGGAAGACATTGTCAGACTCAGACTGAATTTTTAAAAAAAATCAAGACTTAGGGGTGCATGGCTGGCTCAGGTGGAGGAGACTGTGAGCCTTGATCTCTGGGTTGTAAGTTCGAGCCCCTGTTGTGTTTAGAGATTACTTTAAAAAAAACTTGAGAAATAATTTAAAGGGTGGGGCTCCTGGATGGCTCAGTTGTTGAGTGCCTGACTCTTGGTTTCAGCTCAGGTCATGACCTCAGGGTTATGAAATAGAGCCCCACGTTGGGCTCCAAGCTCAACAGGGAGTTTGCTTGAGATTATTTCACTCTCTTTCCCCTCTCCCCCCTACTAATGCATGATCACACACTCCCTCTCCCACTCTCTCTGAAAGAAAAAATAATTATAATAAATAAATTTTAAAGGGTGCCTGGGTGGCTCAGTCAATTAAGCATCCAACACTTGATCTCAGCTTGGGTCTTGATCTTAGTGTTGTGAGGTTTTTGTTTCATTTTTTGATCTCAGTGTTGTGAGGTTTATGTTTCCTTTTTTTTTTTTTTTAAGATTTTATTTATTTATTTATTTATTTATTTATTTCAGAGAGAGATAGTGAGAGACAGCACAACTTGGGGAGGGACAAGGGAAGAGGGAGAAGCAGACTCCCATTGAGCAGGGAGACCGCCAATGTGATGTGAGGCTCAATCCCAGGACTCTGGGATCATGACCTGAGCCAAAGGCAGACGCTCAACTGACTGAGCCACCAAGGCGTCCCTCAACATTGTGAGTTTGGGCCCTGAGTTGTGCTTCATGCTGGGCACAGAGCCTACTTAAACCAAAGTTTTTAAAAGCAGCCAGGACTTAACTACATGCTGCTTACAAGAAATGTACTTCAAATGTAGACACTGATGGACTAAAAGTAAAATCATGGGAAAAAAGATATACCATAGAAACAGTAAACCTAGGAGAGCTGGAGCAACTATGTTCACATAAGAAAAATTACACTTCAAGACAAAGACTGTAATGAGGGGTGCCTGGGTGGCTCACTCGTTAAGTGTCTGCCTTCAGCTCACGTTATGATAGCAGAGTCCTGCTATCATAATGGAGTCCCACATCAAGCTTCCTGCTCAGTGGGGAGCTTGCTTCTCCCTCTTCCACTCTCCCTTCTTGTGTTCCCTCTCTCACTGTGTCTTTCTCTGTCAAATAAATAAATAAAATCTTAAAAACAAACAAACAAAGACTATTATGAGAAACAAAAAGGGATATTTCCTAATGATAAAAGCGTTTTTAATCAGGTGGATATGCAATCCTAAATGTCTATGTGTCTAATTGATTTTCACAAAACATTAAGCCAGAAGTAATGGAATTCATGGGATAAATAGACAAATTGATAAGCAGCGTTAGAGTTCTAACATCTCTCTTACATTAGTTAATAGAACAAGTAGAATAAATTAGTAAGGTCATTCATGATCTCACCACCACCACTAACCACCTTGACCTAACTGACATTGACAGAACATTCCACCCAACAATGGAAGAACACATTCTTTCCAAGTACATGTGGTACAGTCACGAAGATAGATCATATACTGGGCCACAAAACAAGTCTCAATAAATTCCAAAAGTTTGAAATCTTACAGAGTATATAGTCTGCCCAACAATGGGATTAAGTTGGAAAGAGATAAGAAAACCAAAAATATGTAGAAAAGCTCCAGATATTTGGACACTAAACAATATATATTTAAGTAATTCATGTCAAAAAAGAAACAGAAAAATAAGGAGATATTTCAAATTTTGTGATAAAGTACAATATATCAAAATTTGCAATATGCAAGTGAAGTAATGTTTAGGGGGACATTAGCTTTGGGGGAAAAACAGCTTTAATAGGAGCTGTTGAAAAGCTTTAGAAAAGGAGATATAAAACCAATGACATAAAGTTCTGTGTTAAGTGCCAGTAAAAGAAGATTAAAAGGGGGCACCTGGGTGGCTCAGTGACCTCTGCCTTCAGCTCAGGTGATGATCTCAGGGTCCTGGGATCAAGCCTCTCTGCTTAGCTGGGAACATGCTTCCCCCACCCCCCTCTGCCTGCCTCTCTTTCTACATGTGATCTCCATCTGTCAAATAAATAAATAAAATCTTTTTTTAAAGGTTATTATTTTAAGATTAAAAATAAAGTAGAAAGGAGAAAATAATAAAAAGCAGTAGCTAATAATATATAAAATAAGGAAACAATATAGAAAATTAAAAGCCAATACCTGTCGGGGTGCCTGGGTAGCTCAGTTGTTAAGCGTCTGCCTTTAGCTCAGGTCATGATCCTAGAGTCCAGGATCAAGAGAGCCATGTGTTGGGCTCCCTGCTTGGTGGGAAGCCTGCTTCTTCCTCTCCCACTCTCCCTGTTTGTATTCCCTCTCTCCCTGTCTCTCTCTCTCTCTCTGTGTCAAATAAATTCATAAAATCTTAAAAAAAAAAGCCAATACCTGTCTTTTAAAAAGATCAACAAAATTGATAAACTATACTCAAAGAGAAAAAATAAAACCAATTGCCCTGTACCAGGGACAAAAAAGGGGGTATCATTGCAGGTTGTGCAAACATTAAAAAGATAATAAAGAAATAGTATAAACAACTTCATTAATAACCTAGAATTAATTAATATACTTTATGGTAAAATACTGGATAATTTTTCCTAAGATCAGGAATAAGGCAAGGATATCTATGCTCATCACTTCTACTCAACATGGTCTTAAAAGTTCTTGGGGTGCCTGGATGGCTCAGTTGGCTAAGCGTCTGCCTTCAGCTCAGATCATAATCCCAGGGTCCTGGGATGGAGCCCCACATCAGTCTCCCTCCTCAGTGGGGAGCCTGATTCTCCCTCTCCTTCTGCCTGCTGTTCTGCCTGCTTGTGCTGTCTCTCTCTGTCAAATAAATAAAATCTTAAAAAGAAAAAAGTTCTAGCCAGTGGGATAAAGGGGAAAAAAAGACATAAAATGTATAAAGACCAAAAAGGGGAAGGTAGGGGCACCTGAGTAGCTCAGTGGGTTAAAGCCTCTGCCTTCGGCTCAGGTCATGATCCCGAGGTCCTGGGATCGAGCCCCACACTGGGCTCTCTGCTCCGCAGGGAGCCTGCTTCCCTTCCTCTCTCTCTGTCTAACTCTCTGCCTAATTGTGATCTCTGTCTGTCAAATAAATAAAATCTTAAAAAAAAAAAGCTAGAAACTATTGGGAGTGATGATTTCATGGCTGTATACATATGACAAAACTCAGCAACCTACACACTTTAAATGTATGTGGTTTATAGTAGTTTGTGCCTCAGTAAAATTGTGTCTCAGTAAAATCATTAAAAAATGCTACTTGCTAATTCCAAAATCTAGGATCATCCTGGGGCTGATCTTCACTGATTGCCTTTCCTCTTATGCGTAGGTCATTATTTCCTGTTTCTCCGTATGTCTAGTAATTTTGGGTTGTATCCTGGACATTGTGTGTGATCTATCATAAAGACTATAGTTTCTGTTATGTTCCTCTGAAGAGTGTTGATTTTTTGTTTTGGTGCAGCCAGTTAATCCTGAATGAAAACTGCAAAATTTGTCACTCTGGTAGTGACTCCATACTTACCAGAAGTGGAACTCTTGTCATTCATTTAAAATATCTTTTGAAGCTTACCTAAGTTCTAGATACTATTCTTTAAGCCATCCCTATAGATCCTATAGTGTAGGGCTCCTTGGCTATTACTCTCTCTGTCAATCAATAGAATAATCACTTCTACCTTGCTCCTAGTGGTGAATACACCACCCAGCACCTGCTACTCTGGGATCCTGTCATCTCCTTTCCTACTAGGAAGCCAGTTCTATAATGGCATCTTCTTTCTCACCTCCAGAGAGTAGCAGCAGCTTCTCACAAGTGCACTCCTTAGTGTCCTCCAGGCCCTCCTGAAAATCTGGGGGAGCTCCCTGGCAGCTTGTCTTCTAATCATAATCCTAATCAATATGTTCCTTTTTTGAGTCTCCTGATCTCTTCCTTTCCATGGCTATTCTAGCATCTCTATTTTGTTTGCTGTAGACCATGACTTTTTCCATGCCCCCCTCCCCAAAGCATATTAGAATAATTTCTTGAGGGTTCCTGCCAGAGTCTTGTGTGTCACAGGAGAATATCCCTATGTTGACCTGCTCTTCCTTATCCATCTTTCATTCCATTTCCTTGATCCATTGCCCTTAGGTTCTTGCCGGGTCTGCTCAGACAAACCCATAGTTCCCTTGGACACCACCCATGCCCTCCCAGTGGGCCCAGAATTTCAGTTAGTCTACACTGAGATATGATCCTAATTTGGGGTGTGGTGGCCTGTAGGGGAGGTTGGAGTGGCCCAGAAGCAAAAACTGTCTGATAAGAAGCCTGCCTCTTTTGAGGTGTGTGCAGAGTTCTTGTGTAAGGTGGGGCCACTTCTGTTCATCACAGAAGAATCCTAGAGGATTCAGGGGAGTCTGGGGTTCAAAGCGCTCATCCACCCAGATATCCTCACTCCATGTTTCAGGGTCCTCCTTCTTCGCCATCAGAGTCCTGACACCGATGCAAAGAGGCTTGTCTAGGTTAAGATCCCTACTTGGCAGTGTCTCATCTTCATCTTCCTCAGGCTGCTGGGGCTCTTGACATGTGTGAGGTGGCCTCTGACTCCCACTGTTGATTAATATCTCTGAATTTTCCACGTTTCTCTTCAAGGAACCAATAATACTTTGCAACAGCCACTTAGTTCCATTGCTCTTAAAAAAAAAAAAAAGATTTTATTTATCTTACAGAGAGATCACAAGTAGGCAGAGCAGCAGGCAGAGGGTGGGGGGAAGCAGAGAGCCCGACGTGGGGCTCGATCACAGGACCCTGAGATCATGACCCGAACCAAAAGTAAAGGCTTAACCCACTGAGCCACCCAGGTGCCCTAGTTCCATTGCTCTTATAATTACCATTCCCTCCACTTTTCAAGTGCCTGAGAAGTGTATCCACTACTGTTTCCTGCTCTACTTGTTTTGCATCCTGGTTCTCCCAGGTGATGGTTTTAGCTGTCACATTGCTACTATGCCACTTGCCATCAGTGATGGTCTCTCACTGCCACCCACCTGGCTAGGGATCCAATTTCAGAGTGCCATCCTTAGGGTCAGTTTCCTGGCTTACAACAACAGAAATTTATATTCTGTGTGGCTTACAACAACAGAAATTTATATTCTCACAGTTCTAGAGCCCAGAGGTCCAAAATCAAGGGGTCCAAAGGTTAGCCCTCCTGGTGAATATCTGTTCCATGCCTTTTCCTTACCTTCTGGTGTTTCTGGCAATCCTTGGTGTCCCTCAGCCTGTAGATGCATTGTTCAATTCTATGTCTGTCATCACACCATGTTCTCCGTGCGTGTGTGTGTGTGTGTTTGCGCGTGCACGCGCATCTTCATGTGGCTTTCCCCTCTCTCTGTGTGTCTGTCTCTGTGTCTCTTCCTACTTGCTATCAGGATGGCAGTCGTACTGGATTAAGGGCCCACCCTATTCCACTATGACCTCATCTTAATTTACATCGTAATGAGAGCTACAAAGACCCTATTTCCAGTTGAGTTCACATTTGCAGGTACCAGGGTTTGGAACCTCAACATCTCTTCTGGGGGAACACAACAGAAGTATAGGGTGAGTAACCATTCTGGTTTGAGCAATGAAATTTACCTTCTGGGAAACTCTTTAATCTCTGGAGACTAAGATGGTTCATTACCCTGGAAGCAGGACCGGGCAAAGTGAGGAATGGAGGATGCTAAGCAAGAAGGTGGTCTTGGTTGGAGTCAGTTTCCTATAATCCCATATGGAAGCCCTGGTGGCTTCACAGATCTGAACTGCCTTGAGGCAAAATAAAGAGGGGCTTTTTGTACCCAATGGGGGCCAGTCCTTGGCTGAGCTCTGCCCCAAGCAGAGGGAGTATGGGAGCCTCCTTCACCAAGATGGAGGCAGCTGTGCTCCATTAGCTGCCAACACTCAAAAACAGGACAGGTGGGTTGGCCACAGAGGGGATCTGAACAGAGCCCCAGTGGCCTTCATGATGCTTGTTTCCCAGGGCTGCACATTCATCCATCTACTTGTCTCTCTTGGTAAATGGCCCACTTTTCTACCTAGCCACCTGGATAAATGCACACCTAGACTCTTGTTCACCTTGATAAATGCACACCTGTCCATTCAGGTTTAGTGGCCCACCCACTGACCTGCGTGCCTTGTCAAGTTCACACCTGCCACAGAGCCATCCAAACCTCCAAGCCTCCAAGGGAGTGAGCCTGCCCACAGAGACAGCAGTGATCCTGGAAACACAAATCCAATCAGAGTGTTCCTCCGGTTCAAATTCGCAGGATAAGAGGATCCTGAGGATTAGTCCCCTTGTCTCTGTGGTCCTCCAGCCCCCGGACTCTGCCCCTTCTGTCCATCTACCCTGTTGGCCTCTGCCTGCTCTCCTGCTGCCCACACTCCTGGTCAGCCCCTCCAACAAGCCCAGGGCACAGCCAGCCTGGCTCATCTTGGCCCCGTCCTGGGGCTCATTGTGGCCTTTGCAGAGGGGCCCTTCTGACTCAGTCCACTGCAACACTGGAGATCTCAGGGTGCCTTCCTCTGCA
The DNA here is from genome assembly GCF_030435805.1 of Mustela lutreola. Lineage (NCBI taxonomy): Eukaryota > Metazoa > Chordata > Mammalia > Carnivora > Mustelidae > Mustela > Mustela lutreola. The sequence continues at coordinate 63,133,867 of NC_081300.1, read as the reverse complement.
CCTACTTCGTCAACAACCCTAGTCAACACCGGATGCCCTCCCATCTGTTTCCCATTCAGAAGAGCAGACCTGGCTGCTTCCAGGACTGGTCAAAGCTGGTCAGTATCAAAAGAGAGGGACAGATGGGGTTGGGTGGAGCAGGGCCTCTGGGGATTGGGAGAGGTTGGAGGAGCATCAAGGGTCATGGACAGAATGGATCTGCCGATGAACCCTAAGAGATCACTGGCTTTGGACAGTCAGACTGGAGTGCAAGGCAGACCCAGCAAGATCCAGGGCGGGTTTGGGGACTAGGTCTCAGCAAGTGCAAAGATGGATCCAGAGGGGGCGGGGTGCCTGTGGTTCCTCAGCATCCAGCAAAGATGGCAGCTAGGGTGGAAGTGGGGAGGAGGTCCTCAGCACAGTTCAGGGCTGCAGAAGGCAGACTCAGGATGGAGGTAGGGAGTCAGGCCCCTTGAGCAGCACCCCCTCCTTCTTTCTCCAGCCCCTCCTCCTACATCCCCTCCTCTTCCCGGACCCCCTTTCTTGCCTCCCTCCCAGGCTCGGCAGTCGAGGCCATCAGGATTCCCCTGATTGCTTTCTTTCATCCCGGTGCCTTTCTCTGCAGCAAACGGCGCTAATGCCTCCTTTATCACGGAATTAGGGGATTTGGGGCCGATAGCACAAAGAGGCCCTCGATAGCAGCCATAATCAAACGCCAATCGCCCGATCTTGAGCGGGACGGGGAAGAAAGCGAGCGCCGGGGATTAGCGCAGGACCCTCGGTCCGGCCGGTCTGAGATAGTATCGGCTCGGTCGCTGGGCTCGGTCGCTGGGCTGAAGCTGCCGGGGAGGGCTCGGCCACGGCTGCGGAGAAAGGCCGGCTTAGCTGCTCAGCGCCGGGGATTCTGAAGCCATTAGGGGGGATTAGCACCCGGGTTAATCTGCTTTGGCTGCTCAATTGTCAGCAGGGAGTGCGCAAGCGGTGGAGGACACCTCTGGCCCCAGTGGCCCCGAGGCTGGTCTCGGTTTCCCCAGCTGACTGGACCAAGCCTGGTCCACACACATCCCGTTTCATCAGGCCAAAGGGCTGATGCATGGACCTGGCCTGCTAGGTATGAAAGGAGCCAGGCTCTTGGCTCCATCCTCCACCTTTGCCAGCCTTTTTTTTGGAGATTGGGGAACACAGTCCCTGCCCATCCTTGTGGACATTCTTCTCGTCTGTCCTCCCCATCTCATCCTCCTCCAATTCCACCTCTGGTCTTGATCACCCCTCGGAGCCCTGGGCATCAGCTTCCCCACTGAACTCGGCTTCCTCAGTAAAGCACAGGCCATCCCTATCATGACCAGGAAGCAGGTCACAGGCTGGGGGATGCTAATGGAGATTGGCAAGGAGCCACCACTTATAGGCCACCCATCTTTCCCTTGGAGTCCCTTTTAAGGGTCTGGACCGCGAAGGGGCATATTTGCTGCTCTGTTCAGTCAGGACTGATGTGATGCCCCCCCCCCCCCCCCCCCGCCCGCCCCGCTTATCTCCAGCCCTTGCTCCCTCTCTGAGGCACAGTGGGGCTGTGCAGGCAGGGGCCTTCATAGTCCTAGATGGGTCATTTGTCTCTGCCGGGGTTTTCCCATCTGGGAAACAGGGCCGGCTGAGGGTAAAGGTCCAGCCAGGAGGCATTGCTGTCCAGTTGTGCAGCCTGTGCTCACTGCTGCCTTCTGTAGGGACACCCCCAGCCCCTAAGCCTCTTCCTGGCTTGCTAATGACAGGCCCCTGGAGTGGGAGACTCAGAGGGGTGTCTCTGCACCACCTAGGGCTCCTCTTCCACGGGGATGTAGCAAGGCCACTACACCTTACATGAACCACAGCTGGAAGGAAGCTGGCCAGGCAGGCAGGCAGGACCGGAAGGCGGGGGGTGGAGGTGGGGTGGTGGGGTGGGGGGTGGTGGTGGGGGGGGAGCAGTGGAGAGGCTGGTGGAGCCCCTTTGGTCCCATCCCGCGACCCTATCTGCTTTCTCAAGGCTGAGGTTGGGGTTACTGAAGTAAAAATCTGCAGGAGGAGGAAAAGACACAATCCAAAGTCTTTCCTTCACTTGGCAAACATCTCCGGAGCCCAGGCTCTGTGGAGTGGACACGGGTGAGGCTCAGGCCCAGGCTCTGCTCCCCGCCACCACCACCGCCCCCCGCCCCCGAGCTCGGGTCTGAGTACACAGGAAGGTAACCAGGTGAGGGGGTTTGTGCTGGAAAAGGGGAGCAGTCCCTCTACCTGTACATAGGTTAGGCAGGGCCGGAGAACAGTGTGAATCACAAGGTAGAGGTCGGGGGTGAGGAAGAGTGTTCGAGGACGAGGAACAGCGCGTGCTGCCCGTCCGGGGGTGAGGCAGAAAGCAGACTGCCGCGGGAGAGGTCCAAGCCAGGGAAACAGCCAACAGCAGGCCGGGCTCGGGGGAGGGGGGTGTTCCCTCGGGCCGGCGAGTCCGGAGAGGCTGCTGGCAGCGTCCGCCTCAGACTTGGGAGAGTGGAGACGGTGGTTGGGTTGGCCGCACGCCGAGTGGTGGGGGCCTGCAGGCGAGGTCGGCCACTGGCGGTGAAATACGAGGGCCGGGGACTGGTGGCCGCGACCCGCCTAACGGCACCCCAGACCCACAGACCAAGGCGCGGGAGCGAGCCTATGCCGCCCGGGAGCGCGCACGTGACGTCATCAGTACGAGCCGCCCCCGATGTCTAGGCGCGTGTCCCCACCTCGGGGAGCTGCCGTTACCTCTCAGGCGTGGGCAGCTTGCCCACTTCGTACCCTGCTCTCCCTGCGTGTCCCCAAGGCCGGGAAAATCTGGCTCCTTCTTCACGGATGGACCCGGGAAGCCCCCTGGGTGCTTTCTGCGCCCATAGGCCCGCGTCCCCGGACCTCCAATGGCAAGTGCTGAGAGAGGCCCTGGTGGTCTGTGACCTTTAGCGGACAGCCTGGGGGCGCAAACGGGTGACCATGAGGGTGGACCCTTCGTCTCTCGGCCCTGGCAAGCGCAGCATCTTTCCCATGACGTGTTCTGATCAGCCTCCAGGTCACAATCGCGGGCAGTTTATTTACCTTGCCCCCATCACCGCCCTGGGGGCAGTCTTCCAGACAACCGGCGCTGGGCGTTCTTCGTCAGGCTGTTGGGCAGCGCGGGTGGGGAGGGCGCTGCGGATTTCGGTCAGCCTGTGTGGGGCACCCAGGGGCGGATAAACAGGCTGGCCGGAGAGCTTCAGCCGCACGGATCCCGTCAGAGTGGTGAAACTGCCCAAGACCCCAGCGTTTTCAGTGCTTTTCGGCCAGGGCCTGAGCGGCAGGCCGCTGTAGAAATCTGAGCGCTGCTTAGGAGCCAAGGGAGTGAGTTAGTTTATCCCATGAGGTCGCGTCAGGAGATGGCCACCCTGCCAGCAGCGGAGCCTCCTAGGTCAGGCCTAGTCAGCGGAGGAGTTAAGTGGGAGGTGGGCGTGGCCTGCCAGGAGTCAAAAGTGACAACAGATGGAGAGGGTCAGGGTTTGACCTAAACTGAGTGGGGGCAGGAGAGAAGGGGAGTTTGCCCTTAGGGAGGTGGGTGTGGAAGGAGGGGAGATACCAGACCACACAACAGGGAGCACCTTGTTTTCCATGATTCACCCCACATCGTTGGCCTAGGTCCAGTTCACCCATGATCCTGAGTGTTGTCTGTGGCCCCCCAGTTGTCCTTTCAGGCCAGCTATTCACCGCGCGTGCATCTCTGTCCTTGTCCCTGGGGTGTCCAGTCCTCTTCCCAGATCTTGATGGGGCAGGAACTCCTCTAGACCCTGTGATTCTGTGCCCCTTACTAAAGACCCTTCTCCAGGGAATCTGAAAACTTGCAGGAAGTAAAAAGAAAGGAAAATACTCTGGCATCCTCAACTGAGATTCTGTTTGCTATAAAGGCTAAGGGCACAACCCGAAAAACAGAATTCTCTTTGTTGGGTAAAAGGAGACAGACCCATTTGTCAGGAGTGACTGTTTTTTTGTTTGTTTGTTTGTTTTTGGTGTACTAAGCTTTGACTGGCATTCATCACCTACACAAGGACATGGAAAAATCCAGGGGATGCCCATACAGTAGTGGCAGGGGCAGGGGGTGGGTTCAAGGAAACTGGAGCTGGAGGACAGCTGCTTGAGGCCTCTGCCCAAGGGGGAGTAGGACCCCCATCTTCAGCCCCACAGCAGTGATGACAGGGCTGGAAGCTGGCCAAGCCCTGCCCCGGGAGTAGCCACCACCTCACCCTCTGCTCCCTTGCCCTGTCTCTGAGGCCATTGTCCCTTTTGGCTATATTACGTTAGGATTCTAGGCTCAAGGCCATGCTAGATGGTGAAGGCTGCCTGAGGCTGAGTGCAGGCTAGCTGTGGCTTCCAGCCCAGCACAGAGGTTCCGGATATGGTGACGTGGAATCTCCACCCTCCTCGGATATGCAGATTCACCCACTGGTCGTGTCCAGGTTTGTGGTGGACCAGGCTGGAAGTTGAGTCTATTCTACCTCCCAAGTCCTTGAAGATATGCACACACCTCTGCCACTATGTCTCCACCACTGCCACAAGGGCAAGGGTCTCCTGCCATCGTCCTCCTCTCCACAGCCTTTGGGTTCCCTCCCTCCAGGTCTCTGCCTGCTCACTTCCCGCCAGCCTTGTTGACCTTCCCTCTGCCTGGACACCACAAGCCCTTTACGGCACACAGGATACCACCCCCCTCTTGGTCCCCTTCCCTCAGGGTCTCAGCTCCAAGATCTGAGGCTGCCTACTAATTCAAGTAATGTGTGAAGGGGGTGGGGTTACCTCCACCAGAGTGGGTGGCTTTTCTCTAACCATAGCCCCTGGGGACTCAATCCAGCTCAGTCTTTTGTGGCTGGGCTAACTGCTGTCCACACCCTGCTGTGAGGCACAGGAAAGGGGACCTGGGCTATGGTAGGGCTCCTGACCCCCCTGGAGAGAGAATGGGGAATAGGTTGCTCCTGGGTGGGGGATCCTCATGTCCTACTCTCAGACCAGTGCAGCTTCAGCCCCATCCTCCCAGTGAAGGGTGAAGGGGACAGGCTTCTGGGATGCTGGTGTGTAGTCAGTGAATGGTTACCATTCCTGGAGGTCAGTATGGGCGGGGGGCATTGAGTCCCCTCAGGGGTCAGCTGTGGGGCTTTGCCTGCTCTAGGAATTACCTGGAACTCTGGCAGACTGTAAATAACCTGCAACCCAAAGAAAAAAGCTATGCATAGAAAGGCTTCCTGTTCTAAGCACTTTATATGGATGGGCTGTGTTCTTCTGTCACCATTTCGCAGATTGAGAAACTGATGCTAGGTGACTGGTTCAAGGTCATACAGTGAACAAATGAGAAGCCAGGGTTCTGTTCCCCACCACTGACCACGGATGCTCTCTTCTTCCCTAGTCTCAGTGGCCTGTGCCATGGGCCAGCAATGCCTGTCACCACAGTGAAGCTCGTGAGGCCCAGAGCCAGTGGCCTGTGTCTGGGCCTGCAAGCTGTGGAATGTGTGTGTGGGAGACAGCCCCTGGCCCCTGCGGGCAGGCAAGCTTTGCTGTGGGGCCCTCTCTCCTCAGTTGTGACTAAGACTGGTTACCTCCCAAGAGCAGTGAGTGTGCACTGCCCAGTCCTTCAAGAGCATTTTCCTTGTACCCCTAAGCTCACAATTGTCACTCAGATCTGCCCCTGATCCCTAAATGCCCCAGATCTGGATGTTGTGGGAGCTTGCACTGGTAAGGCAATCTCCCCTAAAAGGACCAGCTTTTAGGGACCAGACCTGCTTACTGGAAGGCTTCTGTTGGCAAGTTATTTCCCAATCTGAGCCAAACTCTTGCATGACTCTTACCCATGGATCACTTGGACAGCAAAGTGCCTTCTGCCCCCGCTCAGCCAGGGGCCTGGTTTATCCCATCCTGCTCTCAGGACTCTTCCACTTTGGCCCAGGTTGTGGTTCCCAGCTCCTGATCTGGGCGGCGGCAGCGGGGGGGGGGGGGGGGGCAAACAGGCACTTCTACCCTGTCTAGCAGGAAAGCTGCCTCTCGACCAGGGTTAAGGAGGGAGCAAAGGGCCCCTGCTCAGAGCCTCAGAAATTGGATGCCCCACAGCCCTTCCCCATATTAGACCACAGAGAAACTGTGAGGAGTAAGAAGTTAAGCTGGGCCATAGGCGGAGGGTCAGTCAAGGCTCTGGAGCACTGTCTCCCAGGCCCAACTCCTGGGATGGGGCAGTTCTACACTTTGTCCACTCAGTGCTGCCTGCCAGGTGACCCTGAAAGCATGTCCACCAGCTGACCCTGCAGAATCTTGCTCACAGGATAAGAGCATGGCCTGGACAAAGTCCAGATGTTCCTTGGTGTAATGGTGCCAGGCCTCTTGGGAGCTGATGCTGTGGTCACAGCTGGCTCACCCACCAGCCTGCTTAGTGCTCTGCTTCCTCATTCCCCTGCCAGTATCCTCTGGTGAGGGGGTGGGCCTACTCTTTGCAGAGGCATGGACACTCATTATACACTCACACATGGGCCCACACAGGGACAGGAGACTGCGACAGGATCCGGTTTATTCTGCCATGGGAGGGTGGTCCTGAGAGTGGCGGGTGCCACCCTGTCCCGGGCGGAGGGAGGGCCCAAGGGCCAGTTAAGGCCAGTGGCGGGAGAAGCAGGGGGCACGTAGCCCCTGGAATGCGGTGAGGCCAGGCTGAGGCCCGGAGGCAGCTGTGGTAGGCCGGGGCCAGTGCCCCTGCTGCCCAGGGTGGAAGGCACCGGGCTGGGACCGGGCCATGGCTACAGGGCCGTGGACCCAAGCCACATGGGCACCCCGGGAAGTGGGGCACAAGGTCACATGACACGGAACATGAAACACAGGCACACGGCTCATGAGTAAGCACATGGACAAGTGGGCACAGATTCACAGGCCAGAGGGACACCCAGCCTTGGCCGGACACATGGACACAATGGTGGTGTCACACACCACAGGACACACGGCACTAAGGGACATGTGGACTCAATGGCTACAGGGGACAGACCCAGGCCATGGAGTGCAAGGACAGGGAAAAGGGGCCTTTTGGCACGACTGCACTGGAATCGTGAGAAGAGGGCAGTGGGGACTGGTCTGGAGGCACCTGGGAGCAACCCCCATGCAGAACCCCTCGGGGACTCAGTCTGTCTTCCACACTTTGTTGAGTAGCTTCACCACTTCATCGTAGATGACAAATACGATGGCCACATCCAGGCAGACCCGGCCCAGGCGGGGGATGGTGCCCTTGTAGAATCTGGGGTTGGGGGGGGGAGAGGTAGGAGGAGAGAAGGCAGATGAAGAACAGTGTCCTTGGACAGTGAGAGTGGGTCCAGGGATCGGAGGGACAGAGGACAGGAACCTAAAGGTAAGGACTCACTGAGGGATAGCCTGGGGCTGGCGGTGGGTATGGGGTGAGGCCCAGGTAGAAGGCTAGGGAGGGCCTAGGGTGGGGACCACAGCCCTGCCCCTCCCCCACTCACGCCTTGAGCCCCTCATTCCTCAGGATCTGCAAGCCACAGTCCCACGTATTCCGGTATTTGTGCGCCTCCAAGCCCTGCAGGACAGCATCATGCCACAGGGTTCAGCAGCTAGCCCCTGTCACAGACTTCCTACCCCCTTCCTGGCCCCAGCCCCACCTGCATCCGGGTCTTGATCACATCCAGAGGAGTGTTCCCGAAGACACTGGCTGCACCAGCGACAGCTCCAAACACTCCAGTGATCAGTGGGTTCATGGGCTTGTTGGGGTTGTCCCCTGGATGTGGGTGGGAGTTGCAATCAGAAAATGATGGGAAGGCAAAGGGGAGGGCTCTTCAGGGCTGGGGAGGAGCATGGACCAGAGCCTAGGAATGTGGGGGCCCCAGGAGGCCAGGTCCTGGCAGGGAAGACTGCCAGAGTGGTTGGAGGTAGGGTCTTGGGGCTGCAGACCCAACAGATACATACCCCTGTACCAGTTTCTCAGGGAGGTCATGACGAAGAAGCGGATGGCCTGGTTAGATCCCTGCTTCAGTACCGTGGCTGTGAGGCCCTGGTAGGTCCCCTTCAGCCCTGGGGAGTCAGCAGGCATGGGAGTCATACTGTTGCCTTCCAGGCCTCAGCTGGGGAATGGTGAGCAGGGCAAGTGGCACACCAGAGCACCAAAGCAGGAAGCGGAAGTTCAGGCCAGCCTGGCCTAGGTCCCTGGCCCTACCTTAGAAGGAAGTATTATGGCTTACCTTGTTCTCGCACAATCTCTCTGACCCCGTGGAAGAATCCTCTATACTTGGGGTTGGGGGAGGTCTGGTCATGGATGAACTTCACCTATGAAAGGAACGCAAAGGCCCTAGCTCCCAGGGTGCCCCTGGAAGGGCACTTGGCCCTTTGGCTCCCAGCCCCAGGCTCACAAAGATCAGATCAGGGTTGGAGATGCAGCTCTTCACCTGGAAACAGGGCTACTCAAGGCCACCATGAGACACAAGGCCCCAGCAAGCAAGAGGGCTGGCCTTACCAAAGAGTCGCTGCAGTTATGTTTGCTAGTTATTTCCCACAGCTTAGGCAAGGAACATGTTATCTTATATTTTCTGTTTATAAAAGGGTTTTTTAAAAAAACCCCAACAGTCAGTTGTCCCATGCCTTTAGGACAGAGTCTAGTCTCCAAAGGAGGTCCTTTCTGCACACTTCCTGTGCCCAGCCCCCCAGGCAGTTCCCCCTGCACACCCTGTCCTGTTCCAGCAGGACCCTCTCCATCTCCCTGGTCTCCATGGAGCACAAAAGCAGGATGACCCCAGCCACCCTAGCACCCCTCTGCACAGCCTCCCACAACTGGACCTTCCCCACCTTTATGGTCTCCATGGGGCACACGACGACCACCGCTTCTGCCACGCCAGCACCCAGGCCACACAGCAGTCCCCGAGTGCTGTCCAGGCGTCCCTGGGGATCTCGCATGTGGTTGCTGAGGAACTCAAACATCCCGAACCTGGGAAAGCCAGGCAGTGGGGTGAGAGGGGCTGCAGCCCCCGGGGATTCCCTCCCGCGGCCACCCACCCAAGCCCACCTCACCTGACTGCCGCTTTAGGGATGGAGCCGTAGAGCAGGGAGCTGAGGCCTCGGTACAGGCCCAGGACGCCATGGCTGCGGACCGTCTGCCGCACGCAGTCCCCTGGATGAGGGGGTGTTCAGCGACCCCAGCCGCCCTAGAGACCCGCCCCCCGCGCAGTTCCCCGCAGCCCGCCAAGGCTGCTCCCCGAGCGCAGGGTCCGGCCGTGTCCTCTGGGTGCCGGCCGTCTCTATGGCGAGCCGCCCCGCCAAGGGCAGCCCCCTACTCACCAATGCCCCGGTACCGCGGAGGGTGTGAGCGCTCGTCCAGCTGCAACTGTGTCTTTACGTACTCGGTGGGGAAGGTGATGCAAATTTCGATGCCGCCCGCCAGGCCGCCTGAGGGGACCAGGGACCGGGACCCTGAGACCACCGCCCCGTGGCCGGGTTGTTCCGCCGGCCGCCGCTGGTGCACCGGCCCCTCCCCCGCCCCGGACTTTGTCCCACTCCATTGGTGTAGGGTAGGCCGGGCAGCTTCCCCTGCCCCGCCCACGTAGTCCTGGCTAGGCGCGGAGGGGCTACGAGCCGGGCGATCCCCCACGCGCTGGCTAGGGACCAGGGCCGCGCCCCCCGGTCCGACCCGGAAGTGGGGCGGGGCCTCGGCGTCCCGGGCCCACCCGGAAGCGCAGTGGGGCCAACGGAGGGGGCAGACCGGGGGTCCATGTCCCGGAGGGGCCCACCTGCCAGGATCGCCTTCCCCGGGTGCGTCAGCTTGGCCTTTCCGGACGCGGGCGCGGCGGCCGCCAGAGCGCGGGGAGCGGCCATGGCAGGCGAGGAGGCGGGGCGCCCGGCGTCGACCTCGGGTCCGAGCCTCCTGCTCTCCCCGCTCGGTCCGCTGCGACGGCGGCGGCGGCGGCCGGTTATGGCCCGGGGGGGCGGGGCGGTCGCGTCAGCTCCCGGGCTCCGCCCCGCGTGGTCCGAGGCGGGCCCCGCCCCCGGCCCGCCCCGCGCCGGCCGGGAAACTGAGGCCGGGGCGGGCAAGCGAGGCAGGCGTCGGGGCGGGGCCGATAGCCCAGCCAATGACCGAGCCCAGGGTCCTTGGGAGGCGGTGCTGTGCCTGGGCCTGGATCTGTGGGTCAAGGTGCAGTTTCTAAAACCCGCCCCGGCATCAGGCAGAATCCGGCTGGGGAAGGAGCGGCTCTCGTGGTCGTGGAGTCTGCCTGAGCGACCGGAGCCCCGTAGATCGGGGTTGGAGAGATGTGCAGACCACTCCCTCCCCCATGGGGCACATGGGGCTAGTCCCATCCCTGATGTTTGAGGGTTTGGCATTCCGAAACCCAACGGGTTGTGCGGCTACCATTCCCAGCTAGGTATTTAGAGCTCCATGCAGAGCACGCAGGAAAAGATTCCCAATACACCGTGGCTATCTGCCCCTAGGCAGCTTCCTCCCTGGACCCACATCCCAAAGAGGCCCCAGCAAATCTTTTGTCCCCTGCTACCCACACCAGCATCAAGCAGGGAAGCTTTGCCTTGATAAACCGACTTTAATATTCATGATCGGTAGGAGGCTCAGGGCCAGGTTAGAAGGTCCTTAACAGTTGCGTCTGCGAAGTGGCCTGGAGGGGGCAGCTCTGCCAGTGCGGAGGGAAAGCTCGTCGCCCCCACCCACCAAGGGCGGGAATCCCTGCCAGAACTCCCCAGGAATGCCTGGCTCCAGCCAGAGAGCCTGGAGGAAGAAGTCCACCAAAGCTGTTCTTCTTGGGCAGTCAGTGGCCACCCTGGCCTCCCCTGGTTTGGGGATGGCTTAGAGGCAGCCATCACCGGGCCTCAGCCAAAATAAATAATGTCCAGGTGTCCTTGCCTCCCATCAGGGTCCTCTGTGCTTTCGGGGTGACACACTTCTTGAGGTTATCCCCATAGAGGTGTGTTGCCACTGCGCGCTCACTACACGCTGAAGCCATACACAGGAGGCTGGGCGAAGGCAGGTGCAGCAGCATATCCATAGGGGAAGCCAGCAGGGGCAGGGCCTGCCCCAGGGCCGGCTGTCAGCATCAGCTGCTGGCCTGCAAAGGGAGAAGCAGAAGGAGGGTGAGCAGAGTTCCTGCTGCCTCCGAGTGGCCAGGGGCCCAAGGAGCAGGGTCTAAAACCAGCCCTGACCGCCCAAAGCTCAGGCACTGAAGAGGGGCCTGGGGACAAGGACAGTGGGAGTTGCTGCTGTGGGGCCAGCTACAGAGGCTGGCCAGGCTAAGGGGTAAGCTAGTCCCAAAATGGGACACTTACTTAGCTCAACTGGCTGGGTCTCAATCATGCCCATCAAAATCTAAAAAAACCAGATTGACATTAATGGTGGTGGTAGGAAGGACACAATGACCCTGAAGAGGACACAGTGGTGGGAGACATGCTGCGTGCTCACACCACACCCTCAGGCCTTTGTTAGTACCGCAACACACTCCAGAACCCAACAGCCTTTCGGTGCAGAGGACACCAGCTAATCTGTTCAACCGCCAGGCCATTCAGGCAGGCTCTCAAGTCCAAGTCAGCAGCAGCCTCGCTGCCTAAGTGCAGGCAGAGCAGCACACAGCAGCAGCACAAAATTGGGCAGTGGCTAGGCACACGGAGCAGGCAGGGGTGCCCTCACAGAAGGCAGGGACCCTCAGAAAAGGGAGGACAATGGCCGCGCCTCAACATTCTTAGATACTGACCTTCTCTATACCCGGCAGCCATTGTGGCTCTCCTGTCTCCCACCCTGCCCATTCCCTCTCTGATCTGAAGCCCAGCCAAGGAAGGACTCCCCTTGCTAGGGGCAGTGGGGTGCCACCTACCGAACAAGAGAGGGGCGGGCTCCGCCACATGCTCCTCTTGCTTGCGCAGTCTCTCCGAAGAGTCCAGTCTGTCTACCTGCAAAGAGGTGCCAGCGCTCGAGTACCCACCTGACAGGCTGCATTCAGTCTGGGCCAGGAGGTGAGTGTGGGGCCAGGAGGCAGCACAGCCTCCAGGAAAGTCAAGTGGGGATGGCTGGAGGGCAGACACTATACCCACAGTGACTACTGCCGCCCTGCTCTGCAGGAAGGTGAAGCCTCTATAACTGGGGGGACATGGAGTGCCCAGGGGGCCCTAATAACCCCCCCCCCCCACGGCTGTTCCACCACAGCAGTGGCCACTGACTGTGGCCGCTGACTACAGGGTGCACATGCATTATAGCTCACAGGGCTGGGCCCTCCTCTGCATACAGGGGCACCTCCAGGACGACATAACACTTCCTACATCTAGCTAGTCCAGGCTGCCCACCCCTCCTGAGGAGACCAGTCACTTGACATCTGGGACATCCCACCTGGCAAGGCGGATGAGCCACTTCAGAAATGGGGGCAGTGGCAGCCATCTGAGGACAGGCTGCCTCCTTGCTCTTCCTCAAGCCTTTACCATAGGCTACCCCATGCAGTACCCATGGGCTGGAGTAGACACACTGAGGGGGAGGGAACAGAGCAAGGTGGTGCCAGAGGCCTGAGGGGCAGACCGCACTGTGCTAGCTAGCGGAGGTGACAGCAACTGTGTTTCTGGGAATCCCCTGCCCCCACCAAAACAAGCACTTGAATCAGAAAGAAGAAAAAATTATGTGCCCTGTGTGTACTCGGGCCTGGGAGAGAGCAGGCCAGGCACCAGAACCGTAGCAGAAGCAGCCTTGTTATTGGTCCTGTGTACCCTTCCCCTTCCCTCCTTGGGACCAGAGCTGAGGTGAGGAAGGAGCAAGACAGTGCAGAGGACTTGCAATCCATACTCTCTTCCTTCAGCTGGCTCCCACCCAGGCAGAGTTCTAAGCGAGGCCTGTATCCTCCACTGCGAGAGCCAGGGGGTTCAGGGATGTGGGTTTTTCTCAGAGAGAGGGATGGTCCTCATGCTTCCCAAATGAATCAAGAGGCCCTGGGCCTGGTTCTCTAGGGAGGAAGGGCCTGGGGCCTCCTTGTCTGGGCCCTTCCACCTCACAGCAGTCTAGTCTGTTAGGCCCCAGCTCACATCCCACCACTGCCTAAGAAACCTTTATCCCTATCCCCAACATGACAGGCATGAGGTGTGGTGCTGGTGAAGGAATGTGGGACAGCAGCCTGCCTTCCTCCCAGGCTACGGGAGGTATCTGGGGACCCAGGGCGAGGGAGCAAGTCCTTCCAGTAGGAAAGCAGCTGTAGCCCAAGCACACTGCTCCACTCTGAGGCAGCCATGCAGCTGCAGTGTCGACCAAGGTGATGTGGCCACCAGGATGAGCTCCATCATCCATCACAGAGAGGGAGTCTGCTCCTGTCTCGCCCTTGAGGTCCCTTAGAGGGCCCAACCCCTGAGGCAAAGAAGGTCCAAGTGATTTGAGTTCCTCTTAAGTTAACCCATGGACCTTGACTCTGGGAAGAGATTCAAGCTTTATTTATGTAGGGGCAGAGCAGATAGACTGTGGCTAAGACAATTTAGGGATGGGAAAAGCAGAAAGAGTGGAACAGTTTCTGAAGATAAGCTCCACACAGCACAGAAACTTCCTTTAGGGAGCTGCCATCCACTGTGGTGGAGGAACCGACTCTTGCAAATCCTACCAGTCTGTGTACTTAGTAGCCTGGAGATCAGCCCACATCACCACAGGACTGCCCCTCTCCTATCCCCTGAAGAGTCTTGGGAGCCCTCCTGCTCAGATGTGCTGTGCGAATGGGACTAGGACACACTCTGGCAGTCTCTCCTCCTGTAGCAGGGAGATGGTCTTGAATGACCCATGGGGCAGTCCTTGCCAGAGGCTGGGCAGCTCCCAGGAGGCTCTGCAAGTGGCAGAAAGAGCAAGCCGTCTCAGGCTGAAGCTGGCAGTGCCAGATACCCTCTGCCCCTGCACTTCTTGTTTCCTCCCTAACCCCGCACTAACCCCCCTGAAAGCCCCCTCCCTTCCCTCACACCACTGAAAAAGACCTCAACCTAGTGGCCTCTTAGCATTGTGGGGCCTCCATGTGGCTGGAAGAATGTTAGGTGTATGGCTGGATTGGCCAGTAGGTGCTACTGTGGCAGCTTTTATGCAGCCTTAGAAATAAACCAGACTAAGTGACAAGGGTCTCTGGATGGTGCCTCAACTAGGCCCCAGACCGGAATGCCTAGAGCTTCCACACAAGGAGAGTTAAAATCAGATACTCCTACCTTGTTAAACAGCTCATCAACTGGCAAAGAAAGCCAGAGTAGGAGGCTAGGGCCACCAAGTGGTAGAAGCAACTTACTGAGAATGAGTATGGCCTGGAAGGGCAGGGAGATATGCATCTGAGCCCACATCAGCTTTGGACCCAAACCTGTGCCTACAGCTGTAGAGGGGATGACTACCTACCTACCAATGTGTTACCATTCCTACTAAGTGCTCAGCAAAAGGGGGTTACCACGACAGGTCTGCCAACAGATGCATCCGAACTCCACCGGAGGCACATTGAGAGGTGAACTGACCATATGGGGATGGAGCCCACGGGCTGTGCGAGGGAGCTCTGCCACCTAGTGCCTAGTGCGGGCAAGCTCACCCGTTGTGTCTCCTAGCAGTGTGTGGGAGAGCTGATGCAAGAGGAAGTGCTCATTTCTTTCTTTTTTTTTTTTTTTTAAAGATTTTATTTATTTATTTGACAGAGAGAGAGATCACAAGTAGGCAGAGAGGCAGGCAGAGAGGCAGGCAGAAAGAGGAGGAAGCAGGCTCACCGCCGAGCAGAGAGCCCGATGCGCGGCTCGATCCCAGGACACTGAGATCATGACCTGAGCTGAAGGCAGAGGCTCAACCCACTGAGCCACCCAGGTGCCCCGGAAGTGCTCATTTCTATGCAGAGCTCCCTGAAGTGATTTTCTAGAATGCGTTAATGCTGGGCAGAAAACCACTCAACTGTGAAGGCATTAAGCCACTCTCCAAGGTGGACAGGGCTGGCTGGGCCACCTGGGCTGACTCCCACAGGCCACCAGCCACCTCAGGGCCTCCACAGACCTGGGCTAGAGTCACAGCTGTGCTACATGGCAGCCAGGAAGCCAGTACAGAGGCTGTACTTACTTTGCTAAGGTACTCCCTCATCACCTGGATGAAGTAGGGCATGGCCAGGTCCATGAGGTTGTGTCTCCAGGCCAGCTCCAGCACCACATCCGGGGGAAGCAGGTCGTAGCAAGTGAAGAGAGAAGCCGCGAAGCACTCCCGCTTGCCCTCATCCAGGAACCACTGCAGCAGCTTCTCAGCCAGCTCGGCATCTCTGGACTCTGCGGCATGCTGCATAGCGTCCTGCAACCAAGGCAGATGCACACCTCAGGTCTGCCCTGCCTGGCGCTGCCTTGAGTTCCTTTTTGGGTCAGAAGGATACGGAACAGTGCCAGGCTCTGTGAAGGCCATCCTCGCCTGCAGAGGGGTCTCTGTGACTCAGATGCCCTCCGGTAGGAAGGAGTATCAGTTCCAGGAGGGCCGTGGAGGGCACCAAGTGTGCTCCTGGCAGCAGGCTCTCAGACCTGCTGAGATGCCAGAGGGAGGTGACATGCATGGGTGCAGGCACCCTGGGAGACGGGCTCTGGTCTCGTAGCTGGACTGGCATGCAAAGGAGTGCATGGGATTGCTCGGGGGTAGGGCTGAAGAGGGATGGTAACAGAGCTAGCAGGGCGAGATGTAAAGGTCAGAGTCGCTGTGCTCGGCTCAACAACCAGCAGTATCCTTGCAGCAGCTGCAAGGGACAACCAGTCCTCAAGAAACAGAAATCTGCCTGTTCTTCCTGACAAAAAAGTCCTCTCAAAAATCCCTAATCACTACTTGCATATTTGTCTAAAACATAAAGAACCATATCCACCCAGTGAGTAGTCATCAGTAAATTAGTGATTTCGATTTTCTAGCCACAATGGTGAGAACTGAATGGCCTAAACTCTCCTGGACCCTCCACCAGGCCTCTGCAGCAGGTGTTCCCACAGTGCCCTTCCAGACACGAGACTGAAGGCCGCAGGGGAGCCCTCTCAGTTGGGAGCCACAACGGGTCTCAAAGGCATTCTGCTTGCCCACCAACCGCTGCCTGCTGTGGCAGTCCCAGCTCCCTGCCTGCTCAGTCTTCCGACATGAGACTCCCACATGGGACCCAAAGTCCTCTAAGCCAGCTCAGTGGAGGGCTCTCTTGTCCCTGCTCCTGAAAGGATCCTCTCCCACCTGCTTGTTGCCTCTGCTGAGTCCTGCCTCATCCCCACACTGTTCCTACAAAGTCACCTGGCCTTTTTATGGTGGGGGGCAAAGTCAGGGGCAGCTTAAGTGACAGCTCCAGGATGCCTTCAGGTCTCCCTGGGCCTCTGACACCAATACCATCATTGCTCGGCACTCTACCCACATGTCCTCCAGTCCAGCAGGGCCCACCCGTGGTTGGCTCATCTTTAATGTGCACCCAAAAGTGGGCACTTCTCTTCCTCCACAGGCCCGGGGACTGTCTCACGAACTCTCATAGCATCAACCGCCATCATCAGAAAGTGGACATTTTCGGAACCCTTGTGCTCCAACTGTCCAATGGCAGTTTCCTAGAGGATTCAGGGGGAATGAGCCCCACAGATGATCTCTCAGTCTGTGCCCTCTCCCTGCATCCTGAAGCTAAGCTTGAATCTCAGATTTTCCCACACCTTCCCACTTCTTATCACCATACCTGACCCATGTCATTACTGGCGCACCTCTCTACCTCGTCCCCCATTCCTCAACCTCCCTCCCAAACCACTTGGTTTGGTCAGCACTTGCCAAGGGTCTGCTCCAAGCTCTCACCCTGTCCTTCACTGTCCCCAGCCTGTGACTACACCTCTGCAATCTCCTGTCTTTCAGTCATGGGCACGAGGGGGTCCATGAACCCACACGCCTATGTGTGGGCCCCTAGCCTGGACTTCCCCATGTCCTAACACATCCCCTCATGCTCCACCTGCCCCACTGGTTCTAACAATCCCAGCTTCCCACATGCAGTCACCACCCTTCCCCCAACTCCACTGGCTCCTTAAAAGTGCTTACCCGACAGCCAAGCACCGACTGTGCTTTTACAACCAACCTCTGCAATCTGGAAACATGCTTCTTATTGCTTTATGACTGTCCTAGAAGCCTGCAGTGGCTACTCACCAAGCCCTCCAGGTGGCACACCGTGACCCACTCTCCCAGGACTTCAACGCATGGCTGGTTCTGCTGCCAAGGCCTGGCTGACACTTGTGTGTGTGTGGTGGGGGATAGCCCGTGTATCATGGGCTCTCTACCACCACCCTGGCCTCCACTTACTAGATGTAGCACCACTCCTCCAGATGTGACAACCAAACATTCCCTGGGGGTCAGTCACCCTCACTGAAAATCGGGGCACTGTAAAGTATGCCCACAACTTTCTGCCTGTGGCTTTGTCCTAGTGGGTTCTCCTCCTGGCACATGTTGCTCCGAGTGGAATTGCTGGTTAGAAGGGGCCAGATGCCCGGCTGGCAGCTCCTACAGCACTGCTCGCTCACTCACTCACTGCATGAGTGACGAGAGGCCATGCACTCAAGACCCTGGTGTGTACACTGGCAGGAGGGGACAGCTGGGAACTCCTACTCAGGGGCAGTTTCCCACTGGTGTGTTGCATGCAGCCCCACTGCCTCCCCCTGGTGCCAGTGCCTGAGTACCCCCAACAGATTATCTCAGAGTTCCTCTGTCAGCACCCAAGGAAGGACCATGAGCACTGCCACTATAACGGAGGACAAGTCACATAACAATCCCAAACTGGAGGTAACAGGATGAAGCTTGACGTGTCCCTGATGTCCAGGGTTCTGTGGCGTTGGTCCATGTGCTGTTGAGAGATGCCTGTCTTCATCCTAGAAAGGAACTCTGGAATGCCAAGGACAGTTCTGGAAGTAACATGTTTAGGTCAAGCTCATGGCCTGAGAAAAGGCTCCCCAGAGGCTCGTGGCATGAGGAACCCCTGGAAATCAGCTTAGCCACACAGCACAGGGCAACAATGGCCCTCTCATGCAAGTGCAGTTTACCCCACTGGGGCGATGCTGAGGCCAGGTGGAGCGAAGGCAATGCCTTCAAGGGCCTGGGATCTCTCCAAGCAGCCCACCGTGGCTGTCAGATGCCTGGATCCAGGTCCAGACCAGTACCGAGCCACTGCTCAATGGCAGAACAAGTATTATGAATGTAATTTTCACGTTGGTGTTTTTGTTCCCCATATCATTGATCGACAGAAAGGAAAGTCAGTGTCAAGTGAATGCTGCCACACGTGGTGTGGATAGAGTGAGACTCACAAATGCCTGCTGGGAAAGATTTAGCGCCACAGAAGCTAGTCTTCTGATCTAAATAACTGTGAAGAGGCTCTATGTTAATGACAGATAATAATCTTCACCCTGCATTCTACAAACACGTCCCCCTTAACTTTATCCTCCGTGTCCCCACCACAAGCATCTCCTGATAGGGGATTGTGGCCATCTCACCACCTGTCCCCCCCAAACACCAGGAGGCACACATGAGCAGGTGGAGCACTGGGAACCAACCTTGTAGAGACGGTCCTTCTTGCAGAGCTCCACACTCTGGGTCCACCGGTTGTTGCCCTTGTATAGATAAGCTGCAATGCGCCTGAACTCAATCAGCTGGTGCTTCTCCAACCTCTGTGCCAGGGCGATGTTGTCAAAGTTGTCATAGGCATCGATAGATGCCCTCAAACCCTAGGAAGACCCGGCCGTTCCGTGGGTGAGGGACACAGTGGAGTGGACAACCAGGAATTACTCATTGCCGGTTGCTGCCACCATGGTCTCAGCAAGGCCTCTCCCAACCCACCTCTGGCACCCTGTGGGGCCTACAACCCCTCCTGTGCCAGGTCAGCCCTTGGAGAATAGGGCTGGGGTGAGGAGGGGCTCTGCAGTCCCTGGGTGCCCAACACTGGCTGCAGGGGACCCTGTGGCAAAGGGAAGCCACTGCCCTCCAAGAGGGCTCCTTTCCCCACACCCACCTGGTAATCCTCCTCTTCCGTCAGTAGGTGGTTGAGGGCTTCATTCACACTCTTGTTGTTGTGGCTCTGGACTGACCGTAGGTAAGGCTTCACTAGAGGCAACTGGCCTGCCTGACAAGTCAAGAGAATGGTTAGGGCACTCAGGCAAGTCATCAGGGCACTGAGTTGGGGTCCCTGTGACACACTGATGAGCCAGCCACATCTCCTTCTGGACACCCACAACTGAAATGCCCTACACATATGAGCACGTGAAGGACTGCCTGGGTTACTGAGTAAATACGTTTCATCTGTGGATATTTTGGCTGAAATACAAAGCTATATCTGAAACCTGAAGCAGTTTGATACATTTAATCTTTGTATTTTCTAGGGATCAATTTTTAAAAAACTACTTATTAAGGAACAGGGCGCCTGGGTGGCTCAATGGATTAAGTGTCTGCCTTTGGCTCAGGTCATGATCCTGGGGTCCTGGGCTAGAGCCCCACATTGGGTTCTCTGCTCAGCAGAGCGTCTGCTTCTCTCTCTCTCTCTGCTGCTCCTCCTGTTTGTGTTCTCTTGCTCTCTCTAATAAATGAAATCTTTTAAAAAAATGAGTAAAATCTTTATTTTAAAGATTTTATTCATTTATTTGACAGGAAGAGATCACAAGTAGGCAGAGAGGCAGGCAGAGTGAGAGAAGGGGAAGCAGGTTCACCGCTGGGCAGAGAGCCTGATGTGGGACTCGATCTAGGACCCTGGGATCATGACCTGAGGCTTTAACCTACTGAGCCACTCAGGTGCCCCCCAAAATGCATAAAATCTTTTAACAAAAATAAAAATAAACTATTTACTAAGGAACTACCATTCAGATGACCTAGATGACCTTGGCCGTACACAGCCTTCTCTGGCTCTGGGATGCTGGTCACTCACCTTTGAAAAGAAGCCAACAGTCCGAGTGTGGTCTAGCCGGGGTGTCAGCACTTGCAACAGGTCATTGATGAGCAGAGGTTTGTAATCCAAATAGAACTGCAAGGCTTTATAGTAGAGCTCCACATTGGCAACCTGTGGGTCGAGACAGAGCCACAGTGGAGACAGGATTGGCCCCTGTCAATCCCCAGGCTGCCACCCACATGTCTCAGATGCAGCACACTCCACCGTAACTCCTTCCAGTTTGTGGCCACATGCACTTTATCAGTGAGGGTTGTTGTGACTGCTCCCTTTAAGACCAAATGCTCCCTCTCCCTCCCAACATGCCTCCTTTCCCACCTCTGACATTTTTCTCCTCAGCACTTGCCCCTCAATGATCTAAGAGGCAGACCTTTGTTTCCTGCCTCACCCTACTATCTGTTTGTTGCAGGGTTGATGCTCAGCTCATATATGTTGAGTGAATGAATGAGGGGTAACAGGCCAGGATAAACCCAAACACTAAAACATGGTTTTATCCAAGAAAGATTCCCCCAAGCCTCCCCGCAAAGCTCAGCCTGAGCTGTAAGCAAATTTGTAATGCATAGTATTATGTGTCACTGCTCTCAGACAAGACACCATGGTGTTCATACTGGGAACCCTGTTATGCAGAGGATTGAGTTGCTTCAGGGTGACCCTGTGCCCCTAGGAAAGCCACCCTCCCAAGCCTGCTGACAGTGGGGCCTGGTGCTCAGAGGACAGCAAGGTGCTTCCTGCCTCCAAAAGGATGTATGCCAGGTCTGTGGTGATCAGCATGTCCAAGGGAACATGCAGAGGTCCAAGGGTACACACAAAGTGTAGAAACATCAGTCAAGCTGGGCAGAGGGGGTGGGCACCATGGGAGCTTTCTAGCAACACTAGGTCCAGGTGAGCCAGCAACAATGTGGGCCCAGTGACATGTGCAGACCACATGGAAGAGGACTATCTACAGCCCCGCTCATTTCTGGTATGCTCGATGGTTACTGACTTTATCCTCCTCTCCACCCCCTGACTTGGATGTGCCCCTCTCAGAGCAGAGCACTCACTGTCACCACAGATTCTGACCTAGACTGGCCCCGGGGTCCCTGGTGCTGCCCCTGTCAGTGATCCACTTGCATTAGAGCCCTGGAACCTGCTAATTTTCTAGCCAGGCTCTTTTACTCAATGGTATCTGGATCCAATCAAAGGTCTCCAGCCAGACTAGATGTCTAACAAGCAGAAAGGGAGTGGGGATTTAAGGTGGGGTGGAAGGGGAAGGGCACACTGTCCCTGCCTTCTGAACAAGTCATTGCAGCCTTCACTAAAGCATAGCCAGAGTGCTCCACATCCCTCTGCTTAAACAGCAGAAAGCAAAGCACAACTGGCCATGCTCCATTCCCCCACTACAGTGTCTGAGAAGCTGGACAAGACCTGGCGCAGCCACTCTGGGTGGGTGTTGTTTTGGGCTGAGACACCAGTTCGGTGACATGTGGCACTCTGAAGCATCCACTGCTCCCATCTAGGACACTGGCATCTGTGTGGCACCCTCTTCTGGAGCCATGCACCGGAGGGGAGCACCAACAAGGTCATACCCATTTGTGCAGTTAATAAGGACAGCCCCCGCTGCCCCTGGACTAGGGACAGGGCATTATTCCTGTTTTGAAGAAGAAAATCAGGCTCAAAGATTCTGTCATGAGCTCAAGGGTGACCAGTGAGGGTGCTCTGGTCCTGACACTTACTGTGCTACCTGTGAGAAGCACCTACTGTGAGCCAGGCACTTGTTGCTGATCACCTGGCATGCAGGAAACATGTCCATTTTATGGATGGGGTCAGTGAGTTCACAGGGATGACACTAGCTCAAAGTGACAGAGATGGCAAATGGCTGAGATGCAACCAGGTCTGTGTCACCCCTGCCTGGCCCTCCACCACTCAGTCCTATGGTCAAGTGATTCTGAAACTCTCCTGTTATGTGCCCACAATGTCCTCCCTGCCAGGCCACCACACCAGTTGGTGTCCTCTACCCCCCTCTCTCCTCCAAACTCGAATTGACAAGTCTCTCACGTGGCAGAGAGGCACAGTCATCAATGCATTGCACCAAGAACAGAACTCAGCTGTCAGTTGTGTAAACACTGTTCTGCCACAAGATATGGTCTTGTCAGGGCACCTGAGTGGCTCAGTGCTTGCACCCAGACCTGACACCTTCCTACAGTATTTGGCAGCTGGTGGAACAGTGTAGCACCCTGGTTTAGCCCAACTAGACTACTGGAGGGTGGAGGCTCCAAGGAAGAGCAGGGACCCAGAGGCCAGCAGATCCGGGCTCATGACTCCACCTCCACAGGTGCGCCTGCTGCTCTGGGGCTAGCAGTTTTAGGGGAGAAACATGCAGAAAAAATATGCCAGGCGATAGAAAATATGAAACAATACAATAGGAAATGGTATAGATGGGGTGTGGAAGTGGGTCCCAATCTGACAGAGAAGAAGGAAGAGCAAACACCAGGGTTTGGCTGTTCAGGACCCTGTGTGGGAGTGAGGTTGGGAGAGTGGTCCTAGATCCTGCCCTGCCTGTAGCTTAGCCTGTAGCTTAGCTTTGGGGCCTAGGCCAGTCACTACCCTTCCTAAGCCATCTGTTCCCTCTGTGTTTATGGAATCACCACCACCTGCACAGAGGGCAGTGAGACTCACAAGATGAAGGCAAATACCAATACACCGTAGGGAGCACACGTTGGCCTTCATTCTGCCCGCCCCTAGGACAGGCTAGCCAGAAGCAGACAGGAGCTGGTGCTCAGGCACCCTCTTACCCCCTCTTACCTTGGCAATGACATCCTTGAACTGTCCTTCCCTCCAGGCGTCAGTAGGGTGATTGATCATGGTAAGGACGGCATTGTCGTACTCTTCGTATTTGTCATAGAGGAACACCAGCTCTGCCCAGAGGTGCGCCTGCTCTGCAGCTCTCAGCACCTGTGGGGACAGCCATGGCCAAGGGCTGGGCTTGTGCCACACATGCAAATAGCAGCTAGAACCTCAAAGAGGGAGAGATTACCTTTGGGATGTTGACTCTGGACCAGAAGAGCTCCAGGTGCTCTGGCATCTTCTGAGGCTTGAATTTGGAGTAGAGGATGGCCAGCTCTGTGAACATGCCCATGTGGGCCCGCTCCAGGCCCAGGGCCGCCTCCAGCAGAGAGATCAGTTCCTCAAAGTAGCCCCGATCCTGACAGACCAACAAACAGGCTTGATGTAGGGGTAAACACGGCTGGGGTGGCCAGCCCTGCTCCCTCTCAGTTACTCACTCTGGTTCCAGCCTGCCTGACATGCCCGAACTGAGTCTGACTGGTTGCCGTCACATTATTGCCTGAAAACCTCAGGGTTCACCCTCAGAGGACAATTTCACACCCTCCTCACTCCCTGTCTGCCATTAGAAGCAAATGCCTGTGTTGACCCTGCCAGCATGTGTTACCTACTGAGGCTGCTGGGCCAGTAACTGTCCCTCTCTCTTTGGGCATCAGCTTCTCCCTCCACAGCTTGCCTTTAGCAAACATCCTGCTTATCCTCCCATCCTGAAATGCTCTTTCTTGACTCCATGGCCTCTACATAGCCATCCTATTTTTCTACTCTTTGCAGCAAACCCCCTCAGCAGCACCCTGCCTGGCTGACTGTCTCTACCCGCTGGGCACAGACACCTTGTTTTCTGGACTTTCTTCTTACTCTACCCCAACCCACATTGGAGAGCTGTAGGCTCACTTCCTGCTATTCTTTATCTGCTCCCCTCAACACCACACGACCTCACTCAAGTGGTCTGTCTTTATGCCCCATCTGTATGTCAACCAATGACTCCTATTTCATTTCTCTAGCTGAGTTTCTTCTCTGAGCTCCAGGCCCTGTTTTCCCTCTGCCTCTCCTGACACCTCTATGTGAACATCCAACTGGCAGCTCAAACTTGGTATGTCCAAAATTTAATCCCCATCCTTCCCTTCCACCAGTCTCTGCCTTTAGTCTTCCCCATGTCCACTGGTGAAAACTCTAGCTCTAATTGTTCAGGCCCAAAATAAATGGAATCATCCTTGACTTTTTTCTCTCACCCACACACAATCCACTTGCATACTGACTCAGCTGCACACTCAAAACCCCTCAAACCTGACTGCCTGATCACTTCTTACCTTAGATCACTCGCCCCAGGGCTCTCCTGGTTGCCACCTGTTGGCCTGTTCCTAGAAGAGGCTGTTCTCAGCATGCAAGCCAGAATGGCCCCTTACCTTCAGGTCCCATGTCCTGCTGTGAGTCCTTCATGATGGCCTGTGTTCCCTCACATTCCTTCCGGGGCCGTTCCCCAATTCTTTGGCATGTTTCGCCTCTGGACCTGCCCTGTCTGCTGACCCTTCCTTCAAACATCCCCATGACCAGGCCCCTCAGTTTCTCCAGGTCTCTGTTCAGGGTCCCCCTCTCAATTAGTGTGACCTTGATGGTCCCTTCATGAAGTTTCACCCAGGCACTCCTGTCCCCAAACAGGCTCCAAAGCCCCTGTAACTCATCACTTCTAAACGTGATGTTTGTTGCCTGTCTGTCAGCCTCACTGAATATAAATTAAACTGAATGAGGGTTTTTCTGTTTTGTTTACTGATAGCATTATCTAGAATAACACCCAGCGTACAGCAGGTACTCCAACACTTGATGAACAAATGAAATACTGTCAGCCACCAGACTGCTTTACTACTTTCCCTGTTTACTTTACAGTTTTATTTCTTGAACTTCTGTGGAATAGGAAAGCATATATCACTGAGAAGTCATCCAGCCTAGCTTGACATTTTAGACTCCAGTGGCCCTCACTTTCAGAAGTTCACAGGCCCTTGAACCCTGCGACTCACTAAGTCCCCCCATAGCCCTTACTTCCTCTCAGTGACGGGGGGCTGGGGATTGAATTCTATGGGAAGAGTAACACTGCTGAGCAAAATCCGATTTGCAGTCTGCCTTGCAGATCCCACACTTTCACACACGCAGTTCCAGGACTCCCACAGACAGAAGTCCAGGCCCTGAACACACTGATGTCTATCAAACACTTGACAGCAAGTGACCTCGTGGCGCAATGGTAGCGCGTCTGACTCCAAACACTTGACAGCAGAGAGGAACTATGACACCAACACAGACAGCTCCCACTCTTCAAAGGCCCCCTGGGGTTCCCTACCCCAGACTAGTGCATATCCTCTGTCTCTATGGTACCTGATAATCACACCCTCTGTGGGCCACACACTCTGGGGTATGGGCTGTGTCTTGGCTATGACTGGTCCAGTGTTCCCAAAAAGTTACCTAAGGGTTATTCACACATGTAAGCCACTGGCTAGGCTTCTGAAGGCCCAAGGACACAAGAAGAGGGGGGAGTACTCTTAAAAACACAAATGCCAGCCAGCAGTGAGGTCCAGGATATCTAACAACCAATCTGATTTGTGGATGGGTTGTCTAGTACATGGAAAGACTTTCCCATAGAGATAGTGCTTCATATGCCTACCTGTGGAAGTGACGCATACTGAGGGGATAAGGGTCCCTTTATGTGGAGTGCTTAGGGGTCACTTGTCATCTCCACTGCCAGCAGAGATCATCTCTGGCCAAAGACTAGTTACCTGGTAAAATCGTATCAGCTCCTCCAGCTCATCTGCGTGAATGACAATGTGAAGACCACACAGCTGTGCAAGGCGGAACTCCTGCCCATCCACGCAGGCAAAGCACACCTATGGGAGGGAAGGCCAGACAGTGTGAGTGTCCCCCAGACAGGGCACAGTGCCACAAGCCAGGGATGCAACTGTAAATGCAGAAATACCAGCAAACAGGGTTTTTAAAGTTAGATTCTGAACAAGTAAATAATTGGAAGGTGAGCTGTGTGAGACTGGGAGAAAAAATAATGACATTTTTAATGTGCAGGCCATGGGGGTATTTGAGACCGTGGAGAGAAAAGGGATCATGCATTACTTCTAAGCCCCGAGGCATGATGATTTCTTTAGGTGACACAAAAGCAATGCTGGAATTGCAGGTTCAGGGTTTGAAAATGGTTTAACGAAGTTCAAGAATAATGGTAAAGGGAGCATGGATCATCTGAGTGCTGTTTATGTGGGAGGAGCTTACTTTAATAAATACTTTTTAAACTGAGCATTTGTTTTAGGCACTCTGTGGTATGTACACTTAATGATAACAAATTCTAGGAAGTAAAAGAAGCCTCCTGAGCTTCTGCTCAAAAAGACTCATAAGGGGCCTCTGAGTTGCTCTTTTTTCCCTTCCTTCCCTTCATCCCTCCCTCCCTTTGATTTTATTTATTTATTTATTTATTTATTGAGAGAGAGAGACACACACACACACACACACAGAGAAAGAGAAAAACACACGAGCAGAGGAAGGGGCAGAGGAGAAACAGATTCCCCGCTCAGCAGGAGCCCCACTTGGGGCTCAATCCCAGGACTCTGAGATCATGACCTGAGCCAAAGTCAGATGCCACCCAGGCATCCCTAAGTTGCTCTTCTTTTAATGGCTGAAGATGGACCTCATACCCACAGGCAAAGCTGGCTTCTCTTGAAGTTTCCCTACCTCCCCATCTTCTATATATACATGCATGTGTTTTCCTGATAGACAAGGCAGAAAACCCAAATAAACAAAAATAACCCCACAACCCAGAGATAACTGGTCACTACTTCAGGACACAATTGTTACCTGCTGTTTTTCTTGTGAAATCTCTCTCTCCCATACTCACACCCAGGATAGAATTACCCTGGACATGCTACTTATTTTTCTCATGGAATACTTGAAACCTCCCTTCCCAAACCCTGCCTATTCATTTTGATGGAGTTGCAATATGTACACTATTTAACCCTGCCCTTGATTTTATACATTTATGTTGGTTTTAATCTTTTATCAAACAGTACTTCAGAGATTCACTGAAGCCAAATGTTCTGCACCTCTCTTTACAATATTTTCTCTACTTGCAGATAATTCCGTTATTATCAGAGAGCTATAAGACGTGCCCTTCCAGGGGCACCTGGGTAGCTCAGTGGGTTAAAGCCTCTGCCTTCGGCTCAGGTCATGATCTCAGGGTCCTGGGATTGAGCCCCACCTCGGGTTCTCTGCTCAGCAGGGAGCCTGCTTCCTCCTCTCTCTCTCTGCCTGCCTCTCTGCCTACTTGTGATCTCTGTCAAATAAATAAATAAAATCTTTAAAAAAAAAAAAAAAGACGTGCCCTTCCAATTTACTACAAAAGACTAAAGTGTCAAATTACACTGATAATACCACTAATAAGGTGGTTTTTAAAAATATCTTAAATTAGGACAGTACTTCTCATGCTGATTAATTCCATGCTATTAAGATAGCTTCTGGCAACTGACTGGTCCAACACAGAACTCTCCAGGGCCTTTGCTTCAACCACAAATGCTAGCTTATAAGGTTCTCTGAGCGTTCCCAGAAGACTCAGAACCCTGCCTAGACAAGGCAGGCATCCAGATGCATCCCATGTGACACAAGGGTGTGGAGGGAGGAAGGACAAGGAGGAAAGGATTGAGAGACCAGTGGTCACCTGGAGACTTTCTATGCTTACCTCCTTCCATGTCCGTGTGCTGTTGGCCTTGCGGCTGCTGTCCACCGCTGCCTGATACTCCCCAAGGTGTACGAGGGTGGAAGCCAGGCGGGCAAAGTTAGAAACACTGCTGTACAGCAGCTTGGCGGCCTCATACATTCCCTCCTCGTAACAGCGGTCTCCAACCTATGAACAACCGGACAGCTTTGCTGAGACCTTCTTAAATGGGAAGGTTCCTCAGAGATGGTCTAAAGTTCGTAAGTGGAAGGGGTGTTTCTGTTTTCAAAGAAGGTGAGTATCTTTCTGATCACAAAGCAGCCTGGGCCACCACAGAACTACTGAAGGATGAAGTGTACCCCTCAGGCCCTGGACCCACTCTCCATCGCCTGTTCTTATGTCTGCTGTCTGTCATCTCCCAGATTGCTCCCCAGTGGGCCTGGCCTCAGAGGTGTGCTCCTTGCTGCTTCCAGGCCGGTCCCTTCCTCCCCACTCACAACTACCTACCAGAGGACAGCCTGCAGACCACATGCCAGCCCTGGTTCTTGCTGCCATCCACAGATCTCCCTCATTTCCTGAGGGCTTTAGCTCTGAGGACCTGGTGTCTCTCATGACAACAGCCAGTCACTGTCAGCTGCCAACCCTGGGAAACCTGGCATAAGAACCTACTCTCTGCCTGCTGCCTCCCCTCCTTTCCAGCTCACGGACCTCCAGGCACCCCAACTCCTGCCCACCATCCCCATCTGTGCCCAGCTAACTCTCCTCCTGGCTTGCTGGTGTTGGCAAGCCATGGGGCTCTACACTCACTCTCTTGGTTGTACTTGGCTGTACTCACTCGGCCAAATCCCAGTCCTACCCAGAGATGTTCTCTGCCAACTCTACACCCAAGACTGCAGAGCTAAATTCAGATAGCTGAAACCCAAAGTGCCACCTGGGCTCTCTTGAACTTCATGATGGTGACCCTAGAAGAACTCGCAACACTAGCAACCCTACTCCCTCATCCCAGGTACTTGTTCCTTGTCCATCATTCATTTCCTGTCTTCTCTCCTCAAATCTCCAGCAGCTCAAGCTGAGTGCCTGGCTTCCCAAAACCTGAGGAGACAGACACAACCAGAAGAGTCCTTCCATAAGCACTGGGACTGAGTCTGCCCCCTTGCTGCATCTGTGGCCTCACTTAGCCTCACTTAGCCTCCCCTGCTCCATGTCAGCAGCCCAGCAAGCCTAGCAGTGATTTTGTTCTCTGTACTAAATCACTCCTACGTGGTTAAGGACTCAGAGATAAGGATTGGGCAGTACTATTCCCTTTCCTTTCACTTGCCTGTATTTACCAAGTCTTGTTTTAATCAGTGACCATAACTTTTAAAATTGCCTTTATAATCAGAAAACTAATAGAGGTGTTAGAAAATGAAGCCTTGTCTAAAATCTCCCTCTGAATTCATAACAGAATTCTCCTGATGAGCTTTCAAGCCCTTTCAAAACTCCAATCAATTTCCAACAGTTAACTGGATCTTACTTTGAAATAAAGAATCCAAAGTCCACTTTTGTGTTATTTACTTCAGTAAAATGTGTATATTCTTTCAGGTGGGGTTAGAATATAGTCCATTATCTTTCATCTCCATCAATTTTTCTAGGGGTTAAACATTTTGGTGTTATTCCTACTTTAAAAAATATTCTTCCCATTATGTTATCTGGTAATTCCTGATATATGGAAAAGCTATTGATTTCCAACATACCTATTCTATGGCCAGTTACTCAGTTCACTTTACTCTTCAGTGATAACAGCCAGAACACTGGCACATGGTCCTGACACCTTTTTTCTAGAAGATTCACTCTGGTATACACAGCCAGGGGCCTTAATTTCCATACCAGTGACACTAACACAGGACTTAAGTCACGGTGTGGCTTGCTTCTCAGTGTCAAAGATCTGCACCACTCTAGGGAGTGATCCCTGAACCTACCTGGAGCAGTCTGTGGTTCCCAGGGCATGGCCTACCTGCTGGATGTGAGCATTGTTGGGTCCATTAATACAATCTTCTAGCTCAGACAGACGGCCGGTTTTAGCCAGGGCGAAAATAAGTTCAGTCTCTATATAGGTTTCACGGCCCTTTTTCCTGGCCATCTGTAGAAATTTAACTAGATCCTCCCAATTGTCTGAAACAGAAAACAAAAATAGGTTAATCCAGAGCTGCTAAGTTTAAACAGGAGGTGCAGCTCCTCCCATTTTGTCCCTAGTTAAGATGTTTAATCTCCCACTCTACTTCAGTGAGGGCTTGGACTTCAGGTAAAGTCTAGAAGGACTTGTTTGGCTGCTACGCAGAGCCATATCCTAGGTGGGAGAGATGGAAAGGGCAGAACCACATGGAGGCTGATCCCAGGGATGGAAAGTTCCATGTCACCAAGTAAAGACCTCACCAGGAGACAGGATGATTATTGTAACCCCAGGAAAAGGGAGTACCACAGTTAACTGGAAAGGCCAGAAGAAGCTCTGTGTCTAAGTTTCTGACCTTAAAATTATCATGATAGTGTTATCCATTGTGCTTAATCTATCTTGTCAACCAAAGAGCTAGTGTCTAGTTAACAGTCAGCTGAAGAGTTAGTGTCATTAACAGAATAAGAGTAATAGATTCTTTTGGAAAACTTTCACTTAGCCGTGTCCCCAGTATCTCTGGATGAGTAACACATGCAGATGCCTGGAAAGCCACACCCTTCTCCAGCCAGGCTTCACACCAGTGAGAAGCAGAGCCCTGGGGAGAGGAGGTTAGCTTACTGCTCCTGCTGGCTGCCTGAACGACCTCGAGGTAAGAGGAAGGGTCATCAGCTCTAATGTAGGAGTCGATGGCTTCTTTCACCAAGTCTTTCTGGAGCTGGGCGCGGGCCAGCTGACTCCACACAGCAGGCTCATTGCATCTCTCTGCAAACTCGTATGCTCGGTCTAGGTTTCCAATGTGCTCGATCAGGACCTAGGGGTTACAAGAGGGCTCTCATTCTCCACAACACCAAGTCAGCTCCAAGGAGCAGACAGATTTTTGTTCGGTTCTACATTTTGCCTAAAGTTGCATGACCATTTCAATTCAGTCCAAAGCAACTGGACATTAAGAATTTCTCAGATGATGAATGGAGGAAAAGGATGAGATCTATGCCACACAGGTGGAAGATGCCAAGTGAAGAAGAGACACTCCCAACACAGGGCATAAGGAAATGAGAGACAGTCAAGCTTAGCTTTTTGGGCCAGGAGAATGACATGGGAGTTGCCTGGCATAGAGGGTGTAAAAAGGAGCTACTGTGGGGAATAAGATAGCTCAGCAGACAGAAAGCAGGCTTCAAGGAGTCTGAAGGGCTCAGGTGCAGCAGCTGCCCCTAATACAGTTTGATCTCAGAGCAAGGCCCTAGACTAGGTATGAAGCAAAAAGAGGAGATGTGGGATTTCACAGGCAGGTACAGAAAAATGATAAAAATGGTAAGAGAAAGAGGCAAGGACATAAAGAATCTAGAAAGACAGCAGTTAAAGTGATCTGTCCCATGGTTTATTTTATTTCATCTTAACTGTTTATTATATTTATGGTTTTCATTATAAAGTAATATAAACACATTATGTAAAAATTGGGAAACATTTTTTTATACTTAACCCTAAAATTTCTTACTTTCATTTATAATTTTTTTTATTGTGTTATGTCCCATGGTTTATAATTTTTGGAAATAAAACCAGAAAAAGTCAACAGGCTGGTAGGAAAGGGAGGAGGGCTAAGGGAAGGGCTCTTGGTGGGGCTGAAGGTAGGCAGGAGGGCTGCTGGGACTGCTCTGGGGAATTGAGGCAGCAGACGGTGAAGGGCTGAAATAGTCGACATGTGTGAGGGTCTCTGAGAATCAGACACCTCAGTCACATGACCTTGATTCAGGCACCCAAGTCTAGAGGAATAACCAGCAAGTGAGGGTGACTGCCACACAGCAGGAGCACCAGCAGAGTAGGAGGCAACAGCCTAGAAAGATGGGTTACTGATGAATAGAAAAGAGCACAAGGATCAGAGAGACACACTGAACAACCAGAGGGTGTGACACCCTTGGTGATGATGAGGACACAGTGTGGCAGAGGTCCCTAGGTCTACCATGAAAGCACTCAGAAGCTCACCTGGATTGCTGAGGCGTTCACATCAAACTTGCGGAAGATGGCAAAGGCCTCCTCATACAGTGCACTGCTGATGGCGATATTTGCAATGTCTGGGGCATCATAGTTGTCCAGGCGGCTGATGTATTCCATGACCCGTGTGCGGTCCGCCTTGATGGCAGTCAGGATCAGCAGATTCTGGAGATTCCTTAGGAGAGGTGATGGTCAGCACAGTGTCACAGGAATGAAAGCTATACATAACACTCTTCAGCAGGTTGACCAGCCCAAGGTCCCCGATTTAAAGATATTTAAAACACACACACATATGACTGATGAATAGATACAACAGAGTATTTATGAAGTATATATGGTCCAAAGTCTTGAGAAAGCAACAAGTAGGAGAAATCAGCAAACCACCAATCCCTGGAGGGCTGCTACAGCTTCTCCAGGAGCTGCCTTCACTCCCAATTCACAGGTATCTATTTTCCTGAACTGTACTTCTATTAGCTCTTTGTGGTTCTTTATAGCTCGACCATATAAATTGTGTAACTAGGGGTGCCTGGGTGACTCAGTCAGTTGAGCATCTGTTTTTGGATCCTGGGATCGAGCCCAATACTGGGCTCCTTGCTCAGTGGGGAGTCTGCTTCTCCCTCTCCTGCTCCCCCTTCTTCTGCTCTCTGTCAAAAAATAGTCTTTGAAAAAACTATATCTAGGGGTACCTGGGTGGCTCAGTGGGTTAAGCCCCTGCCTTTGGCTCAGGTCATGATCTCAGGGTCCTAAGATCGAGCCCCACATTGGGCTCTCTGCTGAGCAGGGAGCCTGTTTCCCCATCTTTCTCTGCCTGCCTCTCTGCCTACTTGTGATCTCTGTCTGTCGAATAAATAAATAAATAATCTTTAAAAAACTATATCTAAGCAATATAGATAGTTTTGCATGTTTCTGAACTTTCCTTTAATCATACCAGATACATCTTACAAAATTTGTTTTCTTTTGTCTCATTTAAAGATCGGGGGGGGGGGGAATCGATTTAATGTACCATATTAAGAATTTAAAAAAGAAAACAACATGATCATACTGTTGATTCAGAAAAAGCATCTGACAAAATCCAACACCCATTAATGTTAAAGACTCTGAGCAAACTAGAAATAGAAAGCAACTTCTTCAATCTGATGAAGGCTATCTACAAAATATCCACAGGTCTCAATGGTGAGAGACTGAATGCTTCCCCTCAGGATCAGGAACAAGATAATGTCTTCTTTCCCCACTTTTATTCAACATTCTACTGGAGGCTCTAGTCAAGGCAGTTAGGCAAGAAAAATAAATAAAAAGCATCTAGATTAGAAAGGAAAAAAGAAAACTGTTACTATTTGCAGGCAAAATGACTGACAGAAAGTTCCAAGGAATCTTTGAAAAAAAATCCTAGGATAAATAAGTAAACTTAGCAAGATATCAAGATACAAGGTTAACCATTGTGATAGTTCTGTATACTAGCAATGTACACTTAAAACAAACAAAAAAAAACCCCTTCTACCTATTTACAATAGCTCCCAAAACATGAAATATTTAGGTATAAACCTAGTAAGACATGTGCATGATCTATATGATGAAAAATATAAAAAGCTCGTGAGAAAAATTAAAGATCTAAATAAATGGAGAGACATATTGTATACTCAACACAGTAGATACCAACTGTCCCCAAACTGGTCTACAGATATCAAGCAATTCCAATCAAAATTCCAGAAGGTTTCCCGGTTGATAGACAAAGCTGATTCTAAATCTTGAACAAGAATAGAGTTGGAGGAATCACACTACCTGGCCAAGTGATTCTGGCAAAGATGCAAAAGGAATCCAATGCAGAATGGATCCAACAAATAACACTGGAATGACTATACAACCACATGCCAAAAAATGAACCTAAACTTCACATGTTGTTGGACACTGGACCACATATCTAAATGTAAAATGTAAAACTGCAAGACTCTTAGAAGGAATTCAGTGAGAATCTTTGACCTGGGATTAGGCACAGAGTTCTTATCACCAAAACACAATCCACAAGAGAGATGTTTGACTTGGAGTTGACCCAAATGAAAACTTTTGATAAGCAAATGATACCACTAGGAGAATAAAAAGACAAACTCCACACTGGGAAAAAAAATATTTGCAAATCCCATATAAAACAAAAGACTTGTGGGGTACCTAGGTGGCTCAGTTGGTGAAGCAACTGCCTTCAGCTCAGGTCATGATCCTGGAGTCCCGCATTGGGCTCTCTACTCCACAGGGAGTCTGCTATTCCCTCTGACCCTCCCCCTTCTCATGCTCTCTCTCTCTCTCTCTCAAATACATAAATAACATCTTAAAAAAAAAAAAAGCCACAAAGACTTATATCCAGAATGTATAAAGAACTCTCAAAACTCAACAGTGAAAAACCAAATAAGCCAATTTAAAAAAAGGGCAAAAGATTTGAGAGACTCTTCACCCAAGAGGATATACGAAGGGCAAGTGAGCACAGGAAAAGTTGTTTAACATCTAGCCATTAGGGAAGTACAAATTAAAACTACAATGATGGGACACTATATGCTTATTAGAACGGCTAAAATAAAAAATACCAATAATACCAAGTGCTGGTGAAGATGTAGAGAAACTGGAATTCTCACACATTGTTGGTGGGAATGCAAAATGGTACAGTCATTTCAGAAAACAACAGGTTGGCAGCTTCTTATACAGTTAAACATACATATACCATATGGCTCAGCAACTGCTAGGTGTGTTCAAACAAAAATATGGACACAAACACTTACAGCAGCTGTATTCACAGAACCCCAAACTGAAAGCAATCCAACTGTCCTTCAATGAGCAAGTGGATAAACAAACCGTTGTACATTCACAACACAGAACACTATACAGCAATAGAAGAGAATTATTGATGCACCCAGCTTAGATGGATCTCAAAGGAATTACACTGTGTGAAAGAGGCCAAGCCTCAAAAGACTGCATACTATGTGATTCCCCTTACATGACATTATTGAAAAGGCACAACTGGATTGATGGTGATGAATCAGAGATGGGTGACTGTCAGGGGTACAGGGAATGTAACTGTAAAGGGTAGCTCACACGAGGGAGTTTCATAGTTAGGGAACTGTTCTATACGCAGACTGTGGTGGTTATGTACATGAATCTAGGTATGTGTTGAAATTCCTAGTTTTGTACGTCCCCCACAAAAGACCAATTTAACTGTAAAATTAAAAAGAAGGGGAAACAAGTATTAAAAAATTAGGTCTAAGATTCACCCATGTTGTTGTGTAGCATTCCTTCCCACCGTGACATGGTACTCTGCTGGATGACTGTACCACAGCCCTTTTACAGATGGGTATCTACATTGCTCTCAGATCTTTACTATTGGAAATAGTGCCGCTTTGTGCATTCTTGCACGTGTCTCCTGATACACGTGAGACGAGTTTCTTCAAGATTCAGAAACAGAACTTCCCAATGACCCTGCAATTGCACTACTGGTTATTTACCCCAAAGACACAGATGTAGTGAAAAGAAGGGACATCTGTACCCCAATGTTTATAGCAGCAATGGCCACGATTGCCAAACTGTGGAAAGAACCAAGATGCCCTTCAATGGACGAATGGATAAGGAAGATGTGGTCCATATACACTATGGAGTATTATGCCTCCATCAGAAAGGATGAATACCCAACTTTTGTAGCAACATGGACGGGACTGGAGGAGATTATGCTGAGTGAAATAAGTCAAGCAGAGAGAGTTAATTATCATATGGTTTCACTTATTTGTGGAGCATAACAAATAGCATGGTGGACATGGGGAGTTAGGAGAAGGGAGTTGGGGGAAATTGGAAGAGGAGGTGAACCATGAGAGACTATGGACTCTGAAAAGCAGTCTGAGGGTTTTGAAGGGGCGGGGGGGTGGGAGGTTGGGGGAACCAAGTGGTGGGTATTAGAGAGGGCACGGATTGCATGGAGCACTGGGTGTGGTGCAAAAACAATGAATACTGTTACGCTGAAAAAAAAAAAAAAAAAAAGAGTGGAAACACTTTCTAACAGGCACTGCTTCCCAAAAGGAACACACACTCCCAACAGGGCACGTAAGAGGCCCAGCTGCTCTACACTCATCAAGGCTGATTAGGAGAGCTAGATGGCCTTGACTCTGCAGGAGGAAAGGGATGGTACACAATGGCCAGACTGTGTTTCCTTGATGGTGGATGAGGCTGCACGCTTGCCTTAGACTTGCAGCTGTCTCTCCTCTTGCTGAAGGACTGCTAAAGTGCTTTGCTGAGTTTCCTATCAGGTTATTTGAGTTCTTCTTTCATTATATGTTCTCCATGCTAGCTTTTTGTTGGTTATCTATGTTGCAAACATCTGTTTGTAGCTTCTCATCTTTTCCTCACCTTTTCTCATCTTATTATGATAAAGTTCTTAAGTTTAACATAGTCCTATTTACTAGTTTTTCAAATGGTTATATATTTTTGCAACTGGCTTATGTATTTATTAGACCACAAATATATTTTATTTTATTTTTTTAAAAAGATTTTTATTTATTTATTTGACAGAGAGATTACAAGTAGGCAGAGCAGCAGGCAGAGAGAGAGGGGGAAGCAGGGCTTGATCCCAGGACCCTGAGATCATGACCTGAGCTGAAGGCAGAGGCTTAACCCACTGAGCCACCCAGGTGCCCCTATATTTTTCTTTTAAACATAAACTCTAAAAACATGATAGTTTTGACTTTATATTTAAATCTTCACATTGTGTGTCATAGAGATCCAATTTTAATTTTTACCCATATAATCATTTGTCCCAACATCATTTTACTCAAGTCTATTATTTCCATCTGCATAGCCACTCTGTCATAAATAAATATTTTACATTTGTGTGGGTATATTTTAGGGTTTTTTTCCTCTACTATAGTGGTCCATTTCTCTATTCCTTGCCCAAACCATAATGACTTGATTTAATTTTATGATAATTCTAGTCAGAGTAAGTACCTTGCCATCCTAAAACCTATTCTTACCTCTTGAGTGATTTATTATTTGTGTTAGCACTGACTAATCTTGGCTTTTATCTTTTTGATTTAAAACTTAAAATCTTCCTGTCAAATTTCATATGTAAACAAAACAGAATTTTACTGGTACTGCAGTATATTTGAGTGAAGTGGGTAAAACTGATGTCTTTCTTTTTCTTTCTTTCTTTTTTTTTTTGAAGATTTTATTTATTTATGAGAGAGAGAGAACACATGAGCAGGGGGAGCAGCAGATGGAGAAGTAGGCTCTGTGCTGAATAGGGAGCTCAAAATGGGCTCAACCCCAGGACCTGGGATCATGACCTGAGCTGCAAGCAGATGCTTAACTGACTGAGCCATCCAGGTACCCCAATGTCTTTCAATATGATGTGATCATTCATGAATTTACATCAAGCATTTATCATGGTTGAGTGGATAGGACTATAGCAGTTTACCTTTTCATTTATTTGTCTTCTGATTTGTTTTTCTTCTTTAAGAACCACATCTACTTGTTCAATATATGTAAATTCATTTCAGTAAGCTTATAAAATTCACATTAACTGTCAACATGTTATGTTTTTATTTACTTTTAAAAATATATTTATTACTATCTTTATGAATACTTTTTAATATGCTCATTTTAAAAATTATTCAATATTGTCATTTTTAAGCTAATTGTTCTATCAATTACCTGGAGAGGTATGTTAAGATCTCCCAAGATGGAGAATTTACCTGTGTTTTCTTGTAGTTTTGTCAACTGTTGCCTTACATATTTTGACACTGTATTACAGGTATATACAGGTTAAGAATTATCTTTCTAGTGAGCTGAATATTTCATCATCAGGTAATACATTTCAAGACCCCAAGTCGGGGTTTGAAACCACAGATAGTTCCAAGTCCTATATATTTTTCTTGTACATACACAGTTATGATAAACTTTATTTTATTAATCAAGCACAGTAAGAGATTAACAATAACTAATGACAACACAGAACAATTACAACAATATATTGTAAATAAAATTTATGTGAATGTGGTTTCTTGTTCTTAAAATATCTTATTGTACCATACTCACCCTTCCTGTGATGATGTGAGATGCTAAAATGCCTATATAATAAAAAGTGAGGTGAATGATGTAGGCATTGAGACATAGTGTTAGGCTATAACTGAGCTTCTGACACATTATCTACTTTCAGACAAACCATAGTTAACCATGACACCTGAAACCATAGGACATGAAATCAAGGATAAGTAGGGATTACTTACTGGCCATTTCTACTTCAATAGTTTTTTTTTTTTTTAAGGTTGTATTTACTTATTTGTCAGAGAGAGTATGAGCGTGTGCATGCACAAGCAGGGGGAGTGGCAGGTAGATGGAGAAGCAGGCTCCCCACTGAGCAAGGAGCTCGATGCGGGACCCAATTCCAAGACCCTTGAAACATGACCTGAGCAGAAGGCAGAAGCTTAACTGACTGAGACAACTAGGTATCCCTCAGTTTTTATATCAAAGTCTATTTTGCATGCTTTAAATATAGAAAATATATATAAAAACATAAAATGTCAAACTATATTAACATATAATATCAATATAATACCAGCACCTTTAGGTTTACATTTGTCTAATTTTTAAAAATTCTTTTATTTCCGGGCGCCTGGGTGGCTCAGTGGGTTAAGCTGCTGCCTTCGGCTCAGGTCATGATCCCAGGGTCCTGGAATCGAGTCCCGCATCAGGCTCTCTGCTCAGCAGGGAGCCTGCTTCCCTCTCTCTCTCTCTGCCTGCCTCTCTGTCTACTTGTAATCTCTGTCTGTCAAATAAACAAATAAAATCTTTAAAAAAAATTCTTTTATTTCCAACTTCTCATTAATATACTCTGAAGTCATATCATCCCATATCCTTTGGCTTCTACTGAGGCTGAAAAGTCTGCTGTCAGTCTAATTTATATTCATTATAGGTAATCTATCTTCTGAGTATTTAAACATTTTTTTAAATGTTCCACAGTTTTGCTATAATGTGGGTAAAGGTGGTTTTAAAAAATTCATCCTACTTGGGATCTGCTGGGTTTCCTAGATTTTAGAACTAGAATACCATCAGTTCTGCTAAAATCTCCATCGTTTCCCCTCCAAATAATGTCCCATTCCCTGCTCTCTCTGAGGCTCTGATTAGGTCTACCTTCAACCTGTAGAGATCTTAAACTCTTTCACCGTTTTCACCTGTCTTGGCTACATTCTTGCAATTTCTTCACATGCATCTTTCAATTCTTATTCTCTAATGCCCCTAACCCCATTTGGAGTTTACTTCAAATCCAATTATAGAACTTCATTTTTTATTTATCAGGTATTTGGTATTTTTAAAAATCTGCTTGAGGGGCTCCTGGATGACTCAGTTGGTTAAGTATCTGACTTTGGCTCAGGTCATGATCTCAGGGTCTTGGGATCAACCCCCATGTCTGGCCCCCCACTCAACGGGGAGTCTGCTTGTCCCTCCCTTTCTACTCCTGTTTGTGCTTTCTTGGGTCTCTTTCTCTCTCTCAAATAACTAAAACCTCTAAAAAATAATCTGCTTGATCTTTTTGGGGGTATGTAAACACATTACATGTAATTTTACATTCCATGCCTGATAATTCCAATAGCCACAGTCCCTCTAGCAGATCTGAGTCTACTCTGTTTTACTGCTGGCTCTTACTAATGCAGCCTTGTTGCCTTATGCATTTTGTCCATATTTTACTATAAGCTCATTATTTCTTGGAATGTTATATCAGAATTCTCTGAAGCCTTGCTAGAGGGTAGGCTCCTCTTAAAAGGATTTGTGTTTGTCTTTGGCAGAGATCTGAAGGCACTACCTGATGGCAATCGTTTTAAAATTAAATTCCTCACTTGAGGATTTTTAATCCCATGCCAGTTCACAAAATTTGTTCTAAAACCTGTTAGAAGGCCAGCTTCTCGGGGCCAGTTTTGTCCTCACAGTCTAGTACCATGGTTTCAAAGAGCTCTTTTTTATTTTATTTTGTTTTATTTAGTCTCTCAGCAGAGGGCTGGCTGATATTGGTGGTTGATCCTGGCACTGAGGAGGGGCTTCACTGCACACTTCATACCTTTTGTAGGCCCTTGCGTCTTATCTCCTGTCCTCTGTGTCCTATAGGGACACACAACTCACGTTTAACAGAGTTTGGCAGAAGTCACTGGCTCATGGACTCATTTTAAAGGATCATTTGTGTATTTCATCCTACATCTTCAGATTTTCTACTTATACAGGATCTGTGTAAGTATATAGTATCTAGTCTGCCACACTGCTAATTCAGGCTACTTTCACCTGCATGGAAAACTATGTCTGGTGAAGCATTCAAGTCACAGAAAGAAGGGCAAGAACTTGAAGGTCCCATTGCATGTGAGAGAAAAAAAGTGTCCAAGGAGTCAGCACACAGAGTCAGAACCACCTTTAAGTGTTTTTCTGTGGGAAGTACCAACAGGCTAAGATCTAGCAAAGGAGGGTGGCCTGACAAGACAGTATACCCTAGCCACCTCAGGTACCTTACCTCTAGAATCCTGTAATCAGTAAGGGCATAGGATTCCATTAAAATACAACTTCACATTCCATAATTTATCATTTAGCATTTCTCAGTTTAAAAACAAACAATAACCAGTAACAAAATTGAAGCAGTACTCCAAACCTCCCAAAAAACAAGAGTCCAGGGCCAGATGGCTTCGCAGGAGAATTCTACCAAACATTTAAAGAAATAATGCCTATTCTTCTGAAGCTGTTTCAAAAAATCGAAACAGAAAGAAAACTTCAAAACTCATTCTATGAGGCCAGCATTACCTTGATCCCAAAACCAGGCAAAGACAAATCAAAAAGGAGAATTACAGACCAATAGCCCTGATGAATATGGATGCCAAGATTCTCAACAAGATCCTAGCTAATAGGATCCCACAGTACATTAAAAGTCTTATCCATCATGACCAGGTTGGATTTAACCCTGGGATGCAAGAGTGGTTCAACATTCACAAATCAATGTGATAGAACAACACATTTATAAAAGACAAGAACCATATGATCTCTTAATTGATGCAGAAAAAGTGTTGGACAAAATACAGCATCCTCATTAAAACTCTTCAGAATGCAGGGACAGAGGGCACATTCCTCGATTTCGTTAAAACCATCTATGAAAAGCCCACAGTGAGTATCATTCTCAATGGGGAAAAGCTGAGAGCTTTTCCCATAAGATCAGGAACACAACAGGGATGCCTACCCTCGCCACTATCGTTCAACATAGTACTAGAAGTCCTAACATCAGGAATCAGACACCAAAAAGAAATAAAAGGCATTCAAATTGGCAAAGAAGTAGTCAGACTTTCTCTCTTTGCAGATGACATGATACTTTATGTGGAAAACCCAGAAGATTCCACCTCCAAATTACTAGAACTCATACAGTAATTTGGTAATGTGGCAAGATATAAAATCAACGCACAGAAATCAGTTGCTTTTCGGGGTGGCTGGGTGGTTCAGTGGGTTAAACCTCTGCCTTCAGCTCAGTTCATGGTCTCAGGGTCCTGGGATCGAGCCCCAAGTTGGGCTCTCTGCTCAGCAGGGAGCCTGCTTCCCTTTCTCTCTCTCTGACTGTCTCTCTGCCTACTTGTGATCTCTCTCTGTCAAATAAATAAATAAAATCTTAAAAAAAAAAAGAAATCAGTTGCTTTTCTATACACTAAAATTGTCACTGGAGAAAGAGAAATTAGGGAATCGATTCCATTTACAATAGCACCAAAAACCGTAAGATAGCTAGGAATAAACCTAACCAAAGAGGTAAAGATCTGTACTCTAGGAACTACAGAACACTTATGAAAGAAACTGAAGAAGACACAAAAAGATGGAAAAACATTCCATGCTCACATACTGGAAGAATAAACATTGTTTAAATGTCTATGTTGCCTAGAACAATCTATACTTTCCATGCCAACCCTATCAAAATCCCATTGGTGGAATACTATGCAGCCATCAAAACCCCCGAAATCTTGCCATTTGCAGTGACATGGATGGAACTAGAGAGTATTACGCTAAGCGAGTAAGTCAATCAGAGAAAGACAATTATCATATGATTTCTCTGATATGAATAATTTGAGAGGCAGGGCAGGGGGCTGTGGGGGAAAGGGAGGGAAAAAAGAAACATGGTGGGACCAGGGAGGGAGACAAACCATAAGAGACTCTTAACTGCAGGAAATAAACTGAGGGTTGCTGGAGGAGAGCAGGGTGGGAGGGATGGGGTAGCTGGGTGATGGACATTGGGGAGCGTATGTGCTATAGTGAGTGTTGTGAAGTGTGTAAGATTGATGATTCACAGACCTGTACCCCTGAAACAAATAATACATTATATGTTAATTTAAAAAAATCCCATTGGCATTTTTCAAAGATTTGGAACAAACAGTCCTAAAATTTGTATGGAGCCAGAAAAGACCCTGAATTGGCAAGGAAATGTTGAAAGAGAAGAACAAAGCTGGGGCATTATGTTGCCTCATTTCATGCTATATTACAAAGCTGTGATTACCAAGACAGCACAGTATTGGCACAAAAACAAACACATAGATCAATGGAACAGAATAGTGTCTCCAGAAATGGGCCCTCAACTCTACGGTCAACTAATCTTCGACAAATAAGGAAAAAATATCCAATGGAGAAAAGACAGTCTCTTCAATAAATGGTGCTGGGAAAGTTGGACAGCAATATACAGAATAATGACATTTGACCATTCTCTTACACCATACATAAAGATAAACTCTAAATGGATGAAAGACTGCAATGTGGGACAAGAATCTATTAAAATTCTAGAGGAGAACATAGGCAATAACCCTTTGACATCAGCCACAGCAACTTCTTTCAGGACATGTCTCCAAAGGTAAAGGAAACAAAAGCAAAAATGAACTTTTGGGACTTCATCAAGATAAAAATCTTCTGCACAGCAAAGGAAACAGTCAGCAAAATGAAGAGGCAACCCATGGAATGGGAGAAGATATTTGCAAATGACATGACAGATAAAGGGCTGGTATCCAAGATCTATAAAGAACTTCTCAAACTCAACACTCAAAAAACAAATAATCAAGCCAAAAAAATGGGCAGAATACAAGAACAGATACTTCTTCAAAGAAGACATACAAATGGCTAACAGACACATGAAAAAATGTTCAACATCATTAGCCATCAGTTCAAATCAAAACGACATTGAGATACCTCCTTACACCAGCGAGAATGGCAAAAATTAACAAGGCTGGAAACAACAAATGTTGAGAATGTGGAGAAAGGGGAACCCTCTTACAGAGGTGGTAGGAATGCAAGTTGGTACAACCACTTTGGAAAACAGTATGGAGGGTCCTCAAAAAGTTAAAAATAGAGCTACCTTATGACCGAGCAATTGCACAACTGGGTATTTACCCCAAAGGTACAGATGTAGTGAAAGGAAGGGGAACATCCATCCCAACATTCATAGCAGCACAGTCCACAATAGCCAAACTATGAAATGAGCCAAGATGCCCTTCAAAAAATGAATGAATAAAGAAGATATGGTTCATATATACAATGGAATATTACTCAGCCATCAGAAAGGGTGAACACCCAACTTTTGTATCAACAAAAGCTGGAGGGACTGGAGGAGATTATGCAGAGTGAAATAAGTCAAGCAGAGAAAGACAATTATCATATGGTTTCACTCATATGTGGAACAGAAGGAATAGCAGGGAGGACCATAGGGGAAGGGAGGGAAAACTGAGGGGTGGGGGAATCAGAATGGCAGACGAACTATGAGAGACTATGGACTCTGGGAAACAATCTGAGGGCTTCAGAAGGGAGTGGGGGGATAGAGTAGCCTGGTGATGGGTATTAAGGAGGGCACGTGTTGTAATGAGCACTGGGTGTTGTTCATAAGTAATGAATCATGCAGCACTTAAAAAACAACAAATAAACAAAGTCCAAACATATCCTCACAAGTACTCTTTAACACAATGCCACAGACCTTGAAAACCCTTCTGGATTTCAAAATAAACAATACAAAGTTGAAGATCAAAAAGGCTTATGAAACAGTTAATTTTGAAAAAAAAAAACCCTATAAAATAGTTCAACCTACAAAATATACCTTATAATTAAGTCTTTATAGCAGGATGCAAATACACTGGTCTGTTTGATGCAGAATCTCTGATAATGAATTTTTTTTTCTGATAATGAATTTTAAAGTGGAAATAAATGCTGGGTGCAACCACACTGAAGCATGCTCTATTATTATTTCCGGAGAGTCTGCTCATGCTATTGTTTCTGCCTAGAATGTTCTTCCTATCCAAGCTCCTACTCATCATGGTTCTACATTACATCTCTAGCAAGTCATGCCTGATATATGCCCAGATTTAGTTTTCTTGGCATCTGTTTCCAAGCTTTGTTCACCATGATTTCAAGAGTTTAACATGCTTGGGACACAGTAGGTACTAAAGAATATTAGCTCCCTCTGAACACTGTGGTTAAAGAAGAACAGTGCAGGCCAGAG
Organism: Mustela lutreola; assembly: GCF_030435805.1. NCBI lineage: Eukaryota > Metazoa > Chordata > Mammalia > Carnivora > Mustelidae > Mustela > Mustela lutreola. The sequence continues at coordinate 63,089,849 of NC_081300.1, read as the reverse complement.
AAGCAAGAAGGACAAATTCCTGGAAAAAGTAGAATTTAGGTTGGGCTAGAAGAGATAGGTAGGACTAAAGATACAGAACGCAGTGAGAAGACACTGGGGAGCAACCAGTGAGGCTGGGCAGGTGAGGTAAGACAAAACTGTGACAGAAAGTGAGCATGAGGCGGGTGGCTTGAACCTGACTGATTGAGCAGCTACCCTCAGCATACTCTCACCTGTGCTCACTGAAGACGGAGTTATCCAGAACAATCTTCTCCAACAGTTCAATCAGTTCATTAGGCAGATCAGCTGTCATGAAGGCCTTGACCGTGACTGAGACCTCTTCAGGATCCTGTGTTTCTGACAATGCTGTCTGTACCACCTGGTTTGAAGTATCATTTGAAAGAATTTGGTTAGATAAAGTCAATTCAAGACTATCTTTGACGCTAAACAGAAAGGAAGGATTACCCCATGGCAGTCTGAAATAGACACAGAGAAAACAGAAGATTTCTCAAGGCAAAAAGGGAAGGTTGTCTAAAGAAGTCAATTTCAGAGACTTCAGCCTGCTCTATTTGACAATTAGTTTCTCTCTCACATCAAAAGGGCTGCAGACTCATCTCTGCCCCAGTAACCATACTACAAATTTACTCCAAAGCCAGTAACACAGTGCACTTAAACAGGCGGCTGAAATACATGTTTGCTTTTATCTTTTTTTTTTTTTTTAGGTCACTGTTCATAACAAATATGGCCCCATTTCTCTTATGAAGACACCACTCCAGGGAAGCTCTTGCTAGCCTAGAGCATCACAGCTACTCTGGCCCAACCCACTTCCAGGGATGCAACTGAGTACACCCTGAGTTCCACAGCCTCAGACCCATGGCAAGGGGTCTGACAAAAAACTGGCCACACCACCCCTCATTCAGTTATAGGTGTCTCAACTACAAAAGAACTCACAAGTGGGGAAAAAGACATTTTTCCAAAGAGTACGCTTCCCAGATAACATCAGGCTGGAAGGCCAGCATTGTTCTCTTTGCACTTTCTTCCAGGGACCTTTGGTGACTTTAGGATCTATCAGTTTTGCCAGGTTTCATCAGGGATGGGCAATGGCAATGCATTAATGAGAAAGAACAGATTGCTCAGAGGAGGTATAACATAGATAATATAGAGCTCTGGCCATGAACTTTCATCCTATGAACAGGAGGGGCTGCAAAGGACCTGGAATCAAAATCAGCGCAGTCCACCTCACAAGTGACCACTGTATACTCAATGGCACCATGGGATACAAAAGTTCTTCTGAGGCGTTTATAACAACCCTAAAGGTTATACAAAGGTATGTGAGGAAAGGGGCTATCACAGAAGATAGTAACAAAAAGGGTGTACTTAAGGGAAAGGAGAACTGTGACAGCACACAGAATCCATCCAAAGTAGGAGGTTTATTTCCTGCCATCATGACATCTGTCCATTCTTGGAAAACCTTAGAGCACTTTAAATACACACTGGTTATTTTAAGGGCAAAAATAAATTTCCACAATCTATTTGAGTCAACAGGATGCCTAATCTAAGGTTACCTCAGGAAGCTGCTTCCTCTAAGTAAACTTTCCATGATGAGCTTCTCCTGTAGACCTAAAAGCCGCCTGCTGCCATCATGCAGTCCCTCTAATTAGAGGGGCACGGGAGGTGAATGCCCCTCAGGAGGCGGCTATGAATATTCAGTCCTAGCAGACATAATGACAGGATCAGGAGCTTCACACAGACACAGGAAGACTAAGAGGCACCTGCTGGCTTCAGCCCAGTGCAGCATTAGAGCTGCTCATCCCAGTGCCAATGCAACGAGACCTGTAAGATGTGCCAGGCAACTGGACCACACCTGGAGAAGTACCAGTTGTCTGCAAATTTGGAGAGAGATCTCTAGCGGAATCTAAATCTACTCTGGCCCAAGGCCTTTGTTGCTCAATGTCTTTGTCAAGTCCAGATCAATCTTTGGACAAATCTTAGAGATGGGTAACTCCAAAGCTGATATAATGAGGTCCAAAATAACTCAGGCTTCTAGCCATCTAAAAGTATTCCAAAGTAAAGTTTATTAAGAATAAGATAATGGCACAGACATGAGGAACAGTGGACAGCAAACAAGAAGGTGAAATTCAGAAGAGATAGGGGGAGACAAGATGGCGGGGAAGTAGGAGGAGACACCATTTCAACCTGTACCCTAAAGTCAGCTGATTACCTACCAAAGAACTCCAATCACCCATGAAATCAGCCTGAGATCAGAATTATACACGTCTGGATCTCTACAGGGGCAGAAGACGCCAGTGGGCAGGTAAAGCGGAGTGGGAACGTCGGACTGGTATCAGAAGAGATAGAGGTGAAAACCCAACAAGCCCACCTAGTGGGCTTTGCACACAAAGCAGTTGGAGGAGGGCACTTTAGCTGATCTGCTCAGGCCTGAAGGCCACTTGTTGGGCCAGGATCTTGCTCCCACCTGGATCTCAGCCCATCCCTGAACAGTGTCCCCAGAAGCCTAGGAGACAGTGGGAATGGTAAAGTATCATCTGCTGCCTAAGAGTACAGAAAGCCCAGTGAGTGGCTGAGGTCAACAACCATCCGTCAGGCAGCACATAAGAGGAATCCTGGCCTTGGCACTGTGCCCCAGCTCTAAGTAGGCACTGGATAGTCACAAGGGTGCAAGGGGTTCCTCAACAAAGGCAGGTTCAGCTGACAAAACCTTAAGATCTACTTACCTTGTGTCATTGGGGGCTGAGCTGAAAAAAAAAAAAACACTAAGGATCCAGCAAGCAAGCAGGTCATCAGATATTCCTTTTACTGGGGTAGCACATCCCAGCTTAGGAGATCAGGGCCAACTCTGTGCCTTTAACCAATAAACAACTCCAGAGAAATTCACAAGATAGTCTGGTCACATGTCTGAAGATGTTATGTTAAACATAACAATTCAACTAGTCACTCTGGCACAAGATGGTGAGTGGGCAAAAAGCAGGCATGCATACACATACTCCCATTTCCATTCCTCACCTGGTCGATCAGCTGTCTCCTGGATGGGTTGGTCTCCTCAAGGACGTGAACCCAGAGCTCTGGATCCTTCCTGCGCACCAGGTAGCGGGCCTCACTTTTGAACAAAGAATTCTCGTTGCAAACCTGAAATGAGTACACTAGTGTGTATAACAGAGCCAATCAGTGAAAACTATTTGGGGGACCCCTGAACTTATTTAGTTCAGCCAGAGCCCAAATGAGAAACAGTACTTTGACATGGGAGGAGCAGCATCCCAAAGGGGTGACAATGTACTTCTCAGGTGACAGATTACCTCAAAACACAAGTTTCGTAGTTTATAACAACTCAGAATGGGTATGGCTGTGTGGTAGCTCCTCTCCACATGAACCTAACTGTTACCTTCTAAAGTGGCACTACCCAGAATGCTCTGAAACAAAGAAAATGTTCGAGATCTGTGCTATGCTGGGCACAAGACTAAATGCTGCGTATGTGTCCAACGGCTGCTCATGTGTTCATGGCATGAGGCCAGGAGCAGGCTTGGTCTGGCCTGCCCCGAAATCTCACTGCAGCTTCTCCTTCTGACACAGCCGATTGTAACAAGCACTTTTTTTTTTTTCCTCGTCTCAATACTGCTTCATTAAAAGGGAATGTCAAGGGGCACCTGAGTGGCTCAGTGGGTTAAGCCGCTGCCTTCGGCTTAGGTCATGATCTCAGGGTCCTGGGATCGAGTCCCACATCGGGCTCTCTGCTCAGCAGGGGGCCTGCTTCCCTTCCTCTCTCTGTGATCTCTTCCCTTCCTCTCTCGTACTGTGATCTCTCTCTGTCAAATAAATAAAATCTTTAAAAAAAAAAAAAAAGGGAATGTCAATCATACATCACCCGGTAGGACAGATGGGTGCAAAGATCCCTAATCGGTCACTGAACTGAGTTTTGATAAAAAAGTAGCAAGTTCAGCCAAAAGGTGGCTTATGGTATGAAACTAACTTAAGTCCCAACTTCACAAAAACTGGTTCCCTAGAGACTGCAAGGCAAGGTGTTATGTAGACCCGGCCTGTCACATGCATGGTCAGTGTACAAAGCTAAAGTAGGATGAGAAACTGGTGCCCGGCTCTTGAGCTTTGGCTCTGTATGTTTGATACCCTAAGAGATTCTTCCCTGGCTGCTGAGTTTTTACCATATTGTCAAACATTCTGAGGCACCCAGGGCAAACAGACCAATTGCCTATAGTCAAACATCAGGTGAACCCACATGAGATTTCTGAAGTTTTAAGTCACAAGATTAAGTTTCAAACTATTTGATACGTAAGTAATAAAACATGTAGATCCAAGCCAGGGCAGCAGTAAGCAGACCGAGGGTGGATGTCCCAAGAAGGGGCCTTCAGCAACAGTGGTCGGCAACAGCTGGCATAGGGCACGTGTTAAGAAGCTGCCCTCAGGAGACACCTGGGTGGCTCAGTCGGTTAAGCTGCTGCCTTCAGCTCAAGTCATGATCCCAGGGTCCTGGGATCGAGTCCTGCATTGGGATCCTTGCTCGGCAGGGAGCCTGCTTCTCTCTCTGCCTCTGCTTGCCACTCTTGCCTGCTTGTGCATTTGCGCACTCTCTCTCTTGCTCTAACAAATAAATAAAATCTTTAAAAAAAAAAAAAAAAAGAAGCTGCCCTCAGAAAAGCAGGAAGTGTGGGTCACCTGGGGGGCTCAGTGGGTTAAAGTCTCTGCCTTCAGCTCAGGTCATAATCCCGGGGTCCTGGGATCCAGCCCCACATCTGGCTCTCTGCTCAGCGGGGAGCCTGCTTCCCCCCGTCTCTCTTTGCCTGCCTCTCTGCCTACTTGTGATCTCTGTCTGTCAAATAAATAAATAAATAATCTTAAAAAAAAAAAAAAAAGAGGAAAAAGTGCAAGCACACACAGGACATAAGTATCCAGGGTAGAGAGGCAAGAGGGGAGGCAGTCAGGCTGGTGAGGCAGGGTTGTGGTTCACAGAAAACCTCCTGAGTAAGGCCAAGTTCAATTTTGCTCTCAGGACCCAAAGTAACACTGAAGACTGGAGGCAGAAGGCTGAAAGGTCAGACTTGGGCCAGCCAGATTTACAGGTACAATATATACCAACAGGGCATAAGCAGATAGGAAACAAAGAGTCTGAATCAAGAGGAAACCAAGTTGGTGATAATGTAACCACATGATCTGCAATTGTGGGGCTCAGAAGAAGCCCTCCTCGGCCCCCACTGAGGAAGCCCTGCCCCAGGAAGCCAGAGCAATAGCTGGCAGCGTAGTGTATTTGCTGCCCACCTTGATGAGCTCAAGGTCACACTGCCCCCGCTCATAGGCAACACAGGCCAGATGTGGGTCCCGCTTCTCACAGTAGCGGCCCACCACACGGCTGTCATAGTAAGTGTTCTCTCTCAGGAAGTGCTCGGGACTATTGTTGCTGTCGATGTAGATCTTGGCAAGTGCATTGTGAGTGGCAGGCTCTTCACAGCCTTCGTGACTCCGGGACTCCAGCCAGGGAAGCAGCAGCTTTAGCCTTTGAAAGAAGGAAGAGCACCGTAAAAGTCTCAAAACTAACAACCGAAACCTCCAGGGCAGACCCTGAACTTTGAAGCTTGCTTCTAGAAACAAAAATCTCACTCCGTTAACCTCAGGTTGTTTTAGAGAACAAAACAGACTTGAGTTCCAAACTGATTTCAATTGCTAAGTTTTTCTCAAAGATCTGTACTACCAATAGCAAACAACTCACTATTAGATCTAAGATCTGTTGCATTAAAGACCAGCCACAGAGACAGGTGGTCCTGGGGCCTAGAGGCTGACTGAAAAGGGACTTTGGAGAATTAGTCATAGACCTAACAACAAACACTAGAACCCGGGGGCAAGAGAAGATACCAAGCTAGGATCCCTTACCTGTTTCTTTTTTCTACTTCAGCCACCAGCTCATCAGTAGAGAATTGTCCTCTCACCACCATGATTAAGTTTTTAATTACTTCCTCAGAACAATCCACATCAAGCAGCCCTCCAACCACAGCAGGGATCCGGCTAGGGTTGACCTAGAATGGTCAAGGTGGTGACTTCAGTGCTGCAGGCACAGGTTACTGCTACAAGTCCCCCAAGGCCTGGACAGTATGGCTGTCTGAAAGGGCTCCTGTGGTGGACAGAATGCATATTTGAAGCTCCAACCCCTAATGTGACTGTATTTGAAGATGGGCCTTGAAGGACATAATTATGGTTCCTTGAGGGCATAAGGATGGGGCCCTAATCAGAGAAAAAGCCATATAAAGGCACAGTGAGAAGGTGCCATCTGTAAGCTAAGGAGAGTGGCCTCAGAAAGAACCAACCCAAGGTGGTGGGGTCAGTGCCTTGATCTTGGACTTTCAGCCTCTAGAAAATGTCAACTGCTTAAGTCATGCAGCCTGTGGTATTCCGCTATGGCAGCCCAAGCTATGATACCACCAGTCTCAGACACATTCAGGATCAGAGGTAATCTCTCAGGTGTAAGCTATTACCACCAAGCAAGGCACAAAAGCAGCTGGGTGTCACCTGGGAGTGATGGTCCCAGTGATGCTCCCAGTAGTACCTTCTGAACGTAGATCTCAATGTACTTTTGCAGGTTGTTGCGGTACAAGTATAGGACAAGGTCATGGACAAAGTCAAACCGATCACACACGATGATGAGGGGAAGCTGGTCTGTGAGCTTGGCCTCCTGTGTATTGGGAAAGCACAGAAATAATGCAGGCAGTGAAGACCCCAAAGAGCCAGACCACAGGGACGATGAATCAACACAGAGATGGCTCTGCTTCTGTAGCAGAGTGGCTCCAAGGAGACTCAGGATGAAACTGTTCTAGATATGCTGTTGTTTAAGGCATTTGCTTTTGGGGATATAGTGTTTGCCTTGGGAAAGATAATAATACTATTTGGTTAAAGAAGAAAAGAACTCCGCTAAATCTGGCAATAACACTGCAAATTGGTCTAAAAGCAAGTATCTCCTGGGTTAAGACAAGCAGATCATTATGTATAAATCTGACCGAGACCCAGCAGCAAAGAGATAGACTACTTTCAAGAACACCTGCCAATAAGGGTTGCCTTTCCGGACATGCAACCATACTTCATGGAACATCAGCCATCAGTGCAGGGGGCTTCCCCCAACTCTGCAGTCCACCACAATAATGTCTTCCCCATCCCTCATTTGGACATACCTACACAACACTTCTCAGGTGTCCTTGCACCCTTGTAGTTCTGGGTGTGGCCACGTGACCTAGTCTCCTCTAATGGAATGAGAATCAAAATGCCACATGAGACCTGCAACTTCACCCACAAAAACCACCGGAGCTGGCTCCTCCTCTCTTTCCTTCTTCCAGTTGACCAGGAAGGCAACATTCAAGGTGGTATGCTGAAGATGGCAAAGCAGCCACAGCCTGGTCCTTGAAAGATGGTTGGAAAGGCTACCCCACTTAGCTCCACATCCACCCCTGTCTGTGCATGAGGAAGAAAGACACTTGCTTTTTCGCCCCTAGCACTGAGTAGCTTATTTGCTCCATAGACTTTCCCAGACTAATTAACAGAGGAACAGTTGGGATGTTGCTGAAACATAATGCAGAAATAAACTAACTCCCTCTACTCACACATCAGATAATTAAGAATCCAGCCTCAAGGCTTATAAAATGAGCAGTGGCCTCCTCCAAGAACTTTTGGCCACAAGGTAGAGCTCTGCACTAAGGACCCAGGGGACACTGATGGAGGAAAAAGCCAGATTTCTAACTCTGCCTGATGGTTTGCTCAAGGAAGGAGGTGATAACCTGGTCACACTTACCTTCAGGAAGTTCTTCACCCGCTCTGGGTTGTAGCAATTACTCTCCCGGCATATCCTCTCCACCTCCTTGATCTGCCCCGTCTTACAGGCAGCCTGAATATATTTCAAGTGCACATCTGGATCTTGGCTGAAGTTTACAATTGAGCCCAAGAAGTAGAAGAGGCCTACAAAGAGAGACTGTTCCATCTTATGCCCTCATACTATCTACCTGGCTTTTCCACAGTTGTACTCCACCTGCCCTTGATGGCCCAGCCCACAACAACAATGCTCCACTCTCCCAGCTCACACAGCCCACTCACAACTTACAAAATCTATGTGAAGTTCTTCTGCTTTGGCCTCTCCCTCAAGGAGCTAGTCAGATTTCCATGAAACTTGGGAGGTACACCTGAGATGTTCTGATGTGAAATACCTCATGTGTGTGTATGTGGAATCCTTCTGGGGACCCAGGCACATCCTACGGTCATCTTCAAGAATAATTCAAACTGAGGTAGCCTAAGAGGGCTGTGTGGCTGCTACTCTAAAAAGACAAACCAGGGGATGCCTGGGTGGCTCAGTTGGTTAAGCAGCTGCCTTCGGCTCAGGTCATGATCCCAGCGTCCTGGGATAGAGTCCCACATCGGGCTCCTTGCTCTGCAGGGAGCCTGCTTCTCCCTCTGACTCTGCCTTCCACTCTATCTGCCTGTGCTCGCTCTCGCTCTCTCTCTGACAAATAAATAAATAAAATCTTTAAAAAAAAAAAAAGACAAACCAGGAAGAGGAAAGCAGAGGCTTTCACTGGGAGCCTCCAGAGTCTGTTCTGTGACACTGAGCTGTTGGCACACATGGAGCCACTGTGGACGGGGGTGCAAGGTGAGTCACAGAGCACTGTTACTCCTCAGAGGCTGACTACCTCCTGACTCTCATAGGAGCCAGCCAGGAGGTACTGGTGACAAGACCAGGACAGGATACTCAGAGAAAACCACCTTCCCTGAGGAGGTCTTCGGCTGTAACCTGGAGGAAGGAACCAGAACCCTGAAGGCAGACAGCTTCCACCAACCCTACTCTACTGCCATCTCCCCACCCATGTAACCTAATTGCTGCTGCAGCCTTTCCTGCAATGGCGTCTTTTGACAAGAGGGGCAGCTCCCTAAAGGGAGGTCTTGCCTTCACTCCTCCAACATTCCAACATTCTAGGCCAAGAACAGTGGCTTAACACCTTGCTGGACAAATGCTCAGTTTCTATCCCTGCCTCAGCCTGTCCCCAGCAGACACTCACCTGGGAAAGCCATCCCCCAACCAGCACATTCTCGGTGTGATGCCCACAACAGGGCAGAGGAAGCCAACCATAGTCAAGCCTGCCAGCCCAAAAACTACACAGGGCTGAGTCTCCATGGGGCTCTTACTCAGAGGAAGCCAAAGGGGCCGCCCCCTCAGAGCCATGTACTCCAGCACTACTGGCCAAAGTTTTTTGGTGAACATTCAGCAGAAAAAAGGAGTGTGTGACACAAAGATGCTCAGTTCCATAGAGGCTCCAGGGACACAAGGGGGATTCTAAGCATCCCCACCCCAACACCAACCAATTTCTTCATTTGCAAATGCCAAAAAAGCGACCTACACTGGGTAACACACACCAGACAGCAGAAATCTTCTGCCACTGACCAACACATTGGCCTGGCCTGAAGGAAGACTCAGGTTGGGCAGGCAGACACGAACACCTGACGAGGAGATGCAGGTGACTACAGGCTGTGGAATTTACCTTCGTAACTCCTGAAGGATTCAAAGAGCTCCACCAGGGACTGTGTGCCCAGCTGCTCGTGGTACTTGGAGGCCACCTGCACACACAGCTGAAGGTTCTGTCTGATGCTGGCAGACAGCAGAGCATGAAGACACGCCAAAGAATCCTCCACTGACAAGGAGCCAAAGAAGCTGACGAGCCACTGGGAAGCAAGGAAGAGTTTGTCCACAGCTAAGTACCATCCTCGATGTTGCCAACACTGGCAACATCACTGGATCAGTTTTTCCCACTGAGTGTGAAAAATATAAAGAATCTTCACTTAAAAGGATTGAAAAGCAACTATCCCTTGTGGCAAAAAGTGGAAGCCAGGAGTTAACTTCAGATGAGACACTAACCTCAACTATTCATCAAGCTGTCCAGAACCTGCAACGCCCCACAAATGATACAAAAACCTATTATATAAATGGAATGCAATACCAATTAGCTTCTGCTAATATTTTTACACAACCCTGCTAGAGCTGTCAATGTTAATAGGTTCTCTCTTTTGGGTTAAGTCAGAGATAGACTATGGGAAGAAAGAGGTAATGAGAACCGAGTTGCGTGGATGAGCAAGGGGAATTTGTGTGTTGGCTGAATGAGAATTGTATATAGCAGTGACAAGGCTCACGCACAAGGAAGACACATGCCACACTCCCACAACCACAGACATAGGGAAATTTTGGGAGCATGTGACCCTAATGACATGTGGGTGTCATCCACAACAGAAGTGCCCCAACGGCGCACCAATACCTCGGGATTGAGGAGGTGAGTGTGGACCACAGCCCTCTTGATGTCGTAGAGGTCTGTGTAGTGCTCCAGTGCACGCTGCAGGAGGCCCGCCTTCTCACAGAGCTGGGCAATGTGGGACCGATCATAATGAGTAAACATCTGATTTCCAAGAATGGCATCTGCAACCTATGAAATGGAGAGGTCAGGAAGAAAGCCTGAATTGTGGCAATAATTTTTTAACAGTAGCTGCTCAAACCATGTCTCCCAGGGCACGGCTCCAGAAAGTAATCATAGGAGAGAGAGGCTATACCAGGTCCAGGCTCTTCCCCACCTCCAAGCAGAGCCCTAGACAACCTTGCAAGTGACCTGAGGCTCTTTGAACTAGGCGCTGATCTCCTAGGGTGCAGGGCCAGGTGTGTATAAAAGGCCGAGGCTCTGCCCTAAAGCGTATTACTGGGATCAGGCGAGGCTACTGTTCTGGCTTTTCAGCCATCGTATTTGTACAGTTTTCCATGGCAAGTCAAGGTCAATATGAGAGCATGAGTCTTTAATGAGCTCAATCCTTGGACTAGCAACAGTTACAATTAGACCTGGAAGTAACAAATCCTACTGGTATTCATTAAGCTTCTCAATTTGGTTGAAGGCAGAATTGGGGAGAGAAGGGATGTGTGTGTGTGTGTGCGTGTGTGTGTGTGCACGTGCAGGGGGTTATGTTTGAAAAACAACTAACAGTCCTGGAAAGAATTTTGATGAAGCTTAATTCCATCTTTAAATAAGCAACCTCTGGACTAAGAATGAGTGAGTCAACGATCAACCTCTCTGCCTTGTTAAGTGATCTGACCCTCAGTATCTAACTACGAGTGAGTCTTGATGAGACATGCTCCTGGGTGTCACCCAGCACACTCTTTCCTGTTCCTTCCTGGATATGGAGTACCAACCATACAGTGACCACAGACCTAGTTAACATTATGCTGCTCCAGGGTAATGCACACTCTGGGCTTCCTAACAATCCCAACCAAGTGCTGAGAGCACAGTTTTGTAACATCTGGAACTTACCGGATGCTCCCCACCCTTTTTCTTCAGACCTATCCTTACTATCTTCTTTAGAAAAAGAAATTTCCTCCTTATTATAGCAATAGTGTCATTTAAAGAACTCAGAAAATATAAGATGAGCCAAGAAGGAAAAATAGCATCCAGCCTCTGACATCCAGAGAAGACTGTCCCAATGTTCTGGGTGTTGTATCCAGCTGTGTACCCATCCAGGCTGCCCCTGTTTCAGATTTGGGCTCTTCTTAGGGTCTATCTGCTCAATTACTGAGTGGTGTCTAGTTTCTGCTTCAAAGCTCATTTAATAAAAGCTGTCATACATGATCACCAACTCACAGGAGTTCAACAGAACACCAAACACCAAATTAATAGCACTTTTGTTTCCTAGAGGTGAGACATGACCCACACAAGAGTAGCTAACTTGTGGATTGGAATAACCTGAAATCACAGAACAGTATAATTAACACAGTGTTTCCTAATCACAACAACAATAGATGACTATAAAGAAAAAAAAAACTAGAAGACAAATAAGTAAAGAACAAAGTGAACTACGATCCTGTCCACTCAGACAACCATCAAGCTAAAAGCTTGATGTAAATTTCTCCAAACTCCTTTCATACATATGTTATGCAAAATTAATTTAAAAAAGCATATACGTGTGACTTAACATCCCCCCAACTTTCAGTTCAAGAAATGCCCCACCACAATGAGCTACCACTTCACACCCATTTAGGATAGCTATTATTTTTTTTTAATTTTTATTTATTTTTATTTTTTAAGATTTTATTTATTTATTTGACAGAGATCACAAGTAGGCAGAGAGGCAGGCAGAGAGAGAAGAGGAAGCAGGCTCCCCACTGAGCAGAGAGCCTGATGCGGGGCTTAATCCCAGTACCTCGAGATCATAACCCAAGCTGAAGGCAGAGGCTTTAACCCACTGAGCCACCCAGGTGTCTCTATTTTTTTAAAAACAAACCCAGAAAATAACAAGCACTGGCAAACATATGAAGAAATTGGAACCCTCATATATTGTGGCAGGAACAGAAAATGGTGTAACTGCTTGGAATACAGTTTGGTGGCACCTCAACAAGTGACATGCAGAATTACCACACGATCTGGCAAGTCTCCTTCTGATGTGTGCCCCAGAGAGCTGAAAACAGGAACTGAAACTTATACCTGCACACCAATATCTACAGCAGCACTATTTGCAACAGCTATAAGGTGAGAGTAACCCAATGTCCATCAACAAATAAACAGATAAACAAAATGTGGTATACACATACAATGGAATATTATTCAGACATAAAAAGGAATGAAATTCATGAATTCATGCTACCACATGGATGAATCCTGAAAATAATGTAAAATAAACAAGCGAAACTAAAGGACAAATATCATATGAATCTACTTACATGAAGTATCTAGAACAAGTAAATTCATTGAAAAGGTAAGTAGAATAGGGTGTTACCATGGGCTGGGGGAGGGAAAGGGGAGTTAATGGATATGGATTTTCTATTTGTGATAATGATAAAAGTTCTGGAAATATATAGTGGTTAACGGTTGCACAACAATGTGAATGTACTTAATGCCACTTAAATGTGCACTTAAAAATTGTTCAGATAGGGGTGCCTGGGTGGCTCAGTGGGTTAAGCCGCTGCCTTCGGCTCAGGTCGTGATCTCAGCGTCCTGGGATCGAGTCCCGCATCGGGCTCTCTGCTCAGCAGGGAGCCTGCTTCCCTCTCTCTCTCTTTCTCTGGCTGCCTCTCTGTCTACTTGTGATTTCTCTCTGTCAAATTAATAAATAAAATCTTAAAAAAAAAAAAATCGTTCAGATAGGGTCACCCGGATGGCTCAGTTGTTAAGCATTTGCCTTCAGCTCAGATCATGATCTCAGGGTCCTGGGATCGAGCCCTGCATGAAGCCCTGCATCGGGCTTGGCGGGAAGCCTGCTTCCCCCTCTCCCATTCCCCCTGCTTGTGTTCCCTCTCTTGCTGTGTCTCTATCTGTCAAATAAATAAATAAAATATTTTTTAAAAATGGTTCAAATAGTAAATTCCGTTATGGATACTTTACCACAGTGAAGAAAATAAAAGAAAAAAAGAAAAGAAAAGATTTTGTTCTTGTAATTATTTCTCTGAAAGTTGTCATTGTTTCTATGAAAGTTTTGTACCACGGATTCTGGAAATCTCTTGTAGGAAGGTCCTAGAGAATGTCCACTGAGGCATTAGCACATCCCAGCCCAAAGGCACTGTGTTTAGGTGTGCAAGTCCAACACGGAAATGAAACAGGTCCTTTGTCCCTTGGTTTCAATCTAGATATGGCACTTGCCTGGGGTGCATGAATCAGATTCATCTCCAACAGGCGAGTCTGGAGATGCCCCTCAGCTGGGCAATTATTCTTCAAGGCATCCAACAAGAAGGAAGTACACTGCTGAATTAAACTATTTTCCATGAAAACATCTACAATCTGAAACAGATAGCAAAACACATTTTTACCAAAGGAAATGGGTTTTATTTTCCTATTCAAATAATTCCTGAAATTGAATCTAGAATTAGAAATTCAATAATTAGTTCCTTCCCTTGCCTTTTTAAAAGTTTTTATTTATTTCTTTTAGTAATCTCTACATCCAACATGGGGCTCAAACTCAACCCTGAGATTAAGGGTCTTCTGAATAAGCCAGCAAGGCATTCCTGCATTTTCTTGTATTACAAAATTCAAGTAATTCATGGCCTTAATTTTTAGGAAATTTTGTGAAATTATATCACCCATGTCATATTCACCAACAAGGTATTTTATTCAAGTATATCAAAGGAAGTACTTTTATCAGTGTGAATCCCCCAAATTCTCTGAAGTGATTCAAGTAATCTTAACAATCCATTACTTAATCAAATTCTAGAGGCAGTCAACACCTGCTATCTAGCCCTTACACTCTAATTATTCAGGCAAGTTATGAAAACGCAAACATTGACTTAGATACAATCATCAGAGTTAAATAGATATCAAAGAATAAGCTTTAATATAAAATGAAATATAGATAATGAACTTACTGATTGTGTAATTGTTTCCATGTTTAAGTACAAGAAAAAAGTTTGTATTAAAAATACTCTAGAGGGCACCTGGGTGGCTCAGTTAATTAAGTGTCCTTTAGCTCGGGACATGATCCCAAGGTCCTGGGTTAGAGAACTGCATCGAGCTCTCTGCTCAGTGGTGAGTCTGCTTCTCCCTCCCTCTGCCAGCTGCTCCCTCTGCTTGTGCTTGCTCTTTCCCTCTCTCTCACTCTCTTTCAAATAAATTTAAAAAAAAAATACCTCAGAACTATGAAATACAATCCAGATGTAATCTGGAGTTTTCTTTCCCCTTGAGATCTATATAAATTTGGCTCAAACCCCTTAATCATGATCTCCAAAATCCTGCAAATTCCATGATGTATAAACCCAGTATAACTATACTTATATTTATACAGGTTGCTGGTTTTGCCTTGCTTCAAACTTTGTTACATATTTCTGTATTACCCAGAGCCCTTTGCATACAGCTTACTGAAGGCAACTAGACATGTGTTTATATCTAAACACTAACTACGTTATGCTAAAATAATAGTCTCACATTCACTTAACTCCAGGTTAGCCAGACACCCACAAGATGAAAGTCTGCAGACTCAACAGCACTCACCATAACCAGGTACGCAGGCAGAATTCAGGTGGCCTCAGTCAGCAGAGGATACTGAGGTGGGGCTCAGGTGGGGCTACTGCTGTCAAGAAACATCCTCACTCCCCACCCCCAACCACCACACAAAGAAATAAGATTCTCACAATTGGACACCTAAATCCTCTAAAACACTTCAAAACAAAAGTAAATGACAGGCATTCAAACAATAAAAGAGTAGAAGACAAGCTTCCCTGGTACATCAGATTTTTAAAACTGGAAGATTAATAGCAGACAAAGAAAAGAATCAAGACATTGGTAAGAGAAAAGCAAAAGAGATCTTCTTGACAGTTATACAAGCCACAAAAAGCTGTCTCAAACAACCGCTGATGCTCACCTGGTCAATGTTGGCCAATGGCTCTTCCTCTCGCACTAGCATTTGAGAAAATTGCAGGCCCTGGTCTGGACTGATCCTCATCACACTCCTCAGCAAAAAGATCCAGTCTGGGACATAGCCAACCTAGAGGCAAGGGGACACCCATCAGAAAAATAAACAAAACACTCTGAGTGCTTACAGAAAAAAAAAAAAAAAAGCTCCCATCCTTTGTTTCGAACTTGTGTTTACAAAGAAATGAGAAATGATATTAGCATGTGTACATGCTGCACCTATGCCAAACACAACACCCACTTATGTGATGATGCCATGTATGTGGAGGTACAATCAATCGACTACACAAACAGCCTGGACCACAAAGAAGTCACCCTGACAAGTGTGCCAGCTCTGACCAACACCCAGCACACAGGCCAGTTTGCTTCATAGACAAGCTGCAGTGGACCCCCAGTGAAACATGGGTTTAACACACAGTTGGTGCTGAGGGGTATGAGGGAAAAGGGAGAAAAAGAACAAGATAAAATTACAGAAGGGGCACCTGGGCGGCTAAGTAGGTTAAGCGTCTGCCTTCGGTTCAGGTCATGATCCCAGGGTCCCAGGATCGAGCCCCACTTTGGGCTCCCTGCTCAGTGGAGAGTCTGCTTTTTCCTCTCTCTGCCGCTCCTCCTCTGCTCTTTCTCGCTCTCTATCTCTTGTTCTCAAATAAGTAAATAAAACCTTAAAAAATTATCAGAAAGCCCCCAACTGGAAGGGAACTGGAAGGACTATAAGCACAAGACAGGAAAACAAAAAACTGAAGAGAATAAAATAGGATCATTATCACTGAGTGACAGATGCTAGCAGCAACACCGACAACTCACACCAGAGCACTGCCATAGAAGGAAGGGTATTTCGTAAACCTAAGAATCAGCAATCACCCACCACAAATTAAGTATCTGTGAAATGCTAATTACCTTTTTGGCATAGAGGACAATTTTTTGGAATTGGCCGGTTTCTGCAAAACACTGGATAACTTTGCTCGGCACATTCGCCCGAAGATACACACTCAGAGCAAGTGTAGGGTCAGCAGTTTTGACCAAATCTCCAAGCTCTTCTGAACACTCCAGCTGTGTTGTGCCAAAGAGACAGGGCAAGATTAGGACCAGAGGAACCTGTGATTTCATTTTCAAATGGTACTGAGGGTTGCGATTTCGTGTTTGTACCTTATCTTCTTTCAGCCACTTTTCTAAGAGTTGCTTGCGTCCCTGCTGAAGCACTGGACGGCAAAGTTCTAAGGATTCAAGTTTATTGAGTTGACCCTGATCAAGCAGGATTCCAAAGTACTGGAGCAAAGGAGAGGCCTGTCCCGGCTGGGCAGGAATACTCTGGAACTTTCGAACAGTGTCACTGGTACGTAGGACTCCCTGACGACAAATGGATATGTACATTGTTACGTTATAATCATAAGTTGTCCCTTTACTTAACTGGCCTGTATTTAAAAAAAATCCAGGACACCTGGGTGGCTCAGGCCATTAAGTGTCTGCCTTCAGGTCAGATCATGATCTAGGATTGAGCCCCACATTGGGCTCCCTGCTCACGGTGAACCCGTTTCTCTCTCAACTCCCTGCTTGTGCTCTCTCTCACTATTTCTCTTTCTCAAATAAATAAAATATCTGCCAATGGAAAATCTACCCGGAATTAATTGTCAGGGACAGAAAGTCCTCTACCAAGGCAATGGCTTCCACCTTCAGCAAAAATCACAAACACAGGGACGCCTGAGTGGCTCAGTCAGTTGAGCATCTGCCTTTGGCTCAGGTCATGATCCCAGGGTCCTGGGATCGAGTCCCACATTGGGCTCCCTGCTCAGTGAGGAGCCTGCTTCTCCCTGTTTGCCGCTCCCCTTGCTTGTGCGCTCTTTCTCTCATTCTGACAAATAAATAAATAAAATCTTGGGGAAAAAAAAAAAAGCCCAGAAACACAATGGATGTCAGTCCCACAAGTGACTTCTAACAAAGGTGAGAATTAGGCTTCTAAATCACCCTTGCAGTAGCAAAGTACTACCACCATTACATTCTAATTCAAAATACTCAAAGTCCTGGGTGAAGATTAGAAATGGTTTGCTCATAAGCATCACTTGAAAGACAGAAAAATCCCTTTCAAGGAGAAGCAACTCAAAACCTTTTATCTGCTCAGATGCAGAACTAGGGCCAGGACAATTTATCCTAATGAAATAAATAAATGAATATGCCCTAGGCAGTACTGTTACACTCTCGATGGGTAAAGAAAGTCAAGAGTAGAATGTGAGTAAATGCGAATAAAATGTGGTACAACCACTTGATGTATAATATAGCTCTGCATTTTCTATGCTAAGAACCTGGGTGTGAAATACATATGCACATAAATAAGAACTGAAAGAATTTTTTAAAAAAATGTTGCAGCAGGAATATGCTTTTCATTGATTTGTCTCGTTGTCGTCAGGCCACTGGTGCAAAATTTTAAAGCTAAAACAACTAAAAAAACAGTTAAAAAACTCCAACATCAGTAGTGAATGTTTTTATAATTTATTTTACTCTCAGGCTGGCACACAGCATTCGAGGGCCATTACCTTTGGTGCAGATGCTGCTACTTTGGCGGCTTCAGCATAGCTCCCCTGTGCAAAAAGAGTACTGAATTTTCTCACAAATAACTCCTCCGCCCCAGCCAGGTTGCTACGAATGGCCAAACGCAGACCAAGGTCTGGATTCTGAAGCACACTGGTTGCATAATTCACAATATTATCTTCCTCGACACAAATGGACAGCACCTGTCAAGAACCAACAAGTGAAACTGGCCTAACCCAGGACATACACACACTGCCAACATCCCACTCGCATGCACTGCAGTATCAGCAAAGTTCTAAGGCTCAGGCTGGGTATGTCTAGAACGTTGGGTCCAATAGTGACAAGAGGCACAGGAGCCAAATATCTAATGGCAGCAGAAAATACCATGGTAGAGCAACAGCATGGTCAAATGAGAAACACATCAAGTTGCATGGACATTTACTATTGACGCATCCAAGATGACTCTGCCAAAATGACCTATTTGGGTAGGTGGAAGTGACAGTTTTTCATCTCGATGTTCTTTTTTTTTTTTTTTAAATAGCACAGATTTCCTTCTTTTAACTGTCTTTTTAACTTTAGTTGAGAAAGGTGATTTAGGTAGAATAGTACCTGCTTTTCAGCCCTCCCCAGTTAACATGTGCCTGGCCTGAACATGTTAGTGGTATGTATCAGAACCACTACTCCACTGGTAGAAGCTTTGTGCAGGGAGCTACTCTTCTCAGAATCAATCCTATGTTAAGAATGGTGCTATCTGAGAGGCAAAGCGATGGTAGGAAGGAAAAGGGAGACACGGGTGTAACAGGAGCTAACTATATTTGATCACTTTCCTGAAGGAGAAGGAAAAGTTAAGCTGCAGTCCCCAGTGAATGGAAAAGATGCGAGATGAACTCTCAAAGTTCCATACCTGTCCCTTTTTGTTGACACCGATAATTCCAGAAGTAGGTTCATGTGGAGCAGTGACAAAGATAGTGTCAGCACTAATACGGTTCATGTAGATGCACACGCCAGACTCCAAGTCGTACAGGTGAAGATAGCCATACTTTGTGATTAAGTAAATAACACCATGTTTAGCTCCAATCTATAGAAAGAGAACAACAAGTAGAAAAGTAAGGAGATGCCAAATAGGGCAAAAGGGTTACAAATGATGAAAGAGGATCTTGAGTTCCTTAGCCCAATAGGTCATTTATCACTGGCAAGAGCAGTGTGCTACTGAGACGTGGATCCCAAGTTGATTCTAGTCATGCCCACTTGAGAACTAGTTTTAAAGCTAATACTTTCCCTGACTCCTCTCAAATAAAGGTCCAATAAGTCAGGCTATTCCATTTGTCTTTCAGATCTAACTATCCTCTCCCTAACTTTCTTACCAAATCCCTTCAGAAAAAGCTGTGAGTTCATAAAATAAGGAGAAAGTTCTGGATAAACTTAAAAAAATTATAAAACCTACAGCACTTTATTTTTTAACAAGTTTATTTATTTACATCATCTCACCACCCCAAGTGAGGCTTGAACTCATGACCCCAAGATCAAGAGTCACATACTCCTCCAACTTAACCAGGCATCCCAAACCTATAGTAATTTTGAAAGTATGGTACAAAAAAACAGTACCAGAATAGGAAGAAACAAAAACAAACAAAACTTAACTGAGAACCCTGAAATAGAATCAAACATATATAAGAATTTAACATGAATGAGTAGTAGTAGAAAACAGACTTTAACCAGTATACAATGCTGGTATAGCCAGCTGGCTATATGGGGATGGGAGATGAGTGTAAATAACTGGTTCTCTGGGCGCCTGGGTGGCTCAGTGATTAAGCGTCTGCTTTCGGCACAGATCGTGATCTCAGGACCCTCCCTGCTCAGCAGGGAAACCTGCTTTTCCCTCTCTCTCTGCATACTGCTCCCCCTGCTGTGCTCACTCTCTGTCAAATGAATAAATAAAATCTTAAAAAAAAAAAAGAACTGGCTCTTCATCTTATTTTTTAGATCAAAATAAATTCCAGGTGGGTCAAAGATTTTTACATAAAAAGTAAATAAAACTAAGAAAGTAAAAGAAGCAAATATGGGTGAATATTTTAATCACTTTGGCGTGTAGAATTCTTTTCAAAACATGATACCCAAGCCACACAAAAATGCATATCTTCCACAAGCTGGAACACACCACAAATAAACTTTTGCTATGACTAGAGAGAAATATTTATTTGAAACACAACAGGCACTTAGTATCCGAAAACTACAGAGTTCTTACAAGATAAAGACCCCAAGAGAAAAAGTGCCAAGATCAAGAAGAGACAATTAACAAGATGCGTACGAGTGGTAAACCCACCCCATCTTGACAACAATCACAGGGAAGGCATGAACATCACTAGACATTGTCCAGCATGGTCGTGCACACATCCCTAACCCAGTAGTTTCATCTGTAGTTTATCCTTGGACTGAGCATTGGATTAACAATACTCCTAGAAGTGTTTACTGTAAACATAAATACCCAATGGGGGACTGTCTAAATGAGTTAGAGATATCCACAGAACAGAAGTACAGACATTAAAATATTATATATATTTAGTTGGTGTGGGATGGTCTATGACATAGAGAAGGTCATAAAGCTGAAGACCAGTGCCAAGCCATTTTTCATAAGACTCTATTTGTAGGGACATGTCGGTGGCTCAGTCGGTTAAGAGTCTTTTGGCTCAGATCATGGGTCTAGGGTCCAGGGATTGAGTCCTACATCAGGCTCCTGCTTAGAAGGGAGCCTGTTTCTCCCTCTGCCAGCTGCTTCCCCTGCTTTTTCTCTCTCTCTCTGACAAATAAA
This sequence comes from Mustela lutreola, assembly GCF_030435805.1. Classification (NCBI taxonomy): domain Eukaryota; kingdom Metazoa; phylum Chordata; class Mammalia; order Carnivora; family Mustelidae; genus Mustela; species Mustela lutreola. Next base: position 63,069,122 of record NC_081300.1, on the reverse strand, counting down.
TAAAATCTTAAAAAAAAAAAGACTCTATTTGTATATCTTCACAAATGCATGCATATGAAAAAATTTCCAAAGGGGCAGTCACAGTTAGCAGTGGGGTAGGATTTCAGTTGCTATTTAATTCTATTGTTATGTTTATTGATATTGTTGGAAATTTATGGACAATATATGTTTCTCTAAAACAGAAAAAAGGTCAAATTCTCTTTGTGGGGAAAAAATGTATTTGATTACATATCTATTTCCAGAAATCAAGCTTAAAAAAATAACATTTAAAAAAATTTAAAAAGAAATCATCATTAAGTATTGTCAAATATGTGAGAACAGAAAAAAAGCCACAGCTAAACCATCCTACAATTATGGTACATGCCTAAAAATAAATGTTTACTTCTCAAAATATTAACAAAGAATGTCATACCAAATGCCTATGATGTACTGGGCAAAAAAATAAAAAGGGAGAGTAGATTGTATGATCTTACATATATAAACACGATCCAAATTTTGTTGAGAAAGTGTATCTAACTTTTTAAATATGACAAATAGTGAGATCTCTGATCATTCAACCAGTGGTAAACATCCAATTGGTTCTGCTATAAAGATTGTTTTCCTCTTTATATTTCTGTATTACAGAGAACATCTAATCTTTGTAATAAAAAGGAAAAGGCCTGGGACTTTGGTATGTGAGTTGGACAAAGTCCCTGTTTGCAGAAAAAGAGTGCTCCTTTCCAGAGAATGTTAACACAGCATGAGCTAGAACATGGACATTAAAGTTATCCTCTTCATGTTCTACTGTATCTATTCAGGCATCTTCTGAAGCACAGGAACCTGCTACCTGCTGTTCCTCCCACCCCCAGATCCATATTTGTTCTAACTCATGTAGTGGGCAGCACATTCATACCTGCATAGCCACTGGGAAATCAGTCTGAGCCTCTGGAGGGAAAAAGACATCCACAGCTTTCTTTACGAAAGGCTGGTTTCCTGCTGCAGGCTGTCCGACTTCAATTATGTGCAACTGGAGAAGAAATTTAAGTCAATTCAAGTAAACATATTGGTGGCAGACTGATGCTAACCAATGCCCACTGGTAAGCAGAGCCACAGCACACACTTTGTAGGGCTAATGATAAAACTTACAAAGAAAAAAGACAGTCTCTCGGTTGGAGTGCTCATGCTACTCACTAACCTGCTGCCCACCATCAAGGATACAGGAAAAAACAACACTGGAAACCTGAGCAACATTTAGTTCCAGTATGTTGGCCGAATTGCTTCTCCCCTCTCTGGGCTTTAGTGTAGAAGCTCATGAAACAAGGGGCTCTGTTGGACATGGCTCAGACTAAGACAAATCAGTTAGTAGACAAGATCTTATAACTGAATGCTAAACTCACAAGACAGTTGATTGTACCAAAGGCCTGAGAGCTTCTCAAGGTTTTGCTTGGGGAGGGGGGTTCATAAGAATCTTTGGAGAATCAGGAAGAATGAGAGTGGATAAGGGGCTCCATCCCTGCTTTTATCAGAAGAGCTTTAAGTTCCTCTCATCTAATGGAAAGGTACCAAAGCTAAAACAAGTCTGGAAAAAATCCCAAGTAAGGGTGGTCAAAGACACAAAGCGACAAGGGTTGGAGGGGGTGCCCAGCAGAAGAAACTGATGAGTGTAAACTTAGAGAATAGTGTGGATTTGGCCTGGCAGAGAGGATGGGGAAACACCAAAGAGGCTTGAGGTAAGCAGCGAGACGGGCTAAAAGGGGAGGGCTGATGTAGCAAGTGAGCAGGGGCCACTGCAAGTTAAGATGAAGGGAGACTAAACTCTTAGCATACAGGCACTTAAAAGAAATGGTAGCTTGGGAAAATTCTTTTTGAGGGGTGGGATGGGTCTGAGGACCTAATAAATGACTATTCTTTAACCCAAATATGGGTAACAAGGGCTTCATCTGCCATCGAAGTGAGACTTGCTAGAGGATGGACAGTGGTAATAGGAATAGAATGGAGCTCGAGGGCCGTGTTTCTTGCTTGGGAGTTGGGAAGGATAAGGACACCGTCAACAGAAGCAGGGGCATGAGTAAGAAAGCCAGGCTTCTTTGGGAGGTGGCAGGAGAAGGGCACAACTATCGGCAAGTGGTACTTTCCTATAAGAAAGGAACAAGGAAGAAAAAAAAAAAAAGAAAAGAAAAAAACAAGGAACTGGAGTCCAGACAAAACTCAGATACATATGAGAAGACTACCGAGCCATTCCCGTAAGTGCAGCTGGGCTGGACTAGAAGGGGTGTGCGCAGGGGGCAAAGGCTGAGAGGTCTCTGAAGGGACCCACACCTGCCACTGCGGTAGGGAAAGTGAGATTCAACCACAAAATGAGGTGGCTCTTGGGATGGCTGCTATGGGGGGGTCCCCACCATGGAAGACTGTTCCTAGCCGCAGCTTTGTCCTGAGGGGAACTGCCTGCCTTACAACTGAGTCCAGGAGATAAATGGGCACACCTGTCTTACAGGAGGCTTGTTCTGGTGTGTTCTTCTTCACCGGGAGCTTGGCGGGACAAGTTCTGCCTTTGCAAGGGTGCCTGTGGCTGCCTAGCTCTGTCTGTGACAAGGTGGAAAGCCTCAGTATAAGACATTTTTGTCTGACTCCTATTTTTCTACTGGTTCTCAGCTAAGGACGGCATGATATATATTACACAGGAGACCAAAGTATCCAATGAAGAATATTTAAGATAATGAAGTTTGGGACCACATACTGATTTAGCAGTCTTCTTTGGAGAACATTTGAGGGCTAGTGACCAACTCAAAATAATGACTTCAGGAAGTATTTCTGACAAGAGAATACTGAGATAAGGACACTGTTTTAAGGCCCCTCTCGAGGTGAGTGACGCAACTATGGAACCACAGGTCTATCCAACATCCTGAATTCTTACACCTCATATCACAGCAACCCCAGTGAACAGATGCCAGCCATGTGCTTGAGCCCTAATAAAACTCAACCTGCTCCCAGAGCATGGCCTCCACTCTGCAGCTCCCACCACCTGGCCAGAAGCACACAGGACCCACGCTTTACGTTAGGATACTGTGCATTGGTTCTTTCACAGCTGTTGCCTCCATGAGCCTGCTGTGTGAGAACAGAAACCACATGTGCATTGCCCACGCTCAAGAGACTTTGTCAAAGAGGACTTTTTTTTAGGGCAAAGGGACCGATTAATTGGTAGAGCTGACGTCACATTACTGACTTTACAAAGACTGGCTGTGAAACCATCAATGCGTACAACAGGGAGTTGCTCTAAATACTCTAAGAACTTTCATATCCATGAAGCACCTGCAGGCTGTTCCCCACTCCCAACTATAAACTGGTTTTGACACGTTGGCTAAACGTTTACACTTGGACAGAGACTCCCAACACTCACTCAGGACACTTTTCTGAGGGTGAAGACAAAGTGGAGTGCTTACCTTGCCCCCTGCGGGACTACGTACAGCAAAGCAGAAAAGGGTGGCAGGCTTGGCATTCCCCTCACTCTTGAACTCTGCAAAAGCAGCAACATGGCCTTCTATGGGTTGTGAAACCTTCCTATCCACAGAGTAGAGCTGCATTGCCCCAACGACACGGTTTTGCTAAGACAAGACATTTTGCAATGAAAGGGAGAGAAAAGAGAGGATATAAATTGTTAAAACAAATGTTCCTAAAATGAAAGTCTCATATGTTGATAATAGTTTCTCTAATAAAAATCAAGCCTATTAGATATTAAAGACATGATACAACTCTACATTTGATGTGGAAAGATGGTCACAAACACCAGGGAGAAAATAAGACTACAAAACAGTAAAATAGTGGTCCCAATTTGTTAAACGTAAAATGTGTGTATACACGTAGGTACGCATTTATACATGTTTGTGGATGTGTGTAAGTGTACATTCAATGTTTGTACATGTAAATCTATATATACGTACATTCTATGCATACTCATAAATACTCATATAAAGTAAGTCTTGGGAAGAAAAACTAAAATGTTTGAAGAGTAGCTTAATCAGGAGGAGGAGATTATGGGATAATTTTGAAAATTGGGTTTTCTGAAATTTATAAATAGCAAAAACTATATTTAGTAAACTCCAATAAGGCTAATATCTTTTTTAAAAATTAATTAGGCTAATATCTTTTATAAAACTTAGAACTTCTATTTTCTAGAAAAGAATTTCTATATATTTATATCCAACGTTAAATGCTCAAGAAGCAAAGTAAGGAGATGTAAGTAAATGAGACATGACAGCATCACAGCTCAAGCCCCTAGAATCCAACATTCGAATAGCTATCACAGTCGAATGAGCCCCTCTGCAATCTGTGCGTAAATTCAGATCCCCAGTGTATCTGCCACCTACCCTCACTCCATAAAAAGGCAAAAAAAAGGCTTCAACATTTTTCTTTTTAAAGAACCTTTCCTTGGGGCGCCTGGGTGGCTCAGTGGGTTAAAGCCTCTGCTTTCAGCTCAGGTCATGATCCCAAGGTCCTGGGATCGAGCCCCACATTGGGCTCTCTGCTCAGCAGGGAGCCTGCTTCCTCCTCTCTCTGACTCCCCTCTGCCTACTTGTAATCTCTGTCTGTCAAATAAATAAATAAAATCTTAAAAAAAAAAAAAAAGAACCTTTCCTTTGTACTTTTCTACTGAAGACACTTATGCTGAAGTACTATGCAAAGTACCAATTCATGCTACAACATGATGAACCTTGAAAACAGGCAAAGCAAAAGAAGCCATTCACAAAGACCCCATATGAAACATCCAAAATAGGGAAATCCAGAGAGACAGAGCAGACGAATGGTTGCCATGGGCTAGAAGGAGGGAAGAACAGGGGAGCAACTGGTAAACTAGTGTGGGTGCTCTAGCAGAAGAATGAGCAAAAGAATTCTTAAGTAACAGTAAGGACAGGACAAGACTCACCCTCCCAGGTGAGGATGGGAAAATTGGAGACAATATGGAGACAGTATTTTTGAGGCCCAATGCTAGAAAAGTCTAAAGCCAAGAAGAGGTGGAGCAGAGAGAACACCTGAGATCAAGACTGAGACCTGGACTCCTGCACTGGCTGTCTTCATGGACCCACCCAGAGGCTACACGTGTGGCCCTGAGCCAGTGACCTGCTTGTGAGCCTTAAGTCTCCTGGCTAGTAAAGACCACCTTGCAGGGGTGTTGCGTGTGCTTCGGGAAAGTGCATATTGAGGACTGCAGCTGACAAAGACTCAAAGCAAAAATGCTTCCTTTTGTGCCAGGCACCATGCAAGGAGCTAAGGATAAGGAAAGTGAATGTAACACAGACCCTTCCCTTAAGAACACATGATAAGGGTTTCTGGCATGGAAGCAAGCAACAGCAACACGGGATGCTAACTGCTATGGCCCAGGATAGAGTGAGATGCTACAATTCCGCTCACTCAGTCTGGTGGGTCAGGAAAGGCTTCCTTGGTGACAAGTAAGCTGGAGTAAGAGGTCACAAGATGAAAAGCAAAAGCTGTTTCTAACAAAGGGGAAACGTTTGCAAATGCTTAGACAGGAGGTTGCAAACTGCAGCCTGAAGGCCAAAATCTACCCTCCACATTTTCCTCCTGCCTCCTTTTTGTTGAGATGACATTCACTAAATAACCTATAACTACCCATTTTAAAGGATTCAATTCGGTGGCATTTAGAACATTCACAATGTTGTGTCTCTATCACCTCTGTGTAGTTCCAAAACATTTTCATCATCTAAAAAAATCCCTGTGCCTATTAAAAGTCCCCATCTCCCTGCTCCCCAACCCCTGAAAACCACCAATTTTTGTCTCTACAGATTTACCTAAAGATTTCATATAAATGGAATCAAAATACGTGCCCTATTGTGTCTGACTTGTTTCACTCAGTGAGTCTTTCTAGGTTTATCTATGGTGTAGCCTGTATCAGTACTTTATTCCTTTTTAGGGCTAAGTGATCCTCCATTTTACGTATAAATCACATTTTGTTTATCCATTCATCCAGTGGTAAATATTTGGGTTGTCTTCATCTTTTAGCTATTATAAATAATGCTGCTATGAATATTTGTGCACAAGTTTTTGTATGGGAGTGTTTTCCTCATTTTTCTTGGATAGCTACCTAGGAGTGGAATTGCTAGGTCAAATAGGAACTTTATGTTAAATTTTCTGAGGAATCATCAATCTGTTTTCCACTGGAGCTGAACCATTTAACATTCCCACTACTGACATACAAGGATTCCAGTAACTCTGCATCCTTGCCAAAAAATTATAGCTTAATTTAAAATTGAGTTTGATTTACAGCTCAATTAAAAAATTAGGGGTGCCTGGGTGATTCAGTGGGTTAAAGCCTCTACCTTCGGCTCAGGTCATGATCCCAGGGTCCTAGGATCAAGCCCTGCATCCGGCTCTCTGCTCAGCAGGGAGCCTGCTTCCCTTCCTCTCTCTGCCTACTTGTGATGTCTGTCAAATAAATAAATAAAATCTTTTTAAAAATTTAAAAAAAATTACAACCATCCTAATGGGTGGTACCTCACTGTGGTTTTGATTTGCAATTCCCCAGTTACTAAGGATTTTGAACACCTTTTTTTTTTTTTTTTTTTTTTTTTTTTTTTATTTTTTTTTTTATTTTTTTTTTTATTTTTTATAAACATATATTTTTTATATACATATATTTTTATCCCCAGGTCTGTGAATCACCAGGTTTACACACTTCACAGCACTCACCAAATCACATACCCTCCCCAATGTCCATAATCCCACCCCCTTCTCCCCAACCCCCTCCCCCCGGCAACCCTCAGTTTGTTTTGTGAGATTAAGAGTCACTTATGGTTTGTCTCCCTCCCAATCCCATCTTGTTTCATTTATTCTTCTACCCACTTAAGCTTTTAATGTGCTTGTTGACTATTTGTATATCTCTGGACAAATGTCTGTTCAAGTTTTTTGGCCCATTTTCTAACTGAGACATCTTTTTGTTGTTGAGTTATAAGTGTTCTCTAAATATTCTAGATACTAGACTCTTCTCAGATAAATGATGTACAAACACTTCCATTCTTTAGGCTGTCTTTTCACTTTCTTGACCATGTCTTTTGATTCACAAATGTTTTTAATTTTGATGAAGTCCAATTTACCTATTTTTTCTTTTGTTGCTCATGCTTTGGGTTTTATGTCTAAAACTCCATAGCCGAATACAAAGTCATGAATATTCTTCATGTCATCAGTTTTGCCTCTTATATTTAGGTATTTGATCCATTTTGAATTAATTTTTAAAGATTTATTTATTTTGAGAAAGAGAGAGTGAGTGTCAACTGGAGGAGGGGCAGAGGGGGAGAGAAAGAGAGAATCTTAAGCAGGATCCAGACCCAGCTCAACCTCACAACTCTGAGATAATGACCTAAGCCGAAATCAAGAGCTGGACGCTCAACCAACTGAGCTACCCAAGAGCCCTGAGTTAATTTTTATAGATGTACCATCTATAAAAATTAGGAATCCACTCCATTATTCTGCATTTGAATACCGTGGTGTGCCAGCACTACCTGTTGAAGAGAATAGTCTTTTCCCATTGATTGGTCTTACCACCATTGTCAAAAATCAACTGGCCAAGATCAGCTGCGTGGTGCAGCTGGTTAAGTGTTTGACTCTCGGTTTTAGCTCAGGTCGTGATCTCAGGGTCCTGGAACTGAGCCCCACATTGGTGTGGAGTCTGCTTTAGGTTCTCTCTCTGTCCCTCTCCCTCATGCTGTCTCTCTCTCTCTAAATAAATGAAATTAAAAAAAAAATCAATTGGCCACAGATGTATGCTTTATTCCTGAACTTTCAGTTCTATTCCATTGGTTTACATGTCTATCATTATGCCCATGGGTTTTTGTTGTTGCTAAATACTTGTGTGATAGTATGATAAAAATAAGAAATGCATATCCAGTCTTTGTTCCTTGTTCCTGGCACAGAACTCCTAAAACCCTTGCAATTTCCTAAGTGATATGAGTGAGAGGTGCATCTTCATGACACAAAAACTTATGGGGGGGGCCTTAGACAGCTTCTGGTTTGGAACTTTAAGTCCCACCACATCCTGACCTCTAGGGAAGGGAACGGGGACTGGAGGCAGAGTTAATCACCAATGACCAATGAAAATATATATAGGAAAAAAAAGAAAAAATATATATAGAAACCCCTGAATTACAGAATTCAGAGAGCTCCTAGCGCCAAGGTGCTGGGAGGGTGGAAGGCCTGTACAGGGCATGGAAGCTCCATGCATACCCCCTTCCTCCATGCCTTGCCTTATGCATCTCTTCCATTTGGTTGTTCCTAAGTTGTATCCTTTTTAATGAACCAGTAACAGTAAGTAAAGTGCCTTCCTGAGTTATAGGAGCCATTCTAGCAAATTATCAAACCAGAGAAGGAGGTCATGGGAACCCTTAATTTATAGCTTGTTGGTCAGAGCTGCTAGGAGCCTGGGACTTGAGACTGGCCTCAGGTCATTATCATGAAGGCATGGGGGCAGTCTCGTGGGATTGAACCCTTAACTTGTGAGGTCTACACTAATTCTTGGACATCCAGTTAGTGTCCACAGAGAATCAGAGAACTGTTTGGTATAGAAAAGCCAACAGCTAGGGTGCCTGGGTGGCTCAGTGGGTTAAGCCGTGCCTTCGGCTCGGGTCATGATCTCGGGATCCTGGGATCGAGTCCCGCATCGGGATCTCTGCTCAGCAGGAAGCCTGCTTCCCTCTCTCTCTCTCTCTGCCTGCCTGTCTACTGTGAACTCTCTCTGTCAAATAAATAAATAAAATCTTTAAAAAAAAAAAAAAAAGAAAAGCCAACAGCTTTAGTGTCAAAAGTATAGTGAGTAAAAAGCTTTTAGCTTGGATTTATTTTGTTGGTTTTTCTTTTTGTCTAAACCACAAATAAGTAACACTGTGATTTATAATCTTTTCTTTTAAATTATTTTTCAAACATGATGATTTCCTTATAAATGAGCATGATTCTTAAAGGTATTTTTTAACAACTTTATTGATATATAATTCATTTACCATATAATTCATTTGAAATATACAATCCAATGTTTTTTAGTTTATTCATAGGATTGTACAACCATCACCACAATGTACTTTTTTTTTTTAAAGATTTTATTTATTTATTCGACAGAGAGAGATCACAAGTAGGCAGAGAGGAAGGCAGAGAGAGAGGAGGAAGCAGGCTCCCTGCTGAGCAGAGAGCCTGATGCGGGACTCGATCCCAGGACCCTGAGATCATGACCTGAGCCGAAGGCAGCGGCTTAACCCACTGAGCCACCCAGGCGCCCCACAATGTACTTTTTAAAACACTTTCCTCCCTTAAGAGAAACCTCTTTAGCAGCCAATCCCCATTCCCACCTCCCACGTTCCACCCCCAGTCAAAGCAACTACTTATCCGTTTTCTATCTCTGTGGAAAACTATTCCGAATGCCTCATAAAAATGGAATCATACAATATGTGGGTTTTTGTGCTGACATATTTCACTTACTTAATATATCCAAGATTAAGAATGGCCATGGTATATAGCATATATCAGTACAGGTGACTCTTGAGCAATGCGAAATTTAGGGTCATGGACCCCTGACATGGGCAAATCCATGTATAACTTCTGATTCTCCAAAAACTTAATTACTAATAGCTTACCCTTGACCAGAAATCTTACCAATAACATATAGTCAAATAACATATATTTTGTATCTTATATGTATTATATACTGCATTCTTAACAATAAAGCTATAGAAAAGGAAATGCTGAGAAAATAGATTTACAGTACTATACTGTATTTACTGAAAAAAATTTGTGTCTAAGTAAACCCATGCAGTTCAAACCCACGTTGTTCAAGGATCAGCTGTACCGGGGGTGCCTGGGTAGCTCAGTGGGTTAAGCCACTGCCTTCGGCTCAGGTCATGATCTCAGGGTCCTGGGATCGAGTCCCGCATCGGGCTCTCTGCTCAGCAGGGAGCCTGCTTCCTCCTCTCTCTCTCTGCCTGCCTCTCTGCCTACTTGTAATCTCTCTCTGTCAAATAAATAAATAAAATCTTAAAAAAAAAAAAAAGGGATCAGCTGTACCACTATTTATTGTCAAATAAATATTCCACTGTATGGATATACATTTTATTTATGCATTTATCAGCTGATGGACATTTGGAATGTTTCCTACCTTTTGGCTACAATAAATAACCTTGTAACTGATGGTTACCAGAGAGGAGATGGGCAGGGGGATGGGGGTTAAATAAGTGGTGCAAATTAAGGAGTGCACTTGTGATGAGGACCAGGTGTTTTACTGAAAGTGCTGAATCACTATATAGCATACCTGAAACCAATATTACACTGTATGTTAACTAACTGGAATTTAAATAAAAACTCAAGGTGGGTGGTATACCTGGGTGTACCTCAGTTTCAGTTACATGTTCCACTCTTGATTTGGGTTCACATCATTATGTCAGGGTCGTGGGACCAAGGTCTTTGTTGGACTCAGTGCAGAACTGCTTATGATGGTTTCCCTCTCCTTCTGCCCCTCCCCCACTCGTGCTCTAATATAAATAAATAAATCTTAAAAATTTAAATACTTAAGGGGTTATTAGATGGCTCAGTTAAGCATCCAACTCTTGATTTTGGTTCAGGTCATGATCTCAAGCTTGCCAGATCTAGACCAGCACTGGGCTCTGCACTGGGCATGGAGCCTACTTAAGATTCTCTCTCTCCCTTTGCTCCTTCCCACTCGTTCTCTAAAAAATAAAAATAAATAAAACTTAAAAAAATATACATAATACTGCTATGAACATTTTATTTAAGTTTTCAGTAACATTTTTAATATATTTTTTAAAGATTTTATTTATTTGAGAGAGAATAAGAGCCAGAGGAATCATAGAGGGAGAGGGAGAAGCCGACTCACTGCTGAGCAGAGAGCCTGATGCAAGGCTCAATCCCAGGATCCTGAGACCATGACCTGAAATGAAGAAGGCAGACACATAACGGAGCCACCTAGCCACCCCAGTAACAATTTTTATCTTAAAGTCCATTTTATCTGATATTAAGATAGCCAACCCAGCTCTCTTTTGGATACAATTTGCCTGGTATATCTTTCCCATCCTTTTTTCAACCCACTCTATCTTTGAATTTAAAGTGTCTCTCCAGTAGACAGCGTATATAGTTGGATTATGGGTTTTTTTTTTTTAACATTCTGCCAATTTCTGCCTTTTAAGTATTCAATCCACTTGATGCAACTACGATAGGGTAAGATTTACTTCTGTCAGTTAACAATTTTTTCCCCTCTATGTCTCATGTCTTCTTTGCTCCTCTATTATTTCATTACCACCTTGTTTTATGTTAGATATTTTCTAGTGTGTCACTTCGATTATCTTGTTATTCCTTTTGTGATTTTTTTTAAAACGTCATTTTCTTTGTGGTTGCCTCAGAATTACAATTAATGTCCTCATTATTATATATAATATATATTATATATATAAGTATATAATATGTATTTTATATATATTTATATATAATATATTTTATATATTATATATAATAATGTCCAAATCTAATTTGGATTTGTATCAATATAATTTCTATACTATACAAAAACTTTGTTCCTTTATAGCTCCATTCCTTCCTTGCCTTTGTTCTATTGTCATAAAAGTGCATATTTATCTATTTTATATACCTATTAACACAGATTTATAAATATTGCTTCAGTAGTCATCTTTTAATTCACAAGAAAAGAGTCATAAACAAAACTACCTTTATATAGTCTTTTATATTTACCTATACAGTTGCTCATACCAGTGTTCTTTATTTCTTCATGTGGGTTTGGGTTACTGACTTGGGTCCCTTCATTTCCACCTGAAAGATTCTCTTGAGTATATCTTTTTTTTCTAAATTAATTAATTAATTTTATTATGCTAGTCTCCATACAGTGCATCATTAGTTTTTGACGTAGTGTTCCATAACTCATTGGTTTGCATGTAACACCCAGGTCTCCATGCAGTATGTGCCCTCCTTAATACCCATCACCAGGCTCACCACCCCCCATCAACTCCCTCCCCTCTAAAACCCTCAGTTTGATTCCTGGAGTCCACAGTCACTCATGGTTTGTTTCCCCTCTGACTTTCCTCCCTTCATTTTCCCTTCCTTCTCCTAATGTTCTCCATGCTATTCCTTATGTTCCACAAATATGTGAGACCACATGATAATCGTCTTTCTCTGTTTAACTTATTTCACTTAGCATAATCTCCTCCAGTCCCATCCATGTTGAAGCAAATGTTGGGTATTCATCCTTTCTTCAGTATTTCTTATAGGGCAGATCTATTAGAGACAAATCCTCTCAGCTTTTGTTACCTGGTAATGTCTTAATCTCCCCTTCATTAGTTGGAAGAATTTTGCGGGAAATAGAATTCTTATTGACAATCTTTTAATTTTTTTTTTAATTTATTTGACAGACAGAGATCACAAGTAGGCAGAGAGGCTGGCAGAGAGAGAGGAGGAAGCAGGCTCCCTGCTGAGCAGAGAGCCTGATTCGGGGCTTGATCCCAGGACCCTGGGATCATGACCTGAGCCGAAAGCAGAGGCTTTAACCCACTGAGCCACCCAGGCACCCTGATCTTTTAATTTTTTTAAAGCACTTTGATTATATCATACCACTGCCTTCTGGCCTGGATGGTTTCTCATAAGAAATCAGTTGTTAATCTTATTGAGAGTCCACTGTACAAGATTAGTTTGCTTCTTTCTTACTGTTGTCAAGATTCTTTGTCTTTTGATAGTTTAGTTATGATACATCTGGGTGTGGATCTCTTTGAGGTTCCTGGTTATGCAGATTAATGGTTTTCATCAAATTTGTTATGTTCAGGGCCATTATTTCTTCAAATATTCTTTCTTCCCCTTTCTTTCTCTCCTTCTTGTGTGACTTTCAGTATGTGTACTGGCCCACTTGAATGGTATTCTACAAATCTATGAGGGTTTTTTTTTTTTTGGTTTTTGTTTTTTGTTTGAAGTAGGCTCTGTGCCCAACATGGGGCCTGGGCTCAATCCTGAGGCCAAGGCACACTCAACTGAGCCAGCCAGGCATCCCACAAGTGGTTGCTGTTGTTTTAAATACCTCCTAGTTCTTTATTGTTACGGTTTATATGGAAAGACAGTGTTCTTATACTTTCTTTAGTTTTTTGGGCATGCTTTCCTTCAGTTCTTTGAAAATATTTAAAATAGCTGACTTACAGTCTTTTTGAAAGCTACTCCAATGTCTGGGCTTCCTCAGAACAGTCTCTACTGACTACTTTTTCTCCCTTTGAGTATAGGCTATACTTTGTTTTTTTGCGTATTTCATTTTTGCTGCTATTGTGGAAAGCTGGAAACTTTAAATAACATAAAGTGACAACTCTGGAAATCAGATCCTCCCCCCACCACAACTTCCTGGGTTTATTGTAGCTGTTTAACAAATTTCCTGAACTAATTCTGTAAAGTCTGTATTCTTTGTCGTATGTGTTCACTGAGGTCTATTCTGAGCTTAGTGGTCAGTTAATAATTTGAAAGAGATTCCTTAAATGCCTTGAATCTCAGCCTTTGCCGAGAGAGTATATGTATGTTGAGACATGCCTTCAATACTCTGGCAGACAGCTTACAATACTGCATTGGCCTTCGGCCTTCATATCCTGCTTGTACAGAGCCTTAAGATCAGTCAGGGCTTAAGACCCTGTCAATTCTTTCTTGGGCAGGTGTAGAGCTCTGTGCATGTACATAGTTGTCTAGTTTCCCAAGAATATGCTGAAACTTTTGAAAGCCCCTGCGAACATCTCATTCCACAGCTTTTCATTTTTAAATTTTTAAAGCCGGGGGTGCCTGGGTGGCTCAGTGGGTTAAAGTCTCTGCCTTCAGCTCAGGTCATGATCCCAGAGTCCTGGGATGGAGCCCCGCATCGCATTGGGTTCTCTGCTCAGCAGGGAGCCAGCTTCCTCCCCGCCTCTGCCTGCCTCTCTGCCTACTTGTGATCTCTGTCAAATAAATAAATAAAATCTTTAAAAAAAATTTTTTTTTTTTAAAGCCGGCTTCTTATTTTTCTCAACTACTAAGATCCCCACAGGCAGCTGTGATGTTAAACAACTGCTGCTGATGGTGTATCACAAGTGTCCCAAGAGATAAGGCCATCTGCACCAAGCAAGAGTGAGTCAAGTCAAATAAAAGGTAAGGCTTGTGAATGGAGATTTCCAAAGAACTAATAGGTAGGTGAAATAATGACATTTCTCTAGGAAAGGTGTTTTGGGGGGAGCTCTAAACATTCCTAGCCTCCTTCAGAGGCTGTAAGGTTGCTGTATTTTACCAGCTGGTGGAACTTTGGTTATCAAGGCCATCAAAAAACTATACAAAGAGGGATGGGAACAGCACAGGTTAAAATGTCGCCAAGCTTGTTATTCTGAGATGTAGCAAATTTTCTTAAATAAAAGTTCTTCGGATTTTTGTAAACCTATTAATTTCCAGACATCTGAAAAAAACTGTTTTTTCTAAAAAATATATATATTTTATTTACTTATGTGAGAGAGAGAGAGAGAGCACAAATAGGCAGAGTAGTAGACAGGGAAAGGGAGAAGCCGGTTCTCCACTGAGCAGGGAGCCCAATGTGGGGCTCAATCCCAGGACCCTGGGATCATGACCAGAGCCGAAGGCAGATGCTTAATTGACTGGGCCACCTGGATGTCCCTGAGAAAGCTGATTTTGAGAATTTTGCCGGCACTACTTTTATGGAGATTTTCAAAGGTCCTCACTTCACCATTCCTGCTGATGTCCTGTGTGTAATATTTTATGTTTTACATATTTTACATTTCTCTGGGGTATATAAATGGAATTTCTACATCACATGGTAACTCTACATTCAACTTTTGGAGGAACTGCTAAACTATTTTCCCTCATGGCTATGTGTTTTACATTCCTACCAGCAATGTATGAGGGTTCCAATTTCTCTACACCCTTGGCAACATTTGTTACTGATCTTTTTGATTATAGCCATCCTAGTAGGTTCAGTGAAGTGACACCACATTTTGTGGGAGGGTTTCTGTTTTGTTAAGTAAGCTCTTCACCCACAGTAGGATTTGAACTCATGATCTGAGATCAAGAGTGGCATGCTCTACTGACTGAGCCAGTCAGCGGCCCCTCACACTATGTTTTCAATTTATATTTCCACACGGACTAATGATGTTGAACATCTTTTCATGTGTTATTGGGCATGTAGATAACTTTTTGGAGAAATATCTGTTCAAATCTTTTTTTTTTTTTAAGATTTTATTTATTTATTTGACAGACACATCACAAGTAGTCAGAGAGGCAAGTAGAGAGAGGAAGGGAAGCAGGCTCCCTGCTGAGCAGAGAGCCTGATGCAGGGCTCGATTCCTGAGCCAAAGGCAGAGGCTTTAACCCACTGAGCCACCCAAGCACCCCTCAAATCATATTTTATTAAAAAAAAAAAAAGGTGTATATTTTATTTTGCCTTTTTTATTACTGAGTTGTAAGATTCTTTAAATATTCTGGATACAAGTCTCTTATCAGATATACGATCTTGAAATATTTTCTCCAAATGGCAGGTTATTTTTTCACTTTCTTGATGGTATCATTTATAGCACAAAAGATTTTAATTTATATATTTTTAAAAGATTTTATTTATTTATTTGACAGAGAGAGATCACAAGTAGCCAAAGAGGCAGACAGAGAGAGGGAGAAGCAGGCTCCCTGCTGAGCAGAGGAGGTAACATGATGAGGGGCTCAATCCCAAGACACTGAGATCATGACCTGAGCCAAAGGCAGAGGCTGAACCCACTGAGCCACCCAGGCACTCCTCAAATCATATTTTATTAAAAAATTTGTATATTTTATTTTGCCTTTTTAATTACTGAGTTGTAAGAGTCTTTAAATATTCTGGATACAAGTCCCTTATCAGATATATGATCTTGAAATATTTTCTCCAAATGGTAGGTTATTTTTTCACTTTCTTGATGGTATCATTTGTAGCACAAAAGATTTTAATTTTGCTTTTATATGTTTTTCTTTTGTTGCTCATGCTTTAGATGCTGCATTTACAAAGGTTCTGCTTAACTCAAGGTCACTAAGATTTGCTCCTATGTTATCTTCTAAGAGCTTTACAGCTTCAGCTTTTACATTTGGGTCAGATCCATTTTGAGTTAATTTTTAGTATGATGAGAGGTAGGGGTTTAGCTTCATGCTTTTGTATATATGGATAGCCAGTAATCCCAAACCATTTGTTGAACAAACTATTCTTACCTCAGTTGAACTGTCTTGGCATCCTTATTAAAAAACCCAACAGACTATAAACGTAAGAGTATTATTTACGGACTCTCAATTCTACCTTATTGATCTATGTGTCTATTTCTATTTTAGTACCATACTGTCTTGATTTTTTTTGAGATTTTACTTATTTGACAGAGAGAAAGAGATCACAAGTAGGCAGAGAGACAGGCAGAGGGAGAGGGGGAAGCAGGCTCCCACTGAGCAGAGAACCCAATATGGGGCTCAATCCCAGAACCCTGAGACCACGACCCACGCCAAAGGCAGAGGCCCAACCCACTGAGCCACCCAGGCACCCCAACTGTCCTGATCATTGTAGGTTTGTAGTAAGCTTTGAAATTGGGAAGTATGAGTACTCTTATTTTGTTGTTTTCATCAAGACTGTTTTGGCTATTTTGAGTTTCCTGCAATTCCACATGATTTTAGGGTTAGCTTATCAATTTCTAAGAACTTAGCTGATATTCTGATAGGGATTCCAGTGAATTTGCAGATCAGGCTGGGGAGTACTAACATCTTAAAAATATTAACTATTATGATCCATGAGCATGAGATGTTTTCCCATCTATTTAGATCTTCTTTAATTACTTTCATCAGTGTTTCATAGTTTTCAGGATATAAGTTAAATACTTCTTTCGTTAAATTTATCCCTAAGTATCTTATTCTTTTTGATGCTACTGTAAATGAAATTTCCTTTCTGAATTGTTCATTGCAAGTGTGTAGGAACACAACTGATTTCTGTATACTGATTCTGTACTCTACAACCTAGTATTTGTTAGTTCTAGAATTTTTCATTAGATACCTTAATATTGTCAATATATAAAATCATGTCATCTGCAAACAGAGATAGCTATAATTCTTCCTTTCAAACCAGGATGTCTTGTATTCTTTTCTGATTGCTCTAACTAGACCTCTAGTCTGATGTTGAACAGAAGTGGCAAAAGTAGGTATCTCTGTCTTGTTCTGATCTTGGGGAAAATTTCAGTCTTTCACTATTAAGTACAATGCTAGTTGTTTTTCTCTGAAGCCTTTTATCAGGTTAAGGAAGTTCCTTTCTATTCCTAGTTTGTTGAGCATTTTTATCATGAAATGTGTTGGGTTTTATCATGTGCTTTTTCTGCATCTGCTGAGATGACCAAAAGGTTTTTGTCTTTTATTCTATTAATATTGTTCATTATTTGAATTGATTTTTGGATATTAAACCTACCTGGTACTCCCAGATAAGTCCCACTTGGTCATGATATACAATTCTTTTTATATGTTGCTGGATACAGTTCACTAGTATATTGTTGAAGATTTCTGCATCTACAATCAGAGGAGAGAGTGGCCTACAATTTTCTTGTGATATCTTTGTTTTTGGTATCTGGGTACTAATGGGCCTCAAGAATGAACTGAGAGGTACTCCCTCCTCTTCTATGTTTTGGAAAAGTTTGTGAAGGATTAGTACTAATTTTTCTTTGAATATTTGGTAGAATTAACCACTGAAACCATCTGGGTCAGAGTTCTTCTTTGTGGGTAGTTTTTCCATTACTAATTGAGTGTCTTAATTTATTGTATAGGCCTATTCAGAATTTCTCCTTCTTCTTGAGTCATTTTCAGTAATCTATGTCTTCCCGGGAACTAGTCCTTTCATCTAAGTTATTTTTTTTTTTTTAAGATTATTTATTTATTTATTTATTTGACAGAGAGACATCACAAGTAGGCAGAGAGGCAGGCAGAGAGAGAGAGAGGAGGAAGCAGGCTCCCCGCTGAGCAGAGAGCCCGATGCGGGACTCGATCCCAGGATGAGATCATGACCTGAGCCAAAGGCAGCGGCTTAACCCACTGAGCCACCCAGACGCCCCGTCATCTAAGTTATTTAATTTACTGATATACAATATTCTTGTAGTCTCTACTAATCCTTTTAATTTCAATATGGTTTGTTCCAACTGTTTCAGTAAATAAAGTTGTACTGGCATGAAGCCATGGCTATTCATTTACATACTGTCTAAGTCTGCCTGTATTAAAACTTCACAGCTGAGTAGTTGTGACAGAGACCAAATATTTTGGGCCCACAAAGCAAAAAACATTTATTATCTAAGCCCTTATAGAAAAAATATGCTGACCTCTGGCTAAGAATAATAAAATACTTGAAGTACTCAGGTCAAACTGGAGCAAAGGGCTTTTGAGAAAGTATTAGAGGCAGTTAAAAAGTGGAATGAATTAACTATGATCTAGTTTTGTAAGTATCAGCTTAAAGCTTCATTCCAACCCCTCAGACCTCATCATTACTGGGGGAACAAATTTATTTCCAGACCAGATTCAGTACAAAAACTGAGCTTCATGAAATAAAGAGGAAATTCAAAAACAAAAAGTATTTTGGGCAAGTATTTGGGAAGAGTGATAAACGCTAAACTGTGACTAATTTTGTTCCTTGGTTGAGGGTCCTATATATCGAGGGCCTTCTTTCTGAAAGCAACATAAAGGCTCAAAAAGCACAGCTTTCTCATTGATTCTTGAATAGCATGAAGGGCTAGGGAAGAGGGATCTTCCAGCTCCCCTCCTGGCTTCACAAAGGTAGAGTGAATCAATTTTTTCTTTTTGTGTCCATACCACCTTGAAAATTCACCAAGACAGCATTTGTCATATAGATTTTACCTGTTTGTGACTCTCTCGTGATTCATTCATCCCAGCATCTGCAGGCTCCATGTAAGGTACACTCCTCACCCCTCACATCACAAACACTTCACTGATGTCATTTCCATTAGCAACACCAGAACTGTGTGCAATCTCTGCCTATCATAAGAGCCAGCAACATCTAATTCCTTTCAATAGGAAACCAAAGGTAGAGTTTCCACATGAGAAACACTCCATACACAGCATCTATCTAGGGTTAGTAACTCCGCAAGAGGAAATTATTCCAGATAACAAATGCTACATCACAGAAAATGTCCTAGGTGTAAAATTATTCCTTTTATGGAAGCCTGGGCAATCAGACTCAAACAAGATGTCATGGGTGAATCATTATAATGTTATTATCATGTGCAGGAGCAATGGGAATGCCCATTATTCCAGATACGATATGTGGTTTCCTACAAATATATTCTCATTCCAGCTTAACCTGACAATAAGAAGTAACTGGGGCTGAAAGGAAGCCATGGGCCTATCACTAAAAGGCTCTGTGATTAAGTAAGTTCCCTTAAGTTACACCAAATAACTACCAGGTCACCTGAGGAGACAAACTCATCAGTGTAATACAAAGATGAAGGGTTAGAGCAGAGGTACTTCAACTCTGACCTCATCTATGCCTCAGAATTCTGAGACAAATGTTAGGCCATCTTCGAACTCTCCTCTCCCTGAGATGCATCCCATGCATCACCAAGTTCTAGCCACTTCACCTCTAAAATCTCAAGCCTTGCCTTGTGGTACTTGGCTGGCTGAGTCGGTATAGTATATGACCCTTTTTTTTTTTTTAAGATTTTATTTATTTATTTGACAGAGGAAGACACAACAAGAGAGAGGGAACACAAGCAGGGGGAGTGGGAGAGGGATAAGCAGGTTTCCTGACAAGCAGGGAGCCCGATGTGGGACTCAGTCCCAGGACCCTGGCATCATGATCTGAGCTGAAGGCAGAGACCAAACAACTGAGCCACCCAAGCACCCCGAGCATGACTCTTGATCTTAGGGTCATGAGTTTGAGCCCCACATTGAGTGTTGAGATATAAAATCTCAAGCCTTGCCTCTCCTGTTCATCTCCAATGCCAGTGCTTCCATCTAAATCACTCATGGCTCACTTCTCCTGGGAGTTACAGAGTAGAGGAGACTCCCAAAGTGGAGAGAAGTATCTGTTCCATCTTCGCTCACTCTTCACCTTTCTCATATATATCTTTACTTCAGAACACACTATAAGACTTTCTTCCTGTATCTGCCTGTCAACTAGCTTCCCAGCCTCCAGTCTTCATGGTGGGCCCTCTTCAACATCACTGATAGCATTATTCTGACCCCATTATGCTGCGGAGAAGGAAAATAAATCGTATCACTCTCACTTTAAAATCTGCTGCAGAATTCCAACTGCCAGCAGCATGCACCTCAGTCTTGTCTCTACCCATCTCTTACCCTTGCCCCTCTAGCTGCCTCCTAAGCATCTGATAAGTATTAGCCAAAGTGATGACCCCAGACTCCCAGAAAGAGCCATTCACACAGTTTCCTTTCCAAGTGCACTCTTAAAGGTGACAAAACACAGCTTAGAGGCCCCCTCTGTCATGGGGCCTCTCTGACTTAAGGTATTCTCACACAGCACTCTCTTCAAATGTCTGACAGTTTTCTAGGTGCTAGAATCCCACATTTATACTTTTCCCACTAGGCTACGGAAGATTATTTAATGGCCAGCATTAGCTAATAAAGATCCAAAGTCATACATCCTGTAGTCAAGTATCTGGTGACTAGATTAGACACCAAGAACGAAAAAAGGAAGCACAGCAGAAAGTTACCCCTTTCATCATAAAAGTTTATGAATTAGTAGGAACCCCTGGGTGGTACAGTCAGTATTAAGTGTCTAACTCTTGGTTTTGGCTCAGGTCATGATCTCAAGGTTGTGAGATCAAGCCCCACATCAGGCTCTCAGCGAGGAGTCTGCTTAAGACTTTCCCTCTCCTCCCGCTGCCTCTCCCTCCTGTGCTCACTTGCTTTCTCTTCAATAAATCTTTAAAAAAGTGTATGAATTAGTAATATTCCATTAAAGCCCTTAAAATAGAGCCCTAAAACTACCTCCCATAAACCTATAGGTTCCAAGTCACTCTACAAAATTCCTCAGCAATTCACTTCTCAAAACTGTGCCAGAAATAGTTTTCAGGATGAATATCAGTAATCTGATGAAATGCAGTGTAGTCAATGGGCCAAAGTTAATCTAAAATTCTTATGTTACCCAACGTTTGGATTTCTTGTTACCTCTATTTCTTTTAGGTCTGGGCCTATTTCTTCTCCCTCACACCTGTACCAACTTCAGTATTACACCTCTACATTGCATCAGACCTTCTTGAAGGCAGCCAAAACCTTACCTGAGCTGAGATGCCAATGAGGAGCAGCCACTTCTGGTACTCATCAGTCCGGTAGTGGATCATCTGGCACCCTGCCAGACTGGCATGTCTATCAAACATCTTCATGGGTTGAGAGTCACCTTCCATGCTCCAGTGGTAGACTGTGGTCTCAGTCACCAGGGCAACAGTGTTTACAGAGACCCATTTCCAGAATATCACCTCTTCTGCCATTGTATGAGACTTCATTTTACTCTTCATCTCAATATTAAAGATTTGAAGTGTCTTCCCAGCTAGTATTTGATGTGATGAAGATTAGAGAAAGATAAATTAAAAATCTAAAAGACAAATTATTACACTCTTAATCTGAATCCTTTTAATATTACTTTTTTAAGTTGTACTACTTATAGGTAATTTGATTAAGAAGGGAAAAGAGCTGCCTGAGTGCAATTAACCACACTTTGATGTCTTAATATTGAGAAAAGACTTCCTCAGAAGAATGTAAAAGTGTATGAATAACAATCAGAAATTAGTTCTTTTGAAGCAACTATCAAAAGAATCAATTTTAAATTGGTATCTTCTAGTTTTAAAATACTTTCCTGGGTAAGTTAGCAAAAACAAGACATTCTTTCTTTGTCTGGTGCCTCCAACTTTCAGGAAAGAATACCATCATCCCTTCAAATTAAACAACTTCTCCAGAAAACAGGGTCATTTTGTCTTAAATTTTAGACTAGTGATGTCAAACAGAATTTTCTACAACGTTGGAAATGTTTTGCACTTGCACTTCTAGTATGGAAGACCCTAGCTACACATGGCTATTAGGTACTTGAAATGTGTCTGCTAAGACACATTTAAGGAAACTGAACTTTTACTTTAATTTAAGTTTAATTAATTTAAATTGAAATAGCTTCACATGGCTAGCATCCAATGGGGCAGCTAGGTTCTAGAAAAAGACTTTAGCATCCATCCTCTGGCAAGAGACTCCTGTTGTTTCCACCTCTGATAAAAAGCTAAGTTCTGATCTTTGTATCTATGCAAAACTCAGAGCTAACATGAAATACTGCTTCCTCCCAAATCAGGACCAACACAAGGATTACTTCTCTGATCACTTCTACCTGGCACTGTATTGGATATCCTAGCTACTGTAATAACACGAGAAAAGTGAAAGGCATAAAGATGAAGGAGGAAATAAAACCGCCTTTATTCACAAACAACTTTTACAAAGAAAATCCTAAGGAATTTACAAATCTACAAAGCCATTATCAGAACGAATAGGCGACTATTAACAATACTGCAGGGTATGAGGTCAATATACAAAAATACCAATTGAATTCCCAGATGCCAGCAGCAAACAATTTGGAAATAAAATTTTTAAAAGAACTGTAATATCACTAAAAGGAAAACAAAGTCTCTGCCAACCAAGAATCCTATATCCAGCAAATCTGTCTTTCAAATACGAGGGAAAAATCAAGACATTCTAAGATAAAGAGAAGCTAAGGGAGTTTGTAACCACAGCACTAAAGGAAGTCCTGCAGATTGAAATGAAAGGACATTATATAGTAATTTAAAGCCATATGAAGAAATAAAGATCCCAATAAAGGTAAATACGTGGGTGATTATAAAAACTTGTACTTTTGTAACTTTGGCTTATAACTCTACTTTTTGTTTTCAACATGATTTAATAGACTAAAACATTACAAAAATCACTGAGTAGGCTAAAATCTAGTATTACAACTAGTTTGTAACTACACTTTTGGTTTTCTATATAACTCAAGAAATGAATGCATTAGAAAAAATTAATGTATGCTTTTGGACAAATTATGTATAAAGATGTAATTCTGTGACAGTAACAATAAAAGAGGTGGGAATGGAGATGTAAAAGTACAGACTTTTTGTATGTTATTGATGTTAAACTGGCAAAATTTCAAATTAAACTGTTACAACTTCAGGATGTTAAACACAGTCCCCACAGCAAAAAACAAAAAACAAAAAACAGCTATAGAATGTACACAAAAGAAACAAGAAGAAATTTAAATGTTTTCACTGAAAAAAAAATCAACTAAACATAAGCAAAGATAGTAATACAGAAAATGAAGGACAAAAAAGCATAAACTATATGAAAAACAAATAGTGAAATGATAGAAGTCCTTCCTCATCATTAAGACATTAACTGTAAATGGATCAAAAGACACAGACAGGCAGAACAGGTATAAAAACATGATCCAACTATATGCTGTCTACGAAGACTCACTTTAGATCCAAAGACACAAAGAGGTCAAAATGAAAGGATGGAAAAAGATAATTCCACGTAAATTGTAATCAAAAGAGAGCAGGGATGGTTAATTTCAGACAAAATAAACTTTGAATCAAAGAAGATCGCAAGCAACAAAGAAATACATCATGCTAAGTGAAATAATCCAATCATAAAAAACCAAATACTGCATGATTCTACATATATTAGGTAGGTAGACTAGCCAAAATCATAGAGACAGAAAGTAGAATGGTGGTTCTAGGGACTGGAAGAGGAAGGAATGAGCAGTTACTGTTTAATGAGTACAGTGTTCCAGTTTTGCAAAAGGAAAATAGTTCTGATCTTAATGGATGTACAACAATATGAATGTATTTAATACCACTGAACTATACACTAAAAAATAGTTAAGATAATAAATTTTATTATATTTAGCCACAACTCTTTTTTTTTTAAAAAACATTTTGTTTACTTATTTGACAGACAGAGATCACAAGTAGGCAGAGAGAGAGGAGGAAGCAGGCTCCCTGCTGAGCATAGAGTCCGATGTGGGGCTCGATCCCAGGACCCTGAGATCATGACCTGAGCCAAAGGTAGAGGCTTTAACCCACCGAGCCACCCAGGCATCCCACAACTCTTTTTTTTTTTTTTTTAAGATTTTATTTATTTATTTGACAGAGAGAGAGAGATCACAAGCAGGCAAAGAGGCAGGCAGAGAGAAAGGGGAAATCAGGCTCCCCGCTGAGCAGAGAGCCCAATGCAGGGGCTTGATCCCAAGACCCTGAGATCATGACCTGAGCCCAAAGCAGAGGCTTTAACCCACTGAGCCACCTGGGCGCCCCATCAACAACACAACAACACACCTCTAAATAACTCATGGGTCAAAGAATAAATTACAAAGAAAATTAGAAAATATGTTGAAATGAATGAAATAAAAAGCACAACATATAAATTTTGGGGTTGCAGCTAAGGCAGTACGTAAAGAAAAATACATAATCTTAAATGTCAAGATCAGAAAAGAGTATCTCAAATCAATAAAGTAAGTTTCCACCTTAATAAACTACAAAAAGAACAAACTAAACCCAATGCAACAAAAAATAAAAATTAAGAGTAGAACAAAAATCAAGGAAAGAAAACATAAATAATAAAAGAAAATCAATAAAACAAAAAGTTGGCTTTTCACAACAATCAAGAAAATGGGATGCTTGGGAGGCTCAGTTAAGTGCCTGCCTTTAGGTCAGGTCATGATCCCAGCACCCTAGGACTGAGTCCTGCACTGGTCTCCTTACCCAGTGAGGAGCCTGCTTCTCCCTCTGCCTACTGCTTCCCCTGCTTGTACTCTCTCTGACAAATAAATAAAATCTTAATAATAAATAAATAAAAGGGCGCCTGGGTGGCTCAGTGGGTTAAAAACTCTGCCTTCAGCTCAGGTCATGGTCTCAGGGTCCTGGGATCGAGGCCCTCATCGGGCTCTCTGCTCAGCAGGGAGCTTTCTTCCCACTCTCTCTCTGCCTGCCTCTCTGCCTACTTGTGATCTCTCTCTGTCAAATGAATAAATAAAATCTTTTAAAATAAATAAATAAACAAAATTTTAAAAAAAACTATTTTGAAAAATACGAAGTTGAATTACCAATACTATCTGGTTTCAAACTTACCATAAAGCCACGGTCATCAAGTAATGGCACAAGGCTGGGCATATGGATCAATGAAATAGAAATGAGAGCCCAGAAATAGATCTTTCTATTCATGGTCAATTGACTTCTATCAAAGATGCCTAGATAATTCATTTGGGAAGAATAGTGTTTTCAACAAATGGTTCTGGGTGGGACAACTGAATGCCCTTATTCCACCAAAAAAGAAGGGAGGAGGAGGGGAAAAGGAAGGAGGCAGCGACAGAGGTGATAAGGAAGAAGAAGAAGTCAAAGAGGAAGGAGATGAGGAAGAAGAGGAAGAAGCAGCAGTAGCAGCAGCAGCTTACCACACACCATACACAAAAATTAACTCAAAACAGACTATGGACCTAAATGCAAAAATTAAAACTAAAAAACCACTAGAAGAAAAAATAGAAAATCATGATCTTGGGTTAGGCTAAACACTCACAAGTAGGACTCCAAAATCAAGATCCATTAAAGAAAAACCTGGTAAACTGCAGTTTATCAAATTTAAACTTTTTTCCTTAAAAGATACACTAGGAAAATAAAAAAATAAGACAAAAATTGGGAGAAAATATGTAGATCACATAGTTGGTAAGTAATTTATATCCAGAATATATAAAGAACCCTCAACATTCAATAAGACAAATAAGCCAGCTAAGAAATGGACAAAAGATTTAAACAGACATTTCTCTAACAAGATACATGAGTGGCTGGGGCGCCTGGGTGGCTCAGTGGGTTAAAGCCTCTGCCGTCGGGTCATGGGATAGAGCCCCGCATTGGGCTCGCTGCTCCGCGGGGAGCCTGATTCCTCCTCTCTCTCTGCCTGTCTCTGCCTACTTGTGATCTCTGTCTGTCAAATAAATAAATAAAATCTTTAAAAAAAAAAAAAAGATACATGAGTGGCTAAAAAAGTAAGGTAAAAAAGATATACAAATGGAACTGCTATAATAAAAAAAGACCATATCAGTATCAAGTTTGCATATATGTTTAAAAAAACTAGAATGCGGGCGCCTGGGTGGCTCAGTGGGTTAACTGCTGCCTTGGGCTGGGGTCATGATCTCAGGGTCCTGGGATCGAGTCCCGCATCGGGCTCTCTGCTCGGCGGGGAGCCTGCTTCCTCCTCTCTCTCTCTCTGCCTGCCTCTTTGCCTACTTGTGATGTCTCCCTGTCAAATAAATAAATAATCTTAAAAAAAAAACAACAAAACTAGAATGCTCATACCTTGTTGGCAAGAATGTAAAATGGTAGTCATTCTGGAAAATAGTTTGGTGGTATCTTAAAAAAGCTAAAAAAAAATTATCATATGATCCAACAATTCCACTCCTAGGCATTTACCCAAGAAAAATGGAAATATACATTCACACAAAGACTTGAAGGCAAGTATGCATAGCAGCAATATCCTTAATGGCCAAAAACTGGTACCAATCCAAATGGTACCTGGTAAAGTGGTAAACAGAGAAACAAAATGTGATATATCCATGGAATAGTGGAGTACAGGAATCTTACTCACACATAAAAAAGAACTAACTACTGATTTAAGCTACAGTGTGGATGAACCTCAAACATACTATGCTAACTGAAGGAAGCCAGGTATAAAAGACTGTATGTTGTAAGATTTATTTGAAGTGTCCAGAAATGGCAAATCTATAAAGCCAGAAAACAGATCAGTAGCTGCCTAGGGCTGAGGGAGGAAGTGGAAAATGACTGCAAAGAGGAATAAAGGAACTTTTGGGGGTAGTAGAAATGTTCTAAAACCAGAGCATGGTGGTGGTTCCATAGCTCAATAAATTTACTAAAAACATTGAACTCTACGCTTAGAGTAAGTGAATTTTATGGCATTTAAATGGCATTTTATGGCATTATACCTGAATAAAATGGTTAAGAAAGAAAAAAACTAGACTAGAAGTTCAACTGTAGGATGGGAGTACCTTTTAGTTTCAAATAGCCTGGGATCACAGAGGAAATTTCCTCTAGTTCGAAAACTTGTCAAGCTCTCCTTTGGTTAAAAAGAACTTGTTTTACATGATGTGCCAAATATTTAGCATCACAAAGAATAAAACAAAACAAGAAAACCCTACCAAATCTCCTTTGGGAATCAATCTGCGGTCAGATTACAGTTGCCAGGGTAAAGAATGTGCTACCACAAGGGGGCTCCATCTCACCACCTCTCCCCTCCTTACTGGGGCCAAGAGCTAATTGCTAGGCTGGCACTATTATTATAAGCCTTTATGCAATCTACCACTAAAAATTAAGGGGGAAAGGTAGAGTTTGCAAAAGAAACACATGTGACTACTCAAAGTGATACGATTCATAATAAAAGTAAAAAATATACTTGGACCAGTAATGCAAGTAGTCAGTCAACTTTTTCTATTTAGGGATATATAGGATCTTTGACTTGTAACTGTTTTTACCACTCTTTAAAAATATAAAAACTGGGGCGCCTAGCTGGCTCAGTCATTAAGCATCTGCTTTTGGCTTGGGTCATGATCCCGAGGTCCTGGGACCAAGCCCCACATCAGGCTCTCAGCAGAGAGTCTCCTTCTCCCTCTCCCACATCCCCTGCTTGTGTTCCCTCTCTCATTGTCTGTCTCTCTCTAGCAAATAAATAGATATAAAATCTTCTAAAAATAAATAAATAAAAATATAAAAACCATTCTTATTTGGGACTGTACAAAACCGAACAGTTTACTGATCCCTCACTTAGAGTATTAATGTTCCATTAGGATGATGAGCAACTGCTGATGAATTCTAACCCCCACCCCCTACTGCTTCCTGATCTTTAGTCAAGGGTAAAATTGTATCTCTGGTTTTAAAATGTTCACCACAAAAGCACCAGTAGAGACAGTTTGAAGAGAGACTGGGGTGAGTGAATCTGCTCTAAGTTTCTCCAGAAGGATGGGCAGTGATATGGGCTGAGCATCTCAGGAGCTCTCAGCGAAATAAAAGGACAAACTGTGGAGGCAGACCTTTTTTAAAAAGAGGTCCTTCTCATCACGAGCCCCTTTCCAATCACAAGACATCACCAGTCAAAATGAGGTCTGTGAGATTCAAGACCAGTCAGTACCTTTGACTTCACTTTCATGCTTTCACACTGGGACCTATGCAGCAGCTAAGTCATATGAAGCAATAAAAGTATAATTAAACTATCTCTGTAATTCAGCCACTGTACAAATACCTTAAAAAAAAAAAACAGTTTTCTTCATTTTGGTCTAGGGTCTTTGAAACACAGTGCTACCCTTGCTCACAATTTATACAAGATCATCCTAATGGCCACAAGATTGCAGTAAAAATAGGATACTTAAAATTTTATCAATTTGGTTCCACAGCTCACACTTCCTCATGCAAAAGAACACAGCACTCAATTACTATAGCTGAAAAAAATTCATATGAACACCGAGAATGGAAAAAAATAGGAGCAGCCCCTGGTCCTCACATCCAGGCCATGTTGCTCTCCTAGTGGACATAAACCATCTCAGAGAACACCAACTTCAGACAAGTCCCTTTAAGACCATGATAAAGTGAGACAAAACAATTTTACCAACTACAGACAAAAACAGGTAAATGTCACTTCAGAATTTTACTAAGTACAGACAAAAATAAGGTAAATGTGCAACGCACAAAATACCAAACAGCCCCTCTCATGGCTACTACTTCTTTAACCAATGCCAACTTTATCTTCACTCTATGTACTTCCTTATAGCTAAGATTCATTGAGATAACCTAAGTATAAAATTACTCCCACTTTCTAACAGCACCCAATCTACAGCAAACTCGTGTTTCCTTAGACCATCCCCAAATCACCCAATGAAATCCCAAATCCTACAAAAGGTTCTTCTAACACCTTCTAATAATAGTGTGATACGTCCAAGCTCCCCATGGTGTGGTTTTGCCCTTTCTGGAACAAGTAATAAACCCAACTTGTTCAACTTCAGATGTGCTGCCAGTGGCCTTTGGTAGGAGGGGACTGACAGTATTAAATCGTGAGTTCTCTCCATTCCCCTACCACACTTCAAAAACCACCTCCAGGAGATGCACGGTGCACACCAGTAAAGAGAACTGTATCAGAGGACCACGAAGACTAAAATGCTGGCCATCTCTGAGACCCACAGAGAATATACCAAACACCAAATAACATGATAGATAAGATCTCTCAAAAATATTGCAAACTAGAAAATAGAGAAAAGCCAAAAGAATCATGAAGAATCCATAAAGGTTGGCCATTTTTTTCAACTAAAATTAGTTTATACCATTTACACTACATGTTCAAAAAATATTTTTTTAAATATTTATTTATTTACTTATTTGACAGAGAGAGAGAGATCACAAGTAGGCAGCGACGCAGGCAGACGGGGAGGGGGAAGCAGGCTCCCTGCTGAGCAGAGAGCCAATGTGGGGCTCCATCCCAGGACCCTGAGATCATGGCCCAAGCCAAAGGCAGAGGCTTAACCCACTAAACCACCCAGGCGCCCCCAAAAATATTCTGACAAGAAACAAAGTTGATAGAAGAAAAGATCATTAAAAATTTTTTTTAAATCAGCTTTTTTTTTTAAATAGAAAGTTCATAACTTCCAGATGTCCATTTACCTACTGAAAGGACAAAGTAGACCCTATTTCTGTAACAAAATAGGAGCACAGGCAAAGCTAATATTCGGCATTTACTAAATTTAGCTCCAGAAAGAACTTTCACTTTTCAAGGTAAGTCATAATACACCTTGCATAAAATATTAACAAGTCCAGTATATACACAACCCTTTAAATTTCCCAAATCACGGCAATATGAAAAGATTCTATATTCTCAAATAACTACAAGGTTTCAAGTACCCAATATCCCGAGTTCAAGGAAGCAAAATTCTATTAAACAACAGCTATACTGTTATCGATGAGTTTCACAAGAGAAGTAGTACCTTGGCTCATACTCTAGGATGTTTGGAGCACCAGTGTAAAGCAGCCCATCATGAGGTCCAGGGCACCACATGGTCCTCCTGGTGAACATGTGCAGTGTGGGGTTGGCCCTTCCAGATGTAGCAGTCATAAGGATGAGGCCCTGGGCATTTGCTCCCTCCTGTATTTGGCTATACACATGACGTCACAAAAAACTCAGGTGCTCAGGAACCTCTCATTAAATAAGGTATGTAAAACATAGCTTTGGCTAAAACTTTTGGAATTAAGTTTAATATTATTGATGACATTTTCCTGTGAGTTTATTGACAGTTGTCTGCTATTTAAGGTAACAAAGCAGGTAAAGTGAGGCAAAATTCCTCAAAGCTTACCTTTCAGAGCTATCACCTTAGAGGCTGGATTCATGATGGCACTTTCAGCAGAGATGGGCCGCCTGATAGGCGCCATTGGATCGTTCATGTCAATAATCACTACCTGAGCCTGTTCACCAACCTTCTCTCGGACACATATAAACTTATCAGATTCCATGGTCAGTGTACTGAATCCAATATTGGCTGGATTAATTCCCAGGTTTTGGAGCTAAAGAGAAAAGAAACATTTGATTTAAAAGTAAGTCTCTCCTCTCTGAAACAGATTAAATCTAGCCCATTATTTAGGGAAGTTTAACAGAAGGAAGAGGAAAAGTTAAATAAGAATTTAGAAAAAACTTAACATCAAGTGATTATTCAAGGCAATGCATCAACAGCAGGCCATGAATCAACTCTCAAGGAGCCTACAATCCCACAGGCTGATGAGAACACACAAGAATAAGAATAAAACCAGGAAGAGGGAAGGATGCCATCAGAGCCAGAGACAGGAAGATACCACCTGGGAGGGGGTAGAGAAGCCCACAAAGAATACCTCACAAATAAGGAGAGCCTCAGCAGGAAGAGGGTCTTGGAGAGGTGAAGGCAGGTAAAGAGAGCAGAAAGGAAGAAAACAAAAACTGGTTTCTCCAAAAGCAAGCAGTAACAAAGAACTAGCCAAGAGTTTTTCCTTAAAGCAACCCCACAAATCATAAAGTCTGATTTCTCAGTCAGTTTAAATATTTCTTGGTGAGTCTAAGGTTAATAAAAAAGTCAAAAGGTCTAGTACATTTTGGAGGTAGACAGATTGCTTGAACTCATGTACAACTTAAATCAGGCACCTTTCTCCAAAGACCACTTCATAGATAGTGCCTGGTTTAAATAAAAACCTATTAATGAGATAAGCTTCAATGAAAAACCCTGGGGAAAACACAGACTCGGGAAATTTCTATCACTCCTATGAAGAACCATACTTATTTCTATAAAATTCTCTTGCCCCCATTTACCTACAAGTATCTTTTTTTCTAAACATTGTTCTGCTCAACTCAAACCCTATTGCTCCTGACTTAACCCTTTAGTAACTGTTACCCTGTGTGAATTTGTATAAAGTTTATGCTAACAACAAAAGATTAGGGGCGACTTGTTAAAAATAACTACCAGCCTTTGGAAGAAGCACAAATGAGACTGTTCATACTGCTAGTATAATTCTTAATCCTATCATATTTTTCCCCCATGAACTCCTCAAAAGCAGGGACTATATCTTAATTGTTTCTTGTGATACAGAGTCTAGCATATACTGAGTATTCCAGCTGCTGAGCAGAACAGGCTGGAGGCCAACAGGTGACCTCATCTGACCTTTCTGCTAACTCAGGAGGCAAGTTATGCCACACACAATTTACACTAATGCAACACACAGTTTTTAGATTAAGACCTCTTCCCAGAATCACAATGCTGATTAATGATGGGGACAGTTGTGAATAAAGCTTGTGCTCTGAACCACAATACTGAGTTGTTTGAAATTCACATTTTATTTTCACACATCTGAAGTAGCAGCTTAATGCAGTAAATGCAGTGAATGAAAGTTGAGACTTTTTCATAGCAAGTAATTTTCACACATTCATTCCATAAATAAGTACTGAAAACATACTATCTATTAGCCACTAACTAGACTCTGAAAACAGTAAGATACATAAGATACAGTCACACTATTCAGAGCCCACAGACTGTGGAGACTAACCATTACTATTAGGCTAAACTATATGAAGTTGCTGATAAGAGGGCAATGAAAAGTTCCATTGGGAGCAGAGGTGGGGAGTGGGGAGGAAGGGGAAGTAAACAGGGTGAAGTAAGTTCCCAAGAGACCTACACGGTCTCCTTTATTTTTTATTATGTATTATTGTAAACATTGTACTATATAAGCATATAGTAAATTTAGAGAACACCCAACACTGTCAAATCTTTACATATCAGAGCCATACACTTAAGTGGGCCCAGATTTTCTAAATTTTCACTTTATTCTTAGTTTGGGGATCATTTTGAATTAATATGGCAACATTCTGATTTCAACTCCAAATATCAAGAAATATCTATACCCAATCTCTTGAGCACAGTACGTTCTTAAATATTAGTGACTGAGTCCAGCCAAACACAGGACAATCCCACCAAAATAACTTTTACATCCAAAATATCAGATACTGGGGCGCCTGGCTGATCAGTCAGTTGAGCCTCCAACTCCTGATTTCACCTCAGGTCATGATCTCAGGTCGTGGGATCAAGCCCTGCGGTGGGCTCCACGCTCAACAAGGGAAGGGTTCTGCTTTGGATTCTCCCTCTTGCTCTCCCCACTGTGCATGCATGACTCTCTCTCTCTCTCTGTATATATATAAATAAATCATAAATTAAAAAGTAAAAAAATAAAATATCAAATACCACTAAGCTTTACTCCATATGCAGAAACAGAATTCCAAAGAAGTGGTGTACTCAAAGTGATTTTTTCTCATTAGTTAGAAGCTGTAACTAAGGACTCCTGATTCCTACAATAATTACTCTGAAAGGTAACCTAGATACACATTTAAAACAGTCCATATACGAGGTAAGCAAAAGTACACAAGACACTATCTAATAATCCTTTTCTGTTCTCAAGACCTGCAATTAAATGAATCCAAATTCAAATTTGACACTGGGGAAAACATAAAAAGAAATTACTCATCCAACAGTCCTGTTGTTTCTATATTTAAGGGGTTTAGGGACAGTATTCTGAATGGGGAGGGTTGCAGCTGTGTTTATACAGGGACGTTGGTGAAAACACCAATTGCCCATATCAAAGAGCCAAAACGTTCCAGTTGCACTGAACATCCCAGGTTTTCATGCCTCTTGTCTTTGAAGATGCTAGTCCTTTCTCCCTCTGTTTATGTCTCCTCAGACTCATTCACTGCCTTATCACTGTGCCCAGCACATGGATGTTCAATAATTAATTAGTGAAGAAGTTACAAGTTTTAGGCAGTTAAGAAAATAATTTAAAGTAACATGGGGCGCCTGGGTGGCTCAGTGGGTTAAAGCCTCTGCCTTCAGCTGAGGTCATGATCCCAGGGTTTTGGGATTGAGCCCCACATCAGGCTCTCTGCTTACCGGGGAGCCTCCTTCCCCTTCTCACTTTCTGCCTGCCTCTCTGCCTACTTGTGATCTCTGTCAAATAAATTTTTAAAAAAATCTTTAAAGTAACTTAAAAATATAGATTTTATATGTTAAACTTATCAGCAAGTTTTTTCCTAGCTTAAAGAGGGAGCTCTGTAAATGAGGACCTATGAAGGTCTTTTCTAGAACTAACCTAAAATTCTAGGACTAGGTTAGTTCAGGGTACTTTAAAAATTACATTTTTATTATGCTTTACAGAACTTCTCTCAAATTACATCAACGTACGTTTTCTGTATTTTAAAACCAATGAATAAGACCCTATATTTATACCTGTTAAATGTCAACTAGTTGGATTCCAGCCTGTCAAGATCTGCTTGGATTCTAATTTTGTCATTGAACTTTGCCAGCCCAGCTCTGCGGCATCCTTCTTTAGCCAGCTGAAAGAGATCGTAATCTCCCCCTGGCATGGAGGCCACCAGCAGGCCTCAGGCAAGAGATGCAAAAGAAGAAAATAAAGAACAGACTGAAAGGAATAAATTCGGGCAAACAGCAAGGGAAAGCAAAGAAATATTTATAGGATGGGGTGACTGGTGTCAACAACTACTGCCCCAGAAGGATATTAGTAAGCAACACTGTCGAATGCATGCTGCAATCTATATGTAATCTTCAAAGAAAGATTTTCAAACTCTGTTAAGTTACAAAAGCAAAAGGAGGGGAATTTTATAACAGAATTCTTTTAATCATTTTTTGAAAGATATAATGGTTTTCTTAATAGTAGTTTCATCTGGGAAAATAGACCTAGTTTTTGAAAAGAAAGGTTTAATTTTCTTTTCTTTTTTAAAAAGATTTTATATATTTATCAGAGAGAAAGAGAGAGAGCAAGTGCATAAGCAGGTGGAGCGGTAGGCAGAGGGAGAAGGAGGTTCCCCACTGAGCAAGGAGCCTGATGTGGGACTCCATCCCAGGACCCTGGGATCATGAACTGAGCTGAAGGAAGACGCTTAACCGACTGAGCCACCTAGGCATCCAGAAAAGTTTAATTTCCATTTATATGTTCTATCTGGGGTTATTCTTCCCATGTATATGTATGACTTCAAAGCTTGTTCCACACACACTTTGCCCTAGCTACAGACTTTGCTCAAGAACCTGGTGGAAAGGGACCTTGACTAAGATCCTCCTAGCACACGGTAACTATTTTAACCCAATAAATTCAAAAAGTACTTGTGTAGTTTGGGGATTTTGAACATTTAAATATGTTCTATGGTGATAACTGATTCTTCTAAGGAGGACCTGTCCAAATTCACTTAATATTTGCTCAATTACTATGCCACTGTTGGGATTCTCTCGAAAAGGCTGACCCTTCCACACACCCTGGGTGACTGGGTTGTTACTTTCTTCACTTCATAAATAACAAAGGCAGAAGGTAAATGGCTGGCCCACTATCTACTTCCAAAACAAGTCCACCCAGGGTAAAATTTAACAGTTTACACAAGACCTTAAAAACATTTTACATGGGTGCACAACAATTTCAGGGCAGAAGGAGCCTAGCATTGTCTTAGTATACCAAAAACCAATTCACAGAATATGATGGCAATGTAATGGTAACATAAACCAAACATGTACTAGGCTGTGAGTACAGCATCTTTTTTTTTTTTTTTAAGATTTTATTTATTTATTTGACAGAGATCACAAATAGGCAGAGAGGCAGGCGGGGTGGGGGGCAGGCTGAGCAGAGAGCTCAATGCGGGGCTCCATCCCAGGACCCCAGGATCATGACCTGAGAGGAAGGCAGAGGCTTTAACCCACTGAGCCACCCAGGTGCCACGAATACAGCATCTCTTTTCAGAGTGATTCCCTGGGGCATCTCCAGCAGATACAGGTGCCCATGACTGTTTTCTTTTTTTTTTTTTTTTAAAGATTTTATTCATTCATTTGACAAAGAGAGACACAGCAAGAGAGGGAACACAAGCAGGGGGAGTGGAAGAGGGAGGAGCAGACTCCCCATGGAGCAGGGAGCCAGATGCAGGGCTCGACTACTGACCCCCTCATCCTATAATTTACACAGATCCTCTTGGCAGACTCTGTATCTGTTAAAAACATCACCTCAGAGATATGCTACATATCAAAACCTTTAGGGAATGCATTTATATGTTCTCTGTGTACTGAGCTGTGTCACATTTCAAAACTCTTACAAACTATTCCTCTTCTGAATCAAGGTCACTGGTTTTTAGCCCTTTAGCTTTTTTCCATTCTCAGCTTAAAAAGCAACAACCTTCAAATTTAGATATCTGAATATAAAAAAGTTCAAATAGTACACTGAAGAAAAATATTTCTGCAGAACTAGTCCTCCACTCAACAGGAGGATGGCAGGATAAGTAAAATTAAATAAATTGCTACAAT
This sequence comes from Mustela lutreola, assembly GCF_030435805.1. Taxonomy (NCBI): domain Eukaryota; kingdom Metazoa; phylum Chordata; class Mammalia; order Carnivora; family Mustelidae; genus Mustela; species Mustela lutreola. The sequence continues at coordinate 63,033,184 of NC_081300.1, read as the reverse complement.
CTCAAGCTGAAGTGGAAGAATGCTTTATTATAACGCATTAGATATAGAAGTACAGCTTCTGCTCTGGGTACATTCCTGAAAAGATGATTGTAGAATAAAAGTTCCTATACAAAAAAAAAAAAAAAAAAAGTTCCTATACACTAATTTGTTTTTTTTATTTTAAGATTTATTTATCTCGGGGAGGGGCAAAGGAAGGGGGAGAAGGAGGATCCCAAGAAGAACCTCCTGCTGTGCACGAAGTACCCCCCCAACCCTGGGGCTCAATCTCATGACCCCAGATCATGACCCCACCCAAAATCAAGAGTTGGAGGCCCAACCAACTGAGCCACACAGGAGCCACCTCCCCATATGCTGATTTCTATTTTCCCAGTGACCATTATAAAATGATTGTTTTAACCTTTGGGGAAAATCTGGCCCACAATTTTTCATATGAAACCAACCAAAATTAAAAACAGAAAAAAGATAACTAGATTCACAAAATATAAAGTGATATGGTAGACAAAACAGGCAGGGGTTGTGTGGCAGAAACAAAATGTGAGATAAGTAGGAGTATTCTTAATAAAGTAGACTTACAGTAAACTGCTCATGGAGCTATTTGGAGGTGAGCTATATGGAGGGCCTAGAATCTACATTACAACTAGTCAGTCATTGATTATACAAACATTTCAATATGGAACTGGTTTCATTCCTTCTAAGATATCAGGGCCCATTATGTACTAGGCAGTGGTAATACAACTGCAGAGAGGAGATCCTGAGATTGCAGTCCAGTAGGGGAAGTGATCACCTATACACCATATGGTTAGGGCCATCATGAGAGAAGCCCCAAAACTCTGGGGGCACACAGGAAGGGCTCCTAATTCTGACATATCAGGGATAGCTTCCTGTCACTTAAGCAGAAGGCTAAGTAGGCCTTGGCTGGGTAATAAGAATGAGGAGAAGAGGGCGCCTGGGTGGCTCAGTCAGTTAAGCATCTGCCTTCAGCTCAGGTCATGAGCCCAGGGTCCTGGGATCAGGTCCCACATTGGGCTCCCTGCTCTGAGGGAAGTCTGCTTCTCCCTTTGCCCCTACCCCCTGCTTCTGTGCACTCTTCCTCTCATTCTTGCTCTCAAATAAATAAAAGTAAGTGAAATTAAAAAGGGGGGGGGGGAGAATGTTCTGGAAAGAGGCAATAAGCCCACAGGTAAGAGTGTTGGGCTCCAGAGAAGGTCCTGAAGGACCAGACGGTGATAAGCAAGAAAGCTGAGCAGGTGCTGGATTAGGCAGGGCTTTATAAGGCATTGAGGAGTCTGGCATTTTCATCCTGGAAGCAAAAGGGAAGCATTCACTGATGAACTTTAAGCTTTTGAGAAAATCTCTTTGCCTGTGTGTTAGAGAAGGGAAGGCAAGACTAGAGGTAGATGACCAGAGACAAAGTTAGTGCAGCCATTTAGGTGAGCAATGTTGTCATAGTCCAGGGTCATAGTTCAGGGTCATGTCCAAGCTAAGAGTAGCAGAATAATGCCCAAAATACATAGGAGAAAGAACCAACGGGTTAGGGAGAAGTCATGGCTGTCTCCTAGGTTCTTGGCTGGAAACTGGAGAAGATACACATTTGGAGAGAAAGAAGAACCCTATTTTGGAACATGATGTGTTGTTTGAAGAATGTATGGACCATCCAATGGCCTTCTGCAGGGGCCAGCTGTCATAGTGGCAGTAACAACTGACAAGAATAGAGCATTTTGTTATGTACTAGACACTGTCCCACATCTTACATTTATCACATTTATTAACTCAAAATGTCACAATAGCTCTATGAAGTAAAAACTATACCCTTTATCTCTGTATTATAGATATAGAGATGGACACACAAAAACGTTACAAAAATTGCCCAAATTCACTTGGCCAGTAAGTGCCCAAGCCCAGAGTCAAACCCTTCCATTTGTACTCAGTCTGTGCTCTTAACCAGGGCCTACTATTGTCTCCCCTACATATACCTATGAGGCTCAGCAAAAATATGCAGCCTGCCTGGGAACACTGAGCATATGGGAATACATACAAACCACCCAGTAGAGCATACAAAATGAAAAGACAGAAGAGCTCAAGACAGACCCCAGGCTTATTCCCAAGAGGAGCCCACAAAGGAAACTGGGATGTGAGCAGAGAGATAGGAGAAACCCTGGGAAACTGTGGTATGACCAAAAGCAACAGAGAAAGGGTTATGAGGAGGCAGTAAAGTACGGTGTCAACTATAGAAGATGTTTTGGAGTTTTAATTCTTTTTTTTTTTTTTTTTGGAGCAGGGGCCAGCAAATTACAGACTCTGTATAGCCCAACTAAAAGTGAGTTTTATACTTTTTACAAAATTTTAAAAAGAGGGAGTGGGAGACTATGTTTCAAGAGACAATACATGGCTCTCAAAGGCCTAACCTATATACTAACTGGTCTTTACAAAAAAGTCTATATGACAACTTGACAACTTGTAAACTTGGCAAGAACAGATGCACAGGAACAGTGGGGGCAAAAACCAGACTGCAGGTTACTAAGGAATATAAGAGAAGTGATGGAGGGATAAGGTAATTCTTTCATGATGTCTAGCTGTAAGATAAGAGCTTCAAGGGAACGGGGAGAGGGAGAAGTTTGTGTAAAGACAGAAGAGATATGAGCATGGTTAAACACAAACATGGAAGAAGACACCAAGAGGGAATGGATGAAAACACGGGAAAGAGAAGGCCTTGTTAAAAGAGGAAAGGAGGTGGGATCTGGAACACACACAAGTGGAAAAAAAAAAAAAAAAACACCCACTTTTGAGATAACAGGAAGGCAGAAAAGGGCAACTGCAGACAAGTTTGTAAGGCTGCAGGCATGAAGGTGAGAAATATCCCAGCTTATGGCTTCTGCTTCTCCAATCATCTGTTGCCAACAACGGGGAACGGCAGGATTAGGGATTTAAAAAAACAAGCGGAAATTTTTAAATGTCTGCAGCTAAGGGAGAGTGTACAGACTAGAAAAATGAGTACAGAGAAATCTCAACAGCTGGTTAATGCTGGAGACCACAAACCACATTTACATGGCCTATGTGTTAACAAGTCATAAGTATTTTCCAGGTAATAGAATATATTTTTTCAAGACATTATGAACTTCCATAGGAATTTAAAATGTCTTACTGCTTCCTTGCCTTCTGAAGAGAACATATTTAGTGGCTAAAGCACAGGCTTTGGAGTTAGTGATCAGAGTTAGAACCCAAGCTGTCACTTACTAGTTGTGTAATTTTACCTTTATTGCTCACTCTCTCTGTGCCTTAGTTATTTATAACTCTGTGCCTCAGTTACGATAAAGACTAAATTAAATGAGATTTATAAAATACATAGCATAGTGATTAGCAAAAGAAAGGGCTCAATAAAATGGATCACATTATTGTGTTGTTCTAATTAGCAGCAGCAGTAGTATTTTCCTATTTCACATTACTGTCAAGAGATGGGTGTTCAGGAGACTGCTACCTCCACCAACCACAGCTCTATCACTAAGGGACCACAGAATACTCGAGGGATCGAGTTTCCAATCTGCATAATAAGAGGATCTGACCCGTCACTATACTCCCAGGGCCTCTCCCATCTGGATATAGAGTTAGAAGTGTTCTGTGCTATGGGGAAAAAAAAAGATATTCCAATCCACAACATTCCTTGCAATCCTGCAGTGTAGTTACAATGACCTGAGTCTGATTCCGGCTCTTACTTGCTGAATGACTGGACAACTTATTTAATGTCTCTGTGCCCCGGTTTCCTCACCCAGAAAACGGGGAAAATCATATGGATCTTATGGGATTGTGATGATTTTTTCTTAAAGGAGGCTCCATACCCAGCGTGGAGACCACGGGGGGTGGGGGGCGCTCCAACTCAAAACTGTGAGATCCAGACCTGAGCGGAGATCAAGAGTCAAAGGTTTAACGGACTTAGGCACCCAGGCGCCCCAGAACTGTGATGATTTAACAAAAGCACAGAGCCAATGGCAACTATATACCTACGCCACCTCCTCACTTGTAAAATGAGAATCGTTATCACCCTTCACAGGTGTGACATATGCGTGTGATGTGAGTGAAGCACTGTACATCATGCCAGGACACAACCCCCAGTCAAACACAAACAACCAATCTTTATTTCCCTGAAGCACAACTCTATTAGGAGAGTTGGAGATAGAACAAACTGGGACCTCATTAAAAAGCTAAACTTTGGGGAGTGGGTGTTACTGCATTGAAAGGGTCTTATTAAAACACACCATGATCCCTCTCGCTCTTTGGTCAAAGGATTTGACGATCCTTCCTCCCACGAAACCACTCCAGTGACTTCGGAAGCCAACAGACACAAACTCAGATGTAAGAATCGAGAGACGCAAAAGGGAAATGAGACTCAGATTTAGATTTCAGAGTTGTAAAGCTTGCGAGTGGAATCCGAGCGCACCGCTCGTCAGTCTGGTTCCAGCTCCCAAAAGCACTGAAAGACATTTCGGGACATCTTCAGTTTCCGTCACCCGGCGCTCTTAGCATGCCACCGAGATCTGAGCCGTCCGAGAAGGATCACCGTCGCTACTGGATAACGGGTTTCAGCGATCAGCACACCTGGCGGGGCGGCACGTGCGGGCCACCGCGCCCTCCCACTACACCGACCGGCGCGCCTAGACACCAGCCCGCCCACTCGATCCCTCGGGTATGTGCGCCCCGCCGCGTCCACTGGAGTCGGGGTCCAGGGCCAGGAGCCGGAGGTCCCGCCGGCCGGCCAGTCAGCGGCTCCCGCCCGGTCTCCCGGGAGGCGGGGCGGCGGGGGGCGCGGCTGACAGGACGAAGCGCGCGACCCGCCCTGTAGCCGTCCGGGTCTCGGTGCCGGAGCCCTGATCTCACCTGGAAGTGCTCCTGGAAACGGATGGGGAGGATCTGCGCCATGGTGGGTGCGTGGCCGAGGCGGCAACGGAGACGGAGGCTGTGGTGGCCGTGGCGGCAGCTCCCCTCACGCGGGCGGACGGGCGGCGGCAGCAGCGGTGGTGGCGGCGCCGGCCGCGCAGGCGCACTGCTCCGGGCCCCGTCCCGCACGCGTTCTCTCTCGCCGCACCAACCCTGCGCGGGATCCCTCCGCCCCTCCGCCTGAGGGTCCGCGAAAAGTAGTCCCGCGCGTAGCCGCACTTCCGGCACCCGGGAGCTGGAATCAGTCTGCGCTGCCCTGGGGACGTATCCCGGGCAGGCGTGCGCGGGAAGGTGGCGGGCTCCCGGGCTAAACCCCAGCCTGTGCTCCGGGCAGGTGTGCAAGGGAAGGGAAGGGGGGTTCCGGGCCAGATCCCTAGCCAGTGAATGGGGCAGGTGTACGAACGCGTCGGGGGCTGCTCCCCGCCGATACTCGGGTCCAGTGTACGCGGGAAGATGGACCGAGTCTCTGGCCGCTGCGCTCAGGACAAGTGTGCGCGGACGGGGACTAGGCGTGGGCTGTCCTCAGCAAGTTTCCTGGGGAATAAGGTTTTCAGAAGAGGTAAATCAAGTTCCCGGACTGCCCTTGTCTAGAGGCTTGCATGTGTTGGGGGGTAGCGGGCAGTGGGGGAAGTTCTACCTCAAACTCTGGGCAGTTTGAGGGACAAACAAAAGGGACATTCTTTTTCAGTCAGGCACAGATGTGCCAAAACAGTGAAAGGAGTGCGGGAAGTATGTGCGCAGATAAGTGTCTGCACGAGGCTCAGCCCTCTTGTAGGGAGCATCTTTCCTGGCTCATGCAAATTGTATAGAGTGTGCTTTATCAGTACATCAGGCCGAAGAGCCTGCAAAGATCACATCTAGCAGCAGATGACTAACGAGGGGCCACGGAGGGTCACCTGGATTGACTGTGGTCTCACAATAGTGGGAGCAGTTCCGGAACGAGAGCCCACACCTGCTTTGCCCAGCGGTCAGTTGTTTTCTGAGGCACCATTTGAAGATGTGTTTTGCATGCAGATGGCTCAGCTGCATAAAAGAGGTTTGTCAGGGAAGGGAAAGCCTTTGGCATTCTGTGTAAGCGTTCCCACAGTGTAATCGATACCCTGTATGCTTCCCTTTGCTCACTGATAATTTTAAGAAATTAATAGTCCACCGTGAATAACACAGTGATTGTGCAATTATTTGCACAGTAGCTTCACAATCTAGTATCATCCAAAAATATGTTAAAGAAGAAAGTCTGCCCACTTTTCAAATGAAATCACTTTTTCAGTGTTAGCCAAGAACCTTTCGCAGAGTGCCCTTTCAACATCTGGGTAGCCTCACCATCTAACAATAGATCTGGCTTCTGCTGTGGGTAGTACCACCCAAATCTCTCCATTTTGGCAGTTATGCCTGTGACTCCCAAGTACACTTCACACCAAACATGTAAATCCTTTCGTATTAATTCTTATCACACCCTAAATTACCATTCCCCCCACACACAAAGAGGGGCCTTTTGAGGGGTCAAAACTAAAAATTTACATCCTAGAAGAAAGAATTTCAAGAAAATTGTGGTTAAGCAAAATGATAGGATTCTTAATAAGTCTAGACCTCACTGTGTGTCTGTACTTGTAAAGGAAATGAACGTTCTGATTTGAGAAGGATTCTAGTATTGACCACTGGTCAGTGACCTGCATACATATATTTACAAATTTATATATTCTATATACTTTTTGTATATGCATTGTGTACCTATTAGCAGATCAAAAACTTGGATAATGCTGTGGCATAGCGGTGTGAGGAAGGCAATTTGGTGATACTTATGCATTTTCTCTTCTGCCTAGGGTATCTACTCTGCAGTTGTTCTTGCAGACCATCCTACAAATAAAATTCCAAGGGAAATTAGCAACTCATGGTAAAAATAGATAGATAGATAGACAGATAGATAGCCAGCCACATGACCACTCAGGGAAACAAGCCACCACAAGAAGCAACCAGGAAGACCAAGAAGCAGATACAGACTCACAAAGGTTGAGAAAATGAGATTATTACAAACAACTTCTAAATTCCTATATTTAAGAGAGTTAAGCAACAGCTTAAAAATACATGTGGGAAAATACATGCAGGAAACCTGAAACTTTCAAGAATAACCCTAACAGATTTTTGAAAAAGAACCAAATGGAAATTCTAGAAATGCAAAATGTAATAAGAGTACATACAGTAAAGCTTTGGCACAACATTGTAAGTGGGCTCGAAATGATCTAATCATGCCGTGAGGTAAATAAAATGAGAATAGAAGGAGGACAGGGGTGGAAACTATCAGTGAGGAACCAGTCAGGAGACAGACATCGCACTAGTTATTTGAACAAAGGGAATTTAATTTAAAAAAATAGTTAACGTGAAATTACGTTACTAACCAAATAGCTGGAAGGGTAAAACAAGAACCCAAGTTATCATGGAGGTATAAGTGCAGGAATTAGCTACCATTCATAGAGCTCATGGATAAATAGGACCTGAAAATATTCCAGCTTCGAGGAAGGCCTCTGGGGAGAGGGATTGATTGCCCAGCTAGGGCCATGGTCTCTAAGCCTAGAGGAGGGGTCTACATAGGACTTGTATGTACACTGCTAGGGAGGGGCAGTGGAGCTGGCAGCCAGAGTTCTGAGAAGGAGGTGCTCTTCTGTGGGAAGAATCTGCTGAGTTGAGGTAGTGCTCACAGGAACAAATTCTGTAGTCACTCTCCCGTGTCCTTCAGGGCAGAGTCTAATGGAGAATCTGCCAGCACAGAAATACTTGTTTCCAGAGTCAGCCCTTGCACCACAAGGCAGTTTATATAAGGAGAAGGGAAGATAGAGCTGAAAGACAAAACTTAATAGCTGCTACAGAAAACCTCTTATATCCAAATTAAAATTCCCATGTGGCTTTCAGATAAGTGAAATTAAAAAGCCCATGGAGGATTTCTGTTTCCAGAAAGTATCAGAGAGCTAACAAGGGAATGAATAATGATGAAGCCAATATCCAAGAGAAAAAGGAAATGAGAGGTTGGCCTGGCATTCAAGATGCTTTTTCCTGAGAGGCATCTGCCAAGTCCAGAGGAAGGGCTGAGAAGGTAGGACTCTGACATTATTTTTATCACACTCATGCCCTAGGTAGACAAAGTTTAAGTCTGGGAACCACCAAGGAGTTACCCTAATGTATTGTTTGGGTACCACAAATTGTTTGGGATACAATTCAAATCATTTCAGTCCTTGCCAGCAGCAAACATAAATTCTCTAGGGAGAGAGTTAACTTCATGATGGGCCTCACATCGTTTCTACCATTGTTCGTATGCAGTTGTTATGCTCAATCAAACATAGGCATCCAAGGAGAGAAGGTAAATGATTGCAAAACAAGATAAATAACAGAAAAAAAACCCACCCCACGTCTATAGAGAATTGAGGTAATGCCGTTTTCCCAAAGACTTTTCAAGGGCTATGCTTAATATGGTTAAGAGAATTAAAGACAAGATTGAGAATTTTATAAGACCTGGGAATTATAAAGAAAGAACCAAGTGGAAATCCTATAACTGAAAAGTATAACAAGTAAAAAATTCGATGGATAGTGTTTATTAGCAAGTTATATGTAGCTGAAAAGAGGAAACCAATAAAGCTAGAGCTAGGTCAGAGGAATATTTCCAAATTAAAGCACAGACAGAATAGGGTAGAAAACACAGAATATAGATAAATATAGAGGATACAGTACCAAGGCTAACATACATGTAACTGAAATCCTTGAAGTGGAGAGGATGAGGCAGAAGCAATGTCTGAAGAAATAATGGCTTAGAGTTTATTTTGAAAATTGCTGCAATGGATCAAGCCTCAAGTTCCAGAAGCATTACAGACTTAAATCAGAATTCATAAAAAGCAAATCACACTTAGGCATGTCAGACTAAAAATGGCTGAAAATTTAAAAAACAAATAAACCTTAAAACCAGCCAGGGTGAATAGACTTTCTAAGGAGCAGTAATTAAGCTAAGAACTGACTTCTTAAACAGTAGAAACCAGAATACAGAAGAATCATACTTTCAAAGTGTGGGGGGGGAAAAAAAAGCCTGCTAACCTAGTTTTATATTTGGGGGGAGGGGGAATCCCTTAGGAATGTAAGGGAAATTATATTTGCAGACAAATGAGGTCTAAGGAAATTCATTACCAGTAGACCCCAACCAAAAGCAGTACTAGATTGTCTTCAGGAAAAAAGAGATTATCTCAAATGGTGAATCAGAGATAGCGGAAAATTAAAATTCAAGAAAAATACGTTGGTAAATCTAAATGAAAGTTGACTATATAGCACAAAATAATAACACCTTCTGGGATAAAAAAATATATCAGATTTAAAATGTATGAGAATCATAGTCTGTAACTCAGGAGTAGAGTGAAGGGATTCAAGGTATCTTCAGACCAAGATCCAAGCATCATCTGAGAAAAGTATAGAGAGAAGTTAGGTTTGTAGTAGATTGAATGGTTGGTCCCATGCCTTAATTCTTTTTTTTTTTTTTTTTTAGATTTTTTAAAAAAATTTATTTATTTGACAGACAGAGATCACAAGTAGTCAGGCAGGCAGAGAGAGAGAGGAGGAAGCAGGCTCCCCGCTGAGCAGAGAGCCCAATGTGGGGCTTGATCCCAGAACCCTGGGACCAGGGCCTGAGCTGAAGGCAGAGGCTTTAACCCACTGAGCCACCCAGGCGCCCCTGTCTTAATTCTTTGCAGTAGGATTCATCCACATCCCTGCCGTGGATTTGTCATGAACTAAAGATGCCTCTTCACCCCTTGGTTTCAGACTTGGCTCTGTGACTTTCTTTGGCTGATTGGCCAGCAGAGGTTTAAACATCCTCCGTTGTTACACCTGCAGTCTTATAGTTCTGCTGCAACTAGGAGTATAATATGTCCACAGGAGTCCCAGCCTTTTCAGCTTGAAGATCAGAATGGTGCATGCAGACAAGAGCCAATCCCAATCTGAAGCCTAGATGCAGATTTAGCCCAAATCATCCAAACCCCAACCAACCCACAGACCTAGAGTGAGATGTAATCTTAAAAAAAAAAAAAAAAAAAGTAGGGGCGCCTGGGTATCTCAGTCATTAAGCATCTGCCTTCAGCTCGGGTCATGATCCCAGGGTGCTGAGATTGAGTATCAGTCTCCCTGCTCCACGGAGAGCCTGCTTCTCCCTCTCCTGCTCTCCCTGCTTGTGTTCCCTCTCTCGCTGTCAAATAAATAAAATCTTTTTTTAAATGAAGTAAATGTGGTTATAAGCATAAGTCACAGAGAGGTTGAGGTTGTGACATTATTGTGGCAATGTGGTAATTACATTATTGTGGTAATATTGATGGATACAGAAATTGGTACCTAGAAATGATGTACTTACATAACAAAACCCAGAAATATATGGCATTGCTTTGGTACCAGGTGATAGGGTAGGAACAAACAGCTTAACAAAGCTGAAAAATTGGAGTTCTGTATTATTAATTGACAAAATTGTTTCTGGTAAATGTTATGGGTTAAATTATGTTCCTCCAAAAGTCATGTTGAAGTCCTAAACTCCACTGTCTCAGAATGTGTCTGTATTTGAACACAGGGTCTTGAAAAGAGGTGATTAAGTTAGATGATGTTGTATGGGTGGGCCTAATCCAATCTGACTGGTCCCTATGAAAAGAGATTAGAAAAAGACACAGAAATGGCCATCTGAGGACACAGGGAAATGAAGGCCATTTACAAGCCAAGGAGAGTGACCTGAGGAGAAACAACCCTGCTGACAGTGTTTTTGCTTTTTTTTTTTCCTTAATGTCTGGCCTCCAGAACTTTGAGAAAATAAATTTCTGATGCCTGAGCCTCCCAGTCTTTGGTACTTTGTTATGACAACCTTAGTAAACTTATAAGTAATTATGGGAAAGAAAGTGTACCAGTTGGGTAGAACGAATAAGGCAAATGTTGAAAACATGGGCTGGTTGCTTCTGTTTTCACTTGATAGGGTTCTACCACACACACAAAAATGCACTCAGAAAATGACCAATTTGTGGGGCACTTGGGTGGCTCACTTAGTTAAGGGTCTACCTTCAGCTCAGGTCATGGTGTCAGGATCGTGGGATTGAGCTCCACGTTGGGCTCCCTGCTTGGCCAGGAAGCCTCCTTCCCCCATCCTACTGCCCCTTCCCCACACTGGGGCACACTTGTATACTCACTCTCTCTCTCAAATAAAAAAAAATTTTTTTAAAGAAAATTACCAATTTGCAAGTTGAATTTAGAAGCAATGGCAAGAGTGCAAAAGTTGCAGCATTGGAAGATGAGACTGTTCCTAAACCAAATGTGAGACCATTACCCACACAACCTTAGGAAGAAGTCTGTATCTAAAACTTGGCCAGTAAAGATTAACAAGGCCGGAAACAACAAATGTTGGCAAGGATGTGGAGAAAGGGGAACCCTCTTACACTCTTGGTGGGGATGCAAGCTGGTGCAGCCACTTTGGAAAACAGTGTGGAGATTCCTCAAAAAATTAAAAATAGATCTGCCGTATGACCTGGCAATTACACTATTCGGTATTTAGCCCAAAGATACAGATATAGTGAAAAGAAGGGCCATATGTACTCCAATGTTCATAGCAGCAGAGTCCACAATAACCAAACTGTGGAAAGAGCCAAGATGCCCTTCAACAGACGAATGGGTAAAGAAGATGTGGGGCATATATGCAATGGATTATTACTCAGCCATCAGAAAGGATGAATACCCAACTTTTTGCATCAACATGGATGGGACTGGAGAAGATTATGCTGAGTGAAATAAGTCAAGCAGAGAAAGCCAATTATCATATGGTTTCACTTACTTGTGGAACATAAGGAATAAAATGGAGGAAAGTAGGAGAAGGAAAGGAAAAGTGAATTGGGGGCAAATTGGAGGTAGAGACAACCATGAGAGACTGTGGACTCTGAAAAACCGACTGAGGGTTTTATTTTTTTAAGAGTTTATTTATTTATTTGACAGAAAGAGCACAAGCAGGGGGAGAGGTAGAGGGAGAGGAAGAAGTAGAGCAGGAGAAGCCCCATATGCAGCTCAATCCCAGGACTCTGGGATCATGACCTGAGCCGAAGGCAGTGGCTTAACCAACTGAGCCACCCAGGTGCCCCAAAACTGATGGTTTTAGAGGGGAGGGGGTAGGGGAATGGGTGAGCCTAGTGGTGGGTATTAAGGAGGGCATATATTGCATGGGACATTGGGTGCTGTACATAAACAATGAATCTTGAAACACTGCATGAAAATCTAATGGTATATTTTATGATGACTAACATAACACAACAAAAAATAAAATAAAATACAACTTGGCCAGTAAGACATGGACTCAGGGTAAATATCCATTGAAGATGTAGGTGTGACCCACTTTGTTAGGGTGGTACTAAGTAGATCCTTTCAGCTGGATAAGGGTGCTCCTATAAAGGTTAAGAGTATGTTTCTGTAGAAGCCTAATGTGCTCAAAATAAATTCAGAGGCATGTCTTGAAAATAACGTTGGTGTGGTTTTTGGCACATGGAGTTGACTCATGACTTTGGCCCATGGAATCAAATACTTGGAAAGCCCATTGCTAAGCGGTGAATGTTGGTATCTTCCCCCCGACCCCACAACCAAATTCATATGTTGAAACCTTAATCCCAAGATGATGGTATTCAGAGGTAGCTCTTTGGGGATGATTAGGTCATGAGGGTGGAACATTCATGAATAGTAAGATCAGTGCTCTTATAAAAGAGGCCTGAGAAATCTCCCTTCCCCTTTCTACCTTGTGAGGATGCATGAGAAGCTGGCAGCCTATAACCTGAAAGGGAGCCATCACCAGAACCCAACCATGTTGGATTTCCAGCCTCCAGAATGGTGGGAATAAATTTCTGTTGTTTGTAAGCCGCCCAGTCTGTGGTATTCTGTTAGAACAGCTCGAAGGACTGAGACATCCACGAAGATTTTGTGAGTGATATTGGTAAAGGCATCATCACAATAGACTAAAAGACAGTGACTCTGTTTGAGATAAAAAGACTTCTGGGCACTGAACTTTCTGCAGGTTGAGCACGTTGAGAAACCTATCAATCATCAATCACCATAAAGGTATCTTCTTTGATGTATTCTTCAGAAGTGGCCAAGGAGATTGATGGAAAAGCAACGATCTCCCAGAGAGTGGAGCCAAGAACAGTGGACAATGGTGAACTGGGGAACATTCACAAGGACAATTTCCTCCCCACAGGCTAGGGATGCCTGGCAACTTGTGCCCAGAACTTTATAATTACTAAGGGCCGGTGATTTCGGTGTGCCTCTCATTTCTCCACTTTACCACTCCCATTCTTTGCCACTGGGAGTATTTATTGTAATTTTCCTGTCCCTTTCCACCACTGTATGTGAGGTGGGGTTGGGACAGGGAGAGGGGGCAAGTAATTTGTATGTTTAGTGTGTACATCTATATCCCAGCTGATACAGATCTTGAAATCTCAGACTTCAAGCCCGATGCTGTGATTAAGGGGGGTTTTGAGGCCTCGGGATGGGATGAGAACATTTTTCATGCGGGATTATAACGAGTATTCATGAACAAAATTGTGGGTTGAGATAGTTTGGATTATAATTCAAGTAATACTTACTTTTTACTATTCTACTATTTCCACTATTGAGATGAAGCGTATTTTCCTATGGTACTTTTAGGCTTAACCATATGACTTGTTTGGGCCAATGTAATGTAGATGGAAATGACATGGCGTGAGTTCTACATCCCATCCTTTCAAGATGTCAGTTACTCTTCTGAGAGTTTCCTGTCCAGGCATGAGCAAAACATGCCCCAGGTGGTGAATGTGTCTCCTGTCTGAGCCCCCCAAAGAGGTGTGCATGGACAAAAGACAAAACACAGAGTCTGCTCAAGGAATCTAATAGACCTTCCTCACATACAGTGGGACCCCAGATGACTCAGCAGCAACCCAGCTCCACTTGGAGGGGACATCAAAGAAAGTTGCCTGGGTGGTTTAACAGAGCAAGGTGGGGAGGCAGACCTCTCTCTAAGATGTAACCATAAGCCAGGCCTTGTACACACTGGCAGGCCAGATTTGTATCTTTTTGTTTGTCCCTAAAACCCCAAGCCATGAATTTAGTCTGTGGTGCTCCTAGCCTGGTAGTGCCACCTAGGGGCCTAGATGAAGCAATTCTAGTGACCTTCAGAAAAAGGTACCTTCATCTTACACCTCAAAAGTGTCTGACCAATACTATTCCAAGGAAATTAGTAGTGCACAATCAACTATGATTATAGAAGGAAATAAGATACAGTGGGGTAGAACAAGAAGAAATAAAGACAGCAGAAATAGTCCCACAAATAATTCATGTATTGGAGCGATTGTTCAGATGGGAAAAAAAAATTACAGTATCTCAAGTATTAAAAAAGAAAGACTACATGGTGATCTAGTAATTCTACTTCCGGGTGTATGCCCACAAAAATACATAAATATATTCATCAGAAGACATGTGTTAAAACCAGAACATCCCCCCACCCCCGCCTGCCTCTCTGCCTACTTGTGATCTCTGTCTGTCAAATAAATAAAATAAAATCTTTAAAAAAACAAACAAACAGAACATTCACTGCAGTACTATTTACAACACCCCCCAAATTGAAACCACCCAAATGCCCACTAATAGCAGAATGGATATGAATAAATTGTAGTGTGATCACACAATAGAATGTTATAAAGCAATGAGAATAGATGATCTAAAACACACACAATGTTATGGCAGAAGCTCGCAGACATAATGTTGGGTAAAAGAAATCAGACGCAAAAGAGGACATATTTATGATGTCATTCATTTAAGGAACAAAAATAGTCGAAACTAATTTATGTATAAAAAGTAACTTGGTACTGGGACGCCTGGGTGGCTCAGTTGGTTGAGCGGCTGCCTTCAGCTCAGGTCCTGATCCCAGTGTCCTGGGATCGAGTCCTACATTGGGTTCCTTGCTTGGCGGGGAGCGGGCTTCTCCCTCTGCCTCTGCGTGCCACTCTGCCTACTTGTGATCTATCTCTCTTTGTCAAATAAATAAATAAATAAATAAATAAATAAATCTTAACAACAAAAAAAAACTTGGGGGGCGCCTGGGTGGCTCAGTGGGTTAAGCCGCTGCCTTCGACTCAGGTCATGATCTCAGGGTCCTGGGATCAAGTCCCGCATTGGGCTCTCTGCTCAGCAGGGAGTCTGCTTCCCTCTCTCTTTCTCTGCCTGCCTCTCCATCTACTTGTGATCTCTCTGTCAAATAAATAAATAAAATCTTAAAAAAAAAAAAAACTTGGTACTTTTGGGATTTTGTTGTTGTTGTTTGTAGTTCAGGTGGATTTTGTGACTGGAGAGAGAAGGCAGGGTACATCAGTCATGATGTTACTGTTCTGCTTCTTATTCTGAGTGTTGATTATATGAGTGTTTTCCTTTTGTGAAAATTCAGTGAGTATTCAATTGTATTTTGTATGGCTGCATAAAAAATTTACCCAACTTTGCACTTTAAAACAACAAATATTTATTACCGCATACAATCTTTATAGCAAAATCTGTACAAAAATCTTGAATTTTTTTTTAAGAATCTGAGTGAGATTGCCTCAGGATCTCTCATGAAGTTGTAGTCTAGTTGTCAGCAGGAGCTGCAACTGATGTGGAAAACAAAGAAAAAAATTAAACTTCCTTATATCTTACAGCCCATTGACAAGTACTTGGGACAGGTAGGAACTCAACTGCCTTTCTCCAGGAACTCAACTGCCTCAATGTTAATGCTTTGCTAAAGGCAAAAAACAACCTTAGGCTTGACGTTAGCCTGACCTCCAGGATCCTGTAAGTCTACTTTAACATACGAAAATTCCTTTGGAAATTTCGTTTATCTTTACCCACCTCCCTATCTCCTGACCCAATACATGTTGGCAGTCATCCTCTAAGCATCTGGCCCACGGATACACATCTGAAGGGTCTCATGACTAAAGTTTAACTAGACCTTAAATGACCTCATCCTAACAAGAGCTAGCCCCTCAAGGTCTTGGAAACCTTGCTTCCAAATTCCTCAGAGACTTATCCCTAACCCCCACCCAACTTGGAATTATATAATCAGCCACTCATCACAATCCCAGGGCAGCTCTTTCTGCCCATGGGTGTGTCCTGTCCCTGTGCTTTAATTAAACCACACTTTTTGCACCAAAGATGCCTCAAGAATTCTTTCTTGACCGTTTGCTCCTGGACCCCAACATTTTCACATCACAATGATTGGAAGGATCATCAGGAGCCCAAGGTTAATTCACGTGGGTGTTAGCAGGCCTCAGTTCCTCACTGGCTGTTGGCTGGAAGCCTCAGTTTCTCCACATGGGCCCCTCCATAGAGTGTCAGAGTGTCCCCGTGACTTGGTAGCTCTTTTGCCCCAGAGTGAATGATGAGAGGGAGAAGGTGAAGGAGAGGAGGAGGGGGAAGGGAGGGTGGAGAAAAACCCTGAAGTTTTTTTTTCTTACATTCAATTCGCCAACTTACAGTACATCATTAGTTTAGATGTAGTGTTCAACAGTTTATCAGTTGCATATAACACCCAGTGCTCATCACATCATGTGCCCTCCTTAATGCCCATCACCTGATTACCCCGTTCCCCTGCCCACCTCCCCTCCAGCAAACCTCAGTTTGTTTCCTATAGTTAAGTGTCTCTCATAGTTTTTCTCCCTCTCTGGTGACTTCTCATTCTGTTCCCTCCCTTCCCCTATGGTCCTCTGCCTTGTTTCTTACATTCCACACATGAGTGAAACCGTATGATAATTATCTTAATCTGATTGACTTATTTTGCTCGGCATAATACTCTCTAGTTCCATCCATGTCAATGTAAATATTTATCCTTTCTGATATCTGAGTAATATTCCATCATTATATATATATAGATTTCCACAATAGCCAAACAGTGGAAAGAGCCAAGATGTCCAACAACAGATGAAGGGGTACAGAGGATGTGATATATATACACACACACACACACAGGTATATGTATACACACATATGTATGATGTATATATATATACATACATGTACACATATGCATATACATCATACACATGTATGTATATATGTACATGTGTGTGCATACATGTATACATACACGTACATATATGTACACACACACACGTGTGTGTGTGTATCATATCCTCTGTACCCCTTCATCTGTTGTTGGACATCTTGGCTCTTTCCACTGTTTGGCTATTGTGGAAATCACTGCTATGAAGATTGGGGCTAACAGCCTGGGTGGCTCAGTCAGTTAAGCCTCTGACTCTTGGTTTCAGGTCAGGTAATGATCTCAGGGTTGAGAGATTGAGCCCCACATTGTGCTCAATGAGGAGTCCGCTTGGGATTCTCTCTCTCTCTCCCCACCCCTGTGCTTATACACACTCTTCTCTCTCTCTTTCTCTCTCAAGTAACTAAATAAATCTTTAAAAATAATAATAAATTTAGCATAGTGTTTGGAGGTCCATCCATGTTATAGCATATTTCAAAGTTTCATTCCTTTCATTGAATGATATTCTATTGTACCCAATTTATAGAGAAAGAAAGAAAAGTATCTCTGTAGGTGACATGATCTTGTATGTAGAAAACCCTAAAGATTGGACAAAAACTATTATAACTAATAAATAAATTCATCAAAATAGCAGCATACAAAATCAGTAAACAAATTAATTATATTTCTACCCACTAACACTGAAAAATCTGAAAAAGAACTAAAAAGACCATTTCAGGGATGCCTGGGTGGCTCAGTTGGTTAAGCATCTGATACCTTCTGTTCATGTCATGATCCCAGGGTCCTGGGATGGAGTCCCACGGTGGGCTCCTTGCTCTGTGGGGAGCCTGCTTCTCCCTCTGCCTTCCACTCTCCCAGCTTTTGCTGACTCTCTCTCTCTGTCTCTAACAAATACATAAATCAAACCTTTTTTAAAAAAAAAGAAAGAAAAGAAAAGAAAATAGTTCCAGAGGCAACTGCATGGCTCAGTTGGTCTGTCTCTTGATTTTCGGTTGGGTCATGATCTCAGGGTTGTGGGATCAGGCCCTGCATCAGGCTCTGTGCTTAGTGGTGAGTCTGCTTGAGATTCTCTCCCTCCCTCTCCCTTTGTCCCTCACCCCCATTCTCTCTCTTTCTCTCTCTCAAATTAATAAATATTTTTTTAAAAGAGAGAAAATAATTCCACTTACAATAATATCAACAAGAAAAAAAAACACTGAAGAATAACAAAGGAGGTAATAGACTGGTGCATTGAATACTATAAGAACATTGCTAAAGGAAATTAAAGAACACATAAATAATTAGGAAAAAAACCCATGTTCATAGATGAAAAATCTTAATATTGTTATGATGTCAATGCTAGTTAAAGTGTTTTTACAGATTCAGCACATTTTGTGTTTTTCAGCATACAAATTTGTCACCTCCTTAATTAGATTTATTCCTAAATATTAATTTGGGGGATGCTATTAGAAATAGTATCTTTTTGGATTGTTTATTCCTGGTGTACTATAAACACAACAGGTTTTTCAGAGTTGGTTTCATGCCTTGCAGCTTTACTAAATTTATTTGCTTTAGTAGCTTTCTTGTGGATTACTTGGTATTTTCTATATATAGGATTATGTCATGTGCAAATATAGTGGTACCCTTTCCTTTCAGTTTGGATGTTTTCATTTATTTTTCTTGTTTAATAGCACTGGCTAGAACGTCCCTAACAGTGGTGGAAGCAGACATCCTGAACTTGTTTCTGATTTAGGGGGGAAATCTTTCAGTTTCCATTGAGTATTACATTAATTATGGGTTTTTAATGAATACCCTGTATCGTATTGAGTAATTTTCCCTCTATTCTTAGTTTTCTAAGTTTTTTTTTTTTTAATCCTAAAAGAGTGTTGGATTTTGTCAAATACATTTTCTCTCTGCATCAGCTAGGGCTTTTCCCCTTTTTCTATTAAAGTATATATTATATTGATAGATTTTATCTTGACCCACTCTTGTTTTCCTTGAATAAATTCCACTTGATCATGCTGCTGGACTTGATTTGGTAATATTTTGTTGAGGGTTCTTGCGTCTATATGAGCAATGAATATTGGTCTGTAATTTTCTTTTCTTGTGATATATTTATTTGGGTATGGTATCAAGGGAAGGCTAGCCTCAAAGACTGAGTTAGGAAGTGGTACTGCTTCTTCCATTTTGGGGAAATTTTTAAATTAATTAATTAATTTTTAAAAAGATTTTATTTATTTATTTGACAGAGAGCAAGAGCACACAGGTATGGGGAGTGGCAGAGGGAGAGGGAGAAGGAGAAACAGGCTTCTCACTGAGCAGGGAGCCGACAGGGGGCTTGATCCCAGGATCCTGAGACCATGATGCAAGCCAAAGGCAGACCCCCAACTGACTGAGCTACCTGGGCACCCCAATTTTTTGGGAAAATTTTAAATAAGATTTTTTAAAAAGATTTTATTTATATGACACAGAGAGACACAGTGAGAGAAAGAACACAAGCAGGGGGAAGGGAGAGGGAGAAGCAGGCTTCCCACTGAGTAGGGAGCCCAGTGTGGGGTTTCAATCCTAGGACCCTAGGATCATGACCTGAGCTGAAGGCAGCTGCTTAACGACTGAGCCTCCCAAGTGCCCCTTAAGATTTTTGTTAATTCTTTGTAAAATGTTTGGTAGAATTCACTAGAAGGCCATCTGGTCCAGTACTTTTCTTTGTTAGGAGGTTTTAAATTACTGTTATTTTTTCTTTTTCAGTTTTTATTTGAATTAGTTAACATAAAATGTAAGTTATTTTCAGGTGTACAATTTAG
The DNA here is from genome assembly GCF_030435805.1 of Mustela lutreola. Taxonomy (NCBI): domain Eukaryota; kingdom Metazoa; phylum Chordata; class Mammalia; order Carnivora; family Mustelidae; genus Mustela; species Mustela lutreola. Next base: position 63,013,441 of record NC_081300.1, on the reverse strand, counting down.
TGATTCAACACTTACATACAAAACCTGGTGCTCATCACAAGTGCGCTCCTTAATTAATCCCTATCACCTATTTAATCCATCTGCCGCTCTGGTAACCAGGAGTTTGTTCTCTAGCGTGAAGAGTGTGTTTCTCGGTTTGCCCTTCTCTTTTTTCCCCTATGATGTTGGAGAGGATGCAGAGAAAGGGAAATTCTCTTATACTGTTGGTGGGAATGCAAACTGGTGCAGCCATTCTGGAAAACGGTATGGAGGTTTCTCAAAAAATTAAAAATAGAACTATCTTACAATCCAGCAATTGCAGTATTAAGTATTTACCCAAAGGATACAAAAATACTGACTTGAAGGGATACATGTACCTCAATATTTATAGCAGGATTATCAACAATAGCAAATTATGGAAAGAGCCCAAATGTCCATCAACTAATGAATAGATAAATATGTGGTATATATAAAACTTTTAATTTTATTATAATATATATAAAAGATATATATTTTATGTATTTACTTAGCCATAAAAAAGGAAAGAAACTTTGCCTTTGCAAAGATGTGGCTGGAGCTAGAGAGTATAATGCTAAGCAAAATAAATCAGAGAAAGAAAAATACCACATGATTTCACTCATATGTGAAATTTAAGAAACAAAACAAATGAACATGGGGAGGAAGAGGCAAACCATAAAACAGACTCTTTTAAAAAAAATTTTATTTGTTTATTTGACAGAGAGATCGATCGCAGAGAGAGAGGGGGAAGCAGGCTCCCTGATGAGCAGAGAGCCCAATGCAGGGCTCAATCCCAGGACCCTGAGACCACAACCTGAGCTAAAGGTAGAGGCTCAACACACTGAGCTACCCAGGAGCCCCCGTAAAACAGACTCTTAATTATAGAGAACAAACTGAGGGTTGCTGGAGGGGAGGTGGATGTGGGGCTGGGTTGAACAGGTGATGGGTATTAAGGAGAGCACTTTTCATGAGCATTGAGTATATACGTGATGAGTCACTAAATTCTATACCTGAAACTAATTTTACACTATATGTTAACTAATCGAATAGAAATAGAATTTAAATAGAATTTAAATAAAAACTTGAAACTCAGGATGTTTGGGTGGCTCGGTCAGCTGAGCATCTGCCTTTGGCTCAGGTCATGATCCCAGGGTCCTGGGATTGAGTCCAGCATCCAGCTCCTTGCTCAGCAGGGAGCTTGCTTTTCCCTCTGCCTGCTCTGTCTGTGTCTCCCACTGCTTGTGGTATCTCTCTCTCTCTGACAAATAAATACATAAAAATCTTTACAAAAACCCTTGAAATTTAAAAAAAGAAGAAAGAAAAAAAAATCTGGAAGCATTGCAATTCCAAACTTTAAGTTATATTACAGAGTTGTAGTGATCAAGTCAGTATGGTACCAGCAAAAAAAGTAGACACACAGATCAATGGAACAGAATAGAAAAAGCCAGCAATGAACCCAAAACTATATCAAGTAGTCTTCGATAAAGAAGAAGAGAATAGGGCGCCTGGGTGGCTCAGTGAGTTGGGCCGCTGCCTTCGGCTCAGGTCATGATCTCAGGGTCCTGGGATCGAGTCCCGCATCGGGCTCTCTGCTCGGCGGGGAGCCTGCTTCCTCCTCTCTCTCTCTCTGCCTGCCTCTCTGCCTACTTGTAATCTCTGTCAAATAAATAAATAAATCTTTAAAAAAAAAAAAAAAAAGAAGAAGAGAATATCCAATGAAAAAAAGACAGCCTCTACAACCAATAGTGTTGGGAAAACTGGACAGCAACAAGCAAAAGAATGAAACTGGGCCACTTTCTCACCTCATACAGAAAATAAATTCAAAATGGATTAAACATTTAATTGTGAGACAGGAAACCATTAAAATCCTAGAGAAGAACACAGGCAGTAACCTCTTTGACATCAGCCATAGCAACTTCTTGCTAGATATGTCTCCTGAGGCAAGAGAAACAAAAGCAAATCTAAAGTATTGGAACTTCATCAAAATTAAAAGCTTCTGCACAGTGAAGGAAACAATCAACAAAACTAAAAGGCAACCTACAGAATGGGAGAAGAAAGTTGTAAATGACATACCTGATAAGGACTAGTATCCAAAATATATAAAAAACTTATAAAACTCAACAACTAAAAATCAAATAATTCAATTAAAAAACGGGTAGATGACACGAATAGACATTTTCCCAAAGAAGATGTACAGATGGCCAGCAGACACATGAAAAGATGCTCAACATCGTTCACCACCAGGGAAATACAAGTTAAAACTAGAATGAGATATCACTTCACACCTGTCAGAATGGCTAAAATTAACAAGAGGGGAAACAACAAATGTTGGTGAGAATGCAGAAAGAGGGGAACCCTCTTGCACTGTTGGTGGGAATTCAAACTGGTGTAGTTATTCTGGAAAACAGTATAGAGGTTCCTCAGGGAGTTAAAAATAGATCTGCTGTATGATTCCAGCAATTGTACTGCTAGGTATTTACCCAAAGAATACAAAAATACTAATTTGAAGGGATATATTCACCATGTTGTATATAACAGCATTAGCTACAATAGCCATATAATGGAAACAGCCCAAGTGTCCATGAACTGATGAATGGATAAGAAAGATACAGTATACATACACAATGGAATATTACCTGCCATAAAAAAAGAATAAAATCTTGTCATTTGCAATGACATGGATGGAGCTAGAGAGTATCACGGTAAACAAAATTAATCAGAGAAAGACAAAAACCATATGATTTCACTCATTGTGGAATTTGGGAGGTTTTAGTATTACTTAAATCTTTACTTATTATAGGTCTGTTGAGATTTTCCATTTCTTCTTGAGTCAGGTTATCTAACAGATATATAATCAGATTATATAATCAGATATATAAACAGCTTATATAATCTGTTGGCATACAATTGTTTATAGTTACATACTTATAATTTTTTAAGTCTCTGTAAGGTTGGTAAGGTTTAATGACTGGATCTTACCTTCACCCTAAAGTTTTGTCAGTTTTGTTGAACTTTTCGAATAACCACCTTTTGGTTTCATTAGTTTTCTCTATTGTTTTCCTATTCTCTATTTAAAATTCATTCTAATCTTTATTATTTCATTTCTTCTATTAGCTTTGGATTCATCTTACGCTGCTTTTACCAATACCTTAAGTTGAGAAGTTAGGTTATTGATTTGAGATTTTTCTTCCTTTTTGAAGTAGACATTTACAACTACAAATTTCCTTTGAGGACTGCTTTTGTGGCATTTCATATGTTTTGGTATGTTGTTTTTTCTTTTTCAGTTGACTCTAAGAATTTTTTAATTCCCTCATGATTTGTTGTTTAAGAATGTATTGTTTAATTTCCACATATATGTGAACATTTTCTCTTTTTGTCATTGGTTTGAAACTGCATCCTCTTGTAAGTGAAAATACTTAGTATGATATCTGTTTTAAGAGATCTATTGAGATATGTTTTATGATATAATTTATGGTCTATCCTAGAGAATTTCCCATGTGCTCTTGAGAAGAATGTCTGTTAGGTTTAGTTGGTTCTTGTGTTGTTCAACTGTTTTATTTCCTTATTACAATCTGTCTGGTAGTTCTATGTATTATTGTAAAGTTAGCTATTGAAGTCCCCAACCATGACTGTAGAACTATGTCCCCCTTCAATACTGTCAATTTTGTTTCATGTATTTGAAACAATTTTGTTTCACCCAATTTCATGAGGGTTTGTTATTAGGTTTGTAAATGGTATATCTTCTTTCTATAAACCTTTTATTAACATATAATATCTTTATTATAATTTTTTTAAAAGATTTTATTTATTTATTTGACAGACAGAGATCACAAGTAGGCAGAGAAGTAGGCAGAGAAGCAGACAGAGAAGCAGGCAGAAAGAGAGGAGGAAGCAGGATCCCTGCTGAGCAGAGAGCCCGATACAGGGCTTGATCCCAGGACCCTGGGATCATGACCTGAGCCAAAGGCTGAGGCTTTAACCCACTGAGCCACCCAGGCACCCCTATTATAATTTTTTTAATTTAAAATCTATTTGTCTGATATTAGTATAATCATTGTAGCTCTCTTTTATTTATTATTTGCATGGAATTTCCTTTTCTGTCCTTTCACTTTCAACCTATTTGAGTTTTTGGATTGAAAGTGAACACTTATAGGAAGCATATAGTTATATCATGTGTTTTAATCCATTCTTAATGACTGTCATGTGACTAGTGGGTTTAATTTAGTTACATAAAGTAGTAATAATAAGAAAGGAATTCTACTATTGTGCTATTGCTTTCTTATATTCCTCATAGACTTTTTGTATACCTCATTCTCTCCATTACTGTCTTTTTGTGTTTAGTTAATAATTTCTGTAGTAAAGTTTTTGGTTAGCCCAGGGATGAGTATTGAGGAGGGCATATATTGCATGGAGCACTGTATATTATATGCAAACTATGAATCTTGGAACACTACATCAAAAACTAATGATGTACTGTATAGTGACTAACATAACATAATAATTAAAAAGTTTTTATTCCCTTATTTCCTTTTGTGTATGTTGTATATTTTTTTGTAATAACCATGAGGATTAAATTTAATATCCTAAAGTTAAAACAATCTAATTTGAATTTATACTAACTTAAACTCAGTGTCATACAAAAACTCTCTTCCTATACAGCTAATTCTCCCTTTTTTCAGTTTCTGATGTCACAAATAACATATTTATATTTTTGGTGCTCAATGCCATAGATTAGTAATTTTTATGCACTTGTCCTTTAAATAATGTGGAAAATGAAGAAATGGAATTACAAGGTAAAATTGAACTAACACATAGAGTTTTGATTTTCTCTATAGCATCCTTTCATTTCAATTTGAAGGATTCCCTTTAGCATTTCTTGTGGAACAGCTCTAGTGGTAAAACAGTCTGTCTGTTTTTGTTTATCTGAGAATGTCTTAATTTCTCCCTTATTTTTGGAGGATAGTTTGGCTGGATATAGAAATCAGAGTGGATTTTTTTTCCCCTTTTTAACACTTTGAATATATCAGCCCAGTGCATTCTGGCCTCCAAGATTTCTCATGAGAAATCAGTTGATAATCTTATTGAGGATCCCTTCTTGTGAGGAGCTGCTTTTCTGTTGCTGCTTTCAAGATTGTCTTTGGCTTTTCATAGTTTGACTATAATGTGTATTGGTGTGGGTTTCTTGTTGGTTTGTTTATCCTCGTTGGAATTTGTTGAGTTTCTTGGATTTATAGATTTGTATCTTACATCAAATTTGGGGAATTTTCAGCCATTACTTCCTCACATGTTCTTTCTACTCACTATTTTCTACTTATGCAATTCCCATAAGACGTATTCATGTTGGACTGTTTAATAGTGTCCTACAGGTCATTTAGGTTCTGTTCACTTTTCTCCATTTCTTTATCTTTTTGTTCCTCAGACTTTATAATGTCAATGGTATTAACTTAAAATTTTCCAGTTCTTTCTTCTGCTTGCCCAATATTCTTTTAAAGCATTCTAGTGAATTTTTATTTCACTTATTGTACTTTTCAGTTCAAGAATTTCTTTTTGGTTTCTTTAAAAAAATAAATTCTAGGGATGCTGGGGTGGCGCAGTTAGATAAGCATCTGCCTTCAGCTCAGGTCATGATCTCAGGGTCCTGAGATCGAGTCCCGCATCGGGCTCCCTGCTCAGCGTGGGAGGCTGCTTCTCCCTCTCCTCCCTGCTTATCCTCTCTCTTGCTATCTCTGTCTCTGTCTCTTTCTCACAAATAAATAAAAAAATCTTAAAAAAAATTAAATTCTACCTCCTTATTGATATTCTTATTTTGTTCATCATTTTCTTGTCTTTTCCCATGCTTTCCTTTAACTCTTTAAGCATCTTTAAGAAAGTTGCTTTTTAATGTTTTATCTAGTAAGTCTGATGTCTGGGGTTCCTCAAGGACAGTTCATTGCAATTTATTTTGTTCCTTTAAATGGGACAAATGTTTGTTTGCTTTTGTATGTTTGTGATATTTTGTTGTTGTTCAAAACTGGACATTTGAATTTCATAATGTGGTAACTCTGGAATCAGATTGTTTCCCTTCCCTAGAATCTTCTTTTTTTTTTTTTTTTTTTTTTCAGTTGTTCAAGGGTGTCTTTGCTTGAGATCAACTTGAGATGAAAACCTGAGATTTTCTCTTGTCTTTTCTGAGACTTTGTTTCCTTGGGCATGTATAGAGGTTTTCTAAATTCCCCTGTACACATGTTAGATTTTGAATGTCATCATCCTTAAATGTCTGACTCTCAAAGGGGGAAAAGTTTTGTAAAAAGAAAAACAGAAAAAATACCCCAAGGGATGTTCCTTTAAATCCCCTGGAAGGAATTTCAACTGGTGCAAGTTAAAGCAATAGTGATCAGCCTCTGGACCTGCAACCTGCATCTCAGTGGTCAAAATCAGTCAAAAATCAGAGAAACAAACTGAGGGATTTGGAAAGAAGGGTAGAAGGAGGATGGGTTAGTCTGGTGGTGGGTATTTTTTTTTTTTAAGATTTTATTTATTTATTTGAGAGAGAGACAGTGAGAGAGAACATGAGCGAGGAGAAGGTCAGAGAGAGAAGCAAACTCCCCGCAGAGCTGGGAGCCCGATGCGGGACTCAATCCCAGGACTCCGGGATCATGACCTGAGCCGAAGGCAGTCATCCAACCAACTGAGCCACCCAGGCGTCCCTGGTGGTGGGTATTAAGGAAGGCACATATTGCATGGAGCATTGGGTGTGATGCATAAACAATGAATCTTGGAACACTGAAAAAATAAAATAAAAAATTAGAATACCAAATACCAGTATTTGAGACAAAGTCCTTATTGCTCACAGTGGCAATAACAATCACTAATATTTGGGGACAAGGTCTTTCTTGCCCACGCTGCTTCCAGAACACCACACCAGGAACCAAGATTATGGCTTGCCATAGGCTTGGTGGAAAGAAGATGCGTATCCATTACTGTGCTGAAATGGAAATTAATAAAAATGAACTGCAATTTACCAGCCAAGCTTTCCCTTGGTAGTGGCAATCATTCAAATAAACTTGAATTCCAGTATAATTATCAGACAGTTTCTGCCAGTACAATTTTTATCTAGGTGGAAAGATAGGTTCCTGATTCTTCTTACTCTTTATCTTCCTTTACTTCACTCCAATGTTTTAATGTTAATGACATATGTTTTAGATTTCTTGTCATATTTCATGCTTTTGTGTTATTGCTAAGAACCCTCAGTTACTCAGATTTCCTCATATGTTTTCTCTTAGAAAATTTGTAGTTTTAGCTCTTACATTTAGGTCTTTACTCCATTTTGAGATTTAAAAAAAATATATGTTGTATGAACTGAAGTTCATTATTTAAACAAATGGATGTCAAATTTTTCCAGCAACACTTGTTGAAAATATTATTTTTCTTTACTGAGTTATTTTGACTACTTTGTTGAAAATAATTTTTTAAAGATTTTATTTATTTATTTATTTGAGTGGGGGGAGAGAGAGAGAGTGTGATTGATAGAGAGAGAGAGAACAAGCAGGCCATGGGGCGGGCAGACAGGAGAAGCAGACTCTCTGTTGAGCACGGAGCCCAATGCAAGTCTTGATCCCAGGACCCTGGGATCATGACCTGAGTTGAAGGCAGATACTTAACCAACTGAGCCAGCCAGGTGTCCCAGGGGAACCCTCTTACACTGTTGGTGGGAATGCAACCTGGTGTAGCCACTCTGGAAAACAGTGTGGAGCTTCCACAAAAAAGTTGAAAATGGAGCTACCCTATGACCCAGCAATTGCACTACTAGGGATTTACTCCAAAGATACTAATGCAATTATCTGAAGGGGCACCTGCACCGTAATATTTCTAGCAGCAATGTCCACAGTAGAAAAACTATGGAAAGAGCCCATATGTCCATTGACAGATGAATGGCTAAAGAAGATGTGGTATAGATATACAATGGACTACTACTCAGGCATCAAGAAAAATGAAATCTGGTCCATTTGCAATGATGTGGATGGAACTAAAGGGTATTAGGCTAAGTGAAAATATTCAATCAGAGAAATAGAATTATCATATGTGGAATTTAAGAAACAAAACAGGATCATAGGGAAGGGAGGGGAAAATAAAACAAGATGAATTCAGAGAGGGAGACAAACCATATAAACTCTTAATCATAGGACATAAAACTGAGGGTTGCTGGAGGGAGGTGGGTGATGGAATGGGGTATCTGGGTGATGGGTATTAAGGAGGACACATGATGTGTCATGAGCACTGGGTAATATCACTGGCGAATCACTGAACTCTATCTCTGAAACTAGTAATACACCACAGGTTAACTAATTGAATTTAAATAAAAATGTCACAGAATGGATAATATAAAAAATGGATCAAAGTCTTAAATATTAGAGCCAAAGCTATAAAACTCTTAGTAGAAAACACAGGGATAAATTTATATAACCTCAGATTTATCAACAGTTTCTTAGGTACGAGATGAGAAGAATAAGCAACAAATGGAAAAATAAATTGGACTTCACCAAAACTGAGGACTTCTATGCTTCAAGACACTATCAAGAAAGTAAATGTACAACCTGCAGAATGGGAGGAAATGTTTGTAAATCATATATCCAAGAAGGAACTTGTATTAGAATGTATAAAATACTCTTAAAACTCATTAATAAAGACATAATCCAATTTAAAAATTGGCAAAGGATCTGAAAAGACATTCTCTAAATAAGATATTTAAACGACTGATAAGTACATTAGAAGATGCTCACCATATTTAGTCATTTGGGAAATGCAAGTGGAGATACTTTTTCACACTCAGAGGGCTATAATAAAAAAGTTAGATAACAAGAATCAGAACCCTCATATATTGCTGATAACAAATGTAAAATATGGGGCACCTGGGTGGCTCAGTAAGTTAAAGCCTGAGCTGAGGTCATGATCTCAGGGTCCTGGGATTGAGCCCTGTATCTGGCTCTCTGCTGAGCAGGGAACATATTTCCCCCTCCACCTCTGCCTGCCTTTCTGCCTACTTGTGATCTCTGTCTGTCAAATAATTAAATAAAATCTTAAACAAAACAAAAAAACAAATGTACAATGATGCACCCATTTGGAAGGTAGTCTAGAAGTTCCTCAAACAGTTAATTATAGAGTCACCATATGACCTAGCAATTCTACTCCTATGTATATATTCACGAGAAATGAAAACATGTCCATACAAAAATGTGAACACAAATGTTGATGGCAGCATTACGCATAATCATCAAAAAGGTGAAATCAACCCACATGTCCATTAACAGATGGATAAGCCAAATGTGGTATTCCAAACAATTGAATATTATCTGACCATAAGAAGGAATGAAGTACTAATACACGTTACAACATGGTTGAACCTTCAAAACATGCTAAGTGAAATAAAGCAGTCACAAAATACTACATATTCTATGATTCCATTTATATGAAATATCCAGAATAGGCAAATTATAGAGACAGAAAGTAGATTGATAATTGCTTAGGAATGACAGGAATGGATCATAATAAAGGCTGTGGAGTTTGTTTTTGAGGTGATCAGAATGTTCTAATAGTGACTGTGGTGATGGTTGCACATATGTGTAACTCTGAAAAACCACTGAATTGTACACTTTAAATAGGTGAACTGCATGTTATGTGAATTATATTTCAATAATTTTTTCAAAGGGCATCATGAGGCATTCTTGTGTTGATGAAAATATTTTATATCTTTAAAAATAAAACAAAACCAAAAACCTAGGAATGGGTCCTATGGTGTGTATTTTTAACTTTATAAGGCACTGTCAAACTTGATCAAAGTGGCTATTTTGTCTTCCTGCTAGCAATGTATAAAAGTTCCAGTTGTTGCACATTCTTATCAATATTCAGTAGTATATATGGTGTGTGTTATGTGCAACTAATGAATCATTGAACACTACATCAAAAAGTAATGGTGTACTATTATGTTGGTTAATTGAATTTAAATTTTAAAAAAGAAAAAAATAGGATATGGACAAAGGAGAAACTATCTGTATATTAGAGCAGAAAGTTAATAAAGAGAGCTACTTAAATGTGTGGTGAAGTTGATTTAAAAAAATGGAAATTCCAGGAGATAAATAGAAGGAGCTGATCTAAAAAAAATTTAAGTCATTCAAATAGATATGTCTTGTTATATCATTGTGGTTTTATCATTTATCATTTGTATTTTCTGAATGACTAATGATGTTGAACATCTTTTCATGTACTTTAAAAAAAATTTTTATTTATTTATTTGACACACAGAGATCACAAGCAGGCAGAGAGAGAGGAGGAAGCAGGCTCCCCAGTGAGCAGAGAGCCTGATGTGGGGCTCGATCCCAGGACCCTGAGATCATGACCTGAGCCAAAGGCAGAGGCTTAACTCTCATGTACTTATTTTAGTTGCCATCCATGTATCTTTGGTGAAGTGTCCTAAGTTCAAAATAATTAGTTACAAAAGTAATTAAATTTTGATGAAATTTAAGATACAAAAGAACAATAATTAAATTTCACAAAAATTTTAAACTTAAAACCAAAATACCAATAACATTTAAAGGTGAAAAACCATCTAGAGAAAATATTTGCCATGTATATGAAAGGACAGGGATAAGGGCTCTGATATGGGAAGAGGTGATGGGTTTTTGTTCTTTCTCTTGAGTGTACCTATGTGTATATACTTCTCACTGCACCAACCTAATTTGTAAAGGGTTCTGACTCCTTACATGTGATCTGAAGGCTAAAGCTGGAGATGCCCAAGATGATCAGGTCAGAACTCTGAGAAGCAAGGAGTCCCAGCCCTGGAAGACACAGGCCTCCAGTGTTCTGCTAGCAAGAGGTCAGTGGGCAGAGGTAGTGGGAAGGTGTGGGCATCAGTGGACAGAGTAGGGAGGTCAGCAGGCCTTAGGGTAGGGGTGAGGAGAAAAGGACAGTGGCAGAGGGGTCACAAGCAGAAGCACAAAGAATAAGAGAGAGTCAAGTTTTTGCCATTGTTTCTCCAAATACTTTTTTCTGTCACCTCCTTTTCTCCTTTGCCCTTTGAGGATTTCAATTGCTTGTATTTTGCATTACTTGGCAGTGTCCCATGGTGTATGACACTATTTATTTTCTTTCCTCTTATGAATTTTTTTTTCTGTTTTGGACCATTTTTATTGCTATGGCTTTACACTCACAGATTTTTTCTTCTGCAATGTTTCATCTTTTTCATCTTTAGAAGTTTGTGATTTTCTTATGGTCTTCTATGTTTGCACTCAATTTTTTTTTAAATGCAGAGTGTTATAATAACCATTTTACTGTCTTTTGCTAATTTTAATATCTGTATAAATTCAGGGTCAGTTTTGATAGATCAGTCAAGATTGACTTTTCTCATTTTGGATCATGTCCCTGCTTTGTGTGCCTGGTAGTCTTTGGATGCTAGACATTGTAAACTTCACTTTGTTGGATGTTGCATACTTTAGTTTTGTTATAAAGCCTGTTTTTTCTTTTTTTTTAAGGTTTTATTTATTTGACAGAGAGAGATAGAGAGATAGAGAGAGAGAGAGAGATAGAGAGAGAGAGATATAGAGCAGACAGAGAGGCAGGCAGTAAGAGGGAGAGGCAGGCTCCCTGCTGAGCAGAGAGCCCAATTTGGGGCTTAATCCCAGGATCCTGAGATCATGACCTGAGCTGAGGGCAGAAGCTTAACTCACTGAGCCACCTAGGCACCCCAAAGTCCATTTTTAAATTTTTTTTAAAGATTTATTTATTTGTCAGAGAGAGAAAACCCAAGTGGGGTTGGGGGCAGCAGGCAGAGCAGTCAGAGAAAGGATCCTCCCCACTGAGCAAGGAGCCTGATGCAGGACTTGATCCTAGGACCCTGGGATGGTGACCTGAGCCAAAGGCAGCAGCTTAACTGACTGAGCCACCCAGGTGTCCCTGTTTTAAAGCCTCTTGAAATTTGCTTTGCAATGTAATTAATTAGTTGGAAACCGTTTGATACTTTTGGGTCTTGCTTTTATTTTTGTTAGATGAATCTGGAGTAGTAATTATTCTTCAATATTTAGGCAATACTTCCTGAGTACTCTAAGCCCGTGAGTTACAAGGTTTTCTAATCTGGTTGGTAGGAATAGGTACTGTTATTAGCCCTAAGTGATACCTAGGCAATTTTCACTCTAATCCTTTCAGGTGGTTGGTTCTCTGCCTACCCTTGGCAGTCCCATTTCCACACCCTGATCAGTGCTCAGTTAAATATGCACTGATAGGGTAGGGCTCCCTCTATTGAGAGTAGGGTTCTCTATGGAGCTTTTCCTTTCTGGTATTGTCCTGTGAGTTCTTTTTTTTTTTTTTTTTTTTTTTTTTTTTAAAGATTTTATTTATTTATTTGTCAGAGAGAGAGCGAGCGAGAGCGAGCACAGGCAGACAGAGTGGAAGGCAGAGTCAGAGGGAGAAGCAGGCTCCCTGCGGAGGGCAAGGAGCCCGATGTGGGACTCGATCCCAGGACGCTGGGATCATGACCTGAGCCGAAGGCAGCTGCTTAACCAACTGAGCCACCCAGGCGCCCCTGTCCTGTGAGTTCTAGCTGCCCTGGTCTCCCTGGGTTCTCAGCTTTATTCCTTTAATTCAAGTAGTTGTAGGACTCTACCTCAGCTTCTCCTCCCTTTGCTGCAGCCTGGAAACCCTCTGGGTAAGTTGAGACAGTCATGGAGGTTATCTTGTTTGCTTTTTCCCATCTCCCTGGATTATTGTCCTTTGTTTTCTGATATTCAGTGTCTTGAGATCATTGTTTCATGTATGTTGACTGGCTTTTTTGGTTGGTTCAGGTAGGAGGGTCAATTTGGTCCCTGTTAGTCCATCTTGGCTGGAAGTAGAAGTCCCTAACATCTTTCTGCTTATTTTCCTCTCTTCTCCAAATAATAGTGTCAGGCTGCTCAGTTGTTGGTCATCTGACTCTTAATCTTGGCTCAGGTCCTGATCTAAGGGTTTTGAGTTCAGGCCCTATATTGGTTTCTGAGCTGGGCGTGAAGCCAACTTAAAAAACAAACAAACAAAACCCCCACAAATAAAGTGAAAAATACTGATTGTTAGTTTTCTTCAAGGAGGCATTTGTTAAGCTCCAGGACTTTGCCTGTGTGATTCTGGTTAGTCTTTACAACCATACAGGTTTTCTTAACCTCATCTCCATTTGACAGCTGAAAAGGCGGCCCAGATTTTTGCTGATTTGGACTCTGGACAAGTCTGTCAGTCCCAAGGTTGTGTGATCCTGTGGCTCCACAAAGTTCTCCATGCCTTGCTACAGAATTGCCAGGGAAGCTGCCTGACCTGCATAGCATCCCTGGCTCCTCATTCCTTAAAGAAAAGCTCATACTTGCAGCCTGGCTTTTGAGGTGTTCATACCCACATGCACTCTGTGCTCTGGCTTTGTCAGGCATGCATGTATGCCTGTGTCTCATCCAGTTACTTGATATGAATGAGAAGGCAGTAAGAAGGTAGGAAAGCATCCAGAGATGGGATATCAGTGGCCAGAGTCACCCATGTCTTCTACTAATTCCAAATCCATGCCTCTTCCACGAGACTCAGGATCCCACACAGCTGGCAGGAAGGCAACATTGAGATGCATGACACAGAAGTAAAGGTGCTCCATTCTCACCATGCTTGAAGATTCTGTGATTCTAGCTATTTCCTCTCCTGAACGTCAGCTTCTGGACAACTTTCTAGGAAAATCATAGCTTTCAGATAATTCTTCAGAAAACTCAAATCTGTATTTACTGATTTCCTTCCATGAAATTGGAAAGCCAGCTATAGCCCTTGGTGCCTAGCACAGCCAGAAGGACCTTGATGACTCGCGTGGAAGGAGACTCATGTGAGGTGGCCTGCAAGCTGCAGAAGCCTCAGATGCTTCATAGTCAAGAAAGTGACCTCTGTGCTGGGAAATGAATTTCTGCATGGAGAAGCTGGGGCCATTAAATGACATCAAAGATTCCTTCCGGTTCCGATGTTTCATAACTACCCATTTCTGGAGAGGGATCAATAACAGGGGAAGAAGGTGGAAGTTAGAAGGAAAAGGCAGGGGAAGCCAGGATGATTTGGTATCCAATGCGTGTTCATTTATTTTACACTTACAAAAGAAATCGCCCACCCCTCTGCCCCATTCCCCAAAAAACAGTCTCTTTTTACAAACATTTAAAAATTAAAACCAAATGAAGATAGACAAGTTAATTTCAGTACAATTATTTTTCAATGTAGCTGTCATAATTAGAGTTTAAATTTCCTACAAGTGACCAATGTCCAAGTGACTTATAGGGAAATCCTGATTATTGGCCAAAAGGAAAATTCCGTATTACAAGTTAGCAAATTCTAGTACAAAAATAGTCCGTGTTGGAATAGCCTTTCCTTTTACATAGGTCTCGGGTCAGTCTACTGACTGCATAATACACTAACATTTCAGGGTTCTCTCTTTCACAAATGGCTCATTCGTCATAGCTGAAGCAGCACGATGCCTGCAGTGGCAGGGACTAGTGTCCACCTTGGGACCGTGCTGGAAACGGCAGGCCTGGGAGTGCCTCACTGACCCCAGGGCAGCAGGGCAGGGCCCCAGCCCCAGCTCCGCACAGGGGTCCTGGAGGGAGGGATGAGTGGCGGGCAGAGCTGCCCCCTTCTGAGGGAGCAACAGGCCCAGGATATAGGGGAAGTCCGCCCAGGTAGCTGGGCCAGTGCTGGCACAGGACAGCCCGCCTCCTGCCAGTGTCTCCTCGTCCTTCTGTAGTCTGACGAGGTGAGAGGGGGCCCTGTGCATTATCAGCAGCGTGAGGGTGGCCTTGCCCTTGCTGCAGCGAGGGAAGGTGTGGGCAGGCTACTTGTCCCTCAGGATGTCGAGCTGCTCCTGACACTCGGTAAAGAGGCGCTGAAAGCGGAGATTCTGCCCGATGACTGGCAGCAGCTCCTTCAGCAGCTCCCTCTTCCGCAGACCCTGTGGACATGAAGAATGACAACTGAGTGCAAGTGTCAGTGAGGAGACCTGGATGGTGCTAGGTTTCCCTGGCCTGGCAGAGACCCTGTGTCTGCCCATTTGACCCCCAGACACCTCCTGGAGAAAACAGGGATGGATGAGAACAATTTCTCTACATGCTGGGAAGCTCCAGGCAAGCTAAAAGTCTGAGCTGGAGCATACGAGTGGCAGGGAGCAGGGGAGAGACACAGTGCAAGGTTACAGCAAAGAATACCAGAGTAGGTTCTGCTCCTCTGTGTCCCCTAAGTCTGCTCGCACAGTCACTGCTGGCCTTCAACTGCACTGATTAGTGGCTATAGTAACTTAGCCTCCAGAACAGGATGGGAGTAGGATATTAGGGTAAAAGGGCATGTGGATGGCCATCCAGGAGGAGTTGTTCCCTAATGTGAATGCTCTCTGGGGGCCTGAGGTCAAGTCTAGGGGTGAAGAGGCACCTGGGAGGCAGTGGCTGGCCTCTTATAATCCTGGGGCCTCTGCCCTTGGGCCTTGCCCAGGGCTCTTTCATGCCTGGGTGTACTGGTACCATGGTCTGCCTGGGCTCTTTTGCTAGATGCACTGCAAGGAGGGGTCTCCAATGCACAGAACCCTGAGGAGCCTAGCCACTGCAAAGAAAAAAACACCAAACGATAACTCTGACCACTGGAAGAGAAGGAAGGTCCAGGATGTTAAAATAAGAATGGCAGAAAGACAAGGAATTATAGAAAAGAACCGAGTGTAGATATTAAGTTTGAGAAACACAATGGTTGAAGGGATAGAATCTGCAGAGGAATGGACACTGCTAAAGACCAAGTCAGAGTGGAGACAGATGGAGGACCAGACCATGCTTGAGAAGGGAGGTACACAGAGAGGAAAATGCAAGAGGAGAAGCCATACAGGATAAGTTAAGGCAGATGGAGAAGGACGGAAGGGCCCAATACTTATATAATGGGTCCCACAGGAGAGAGAGAAAGAAGAAAGAAGGAAATATTTAAGGAAATAATACAGGTAGATTTCACGCAATTAAAGAAAGTCAAATGGCCTTAAGTTGAAAGCCTCCCTGAGTGCTGATCATGTAAGATATGGAAACAAAATAAAGGCCATATATGAAAAGCCCACAGCTAACATCATACTCAGTGAAAAACTGAGAGCTTTTCCTCTAAGATCAGGAATAAGACAGGGGTGCCCACTCTCACTGCTTTTTTTTTCAACACAGTACTGGGAGTCCTAGCCACAGCAGTCAGATAAGAAAAAGAAATAGGAGTAAGTAACATTCACTATTTGCAGATGACATGATACTACTATACCATACTATATAGAAAACCCTAAAGGACTCCCAAAAACTACTAGATAAATGAATAAATGAATTCAGCCAAATAACAGGATACAAAGTTAGTATACAGAAATCTGTTGCATTTCTTTACACTAATAATGAAATAGCAGAAGAGAAATTAAGAAAACAATCCCATTTATAATTGCACCAAGTGTAATAAAATACCTAGGAATAAATCTAACCAAGGAGGTGAAACTGTACTCCAAAAACTATAAAACACTGATGAAAGAAATTAAAGATGACACAAATAAATGGAAAGCTATTCCATGGTCATGGGTTAGAACAGCCAATATCGTGAAAGTATCTGTATCACCCAAGCAATCTACAGACTTAATGCAATCTACTTACCAAAATACCAACAACATTTTTCATAGAACTAGGAAAAAAGGGGCGCCTGGGTGGCTCAGTGGGTTAAAGCCTCTGACTTTGGCTCAGGTCATGATCTCAGGGTCCTGGGAGTGAGCCCCATATTGGGCTCTCTGCTCAGCGGGGAGCCTGCTCCCCGCCCCCGCCGGGCCTGCCTCTCTGCCTATTTGTGATCTCTGTCTGTAAATAAATTAATAAATAAATCTTAAAAAGAAAAATAAAAGAACTAGGGAAAAAAAAGTAAGATATGGAAAAACAGATATCTAGACATGTAGAATGAAATATATAGAATTTGAGAGTATCAAAGATAGAAAAATTCTGAAAGTTTCTAAAAAAACAGGATCATATCTCCTACAAAAAAGGAGAGACCAAGGTACACAATGAAGTAATATTTTTAATATATTAGAAAAAACCCTCACAACCTAAACCTTTTTTTTTTTTTTTTTTAAGATTTTATTTATTTATTTGACAGAGAGAAATCACAAGTAGACGGAGAGGCAGGTAGAGAGAGAGGAAGGGAAGCAGGCTCCCTGCTGAGCAAAGAGCCCGATGCGGGACTCGATCCCAGGACCCTGAGATCATGACCTGAGCCGAAGGCAGCGGCTTAACCCACTGAGCCACCCAGGCGCCCACAACCTAAACCTTTTTACCCAGTTATTCAAACAATAGAGTATAATAAAAAATATTAAAATAATATTCTTAGGCTTTTAAGACCTCAAAAGGCTTGCTACAATAAAGATCTACCATGAAAATGTTTTAGAGGAAATACTCAAAGTAAGAAGAGATAAATCTAGATAATGCTACAAGAGATATAAAAAGAAATGTGGATAACTCAGGCTAAAGTTTATGTTGGCCTTGAGAAAACCAAGAAAACAAAGAATATGGATGGTTTGAGCTTGGTGATTTAAAAAAAAAAAATCTGTCAGACTGGATAACATAAAAAGTCAGCCATCTGATTTTAGTAAGGAATGTTTAAACATGGATGAAGAAGGGTTAAAAATTAAAGACAGAAAGATATGTTAGTAAAGAATGAAAAGAGAGCTAGTATTTTTAAATTACCAAAGTAGATTTTGTTACAAAAACATCACTGGGGAAAGAGCAAATCAAAAGAAAGGGACAAAACTACCCTCAGGGAGATTTTAATACACACTCAACTAGTGATGGGTCATAGAAAGGCAAAAATCTGCAGATTCAGGTAATCCGAACTGACCAGTTAGTAAACATAACTAAATGGGTATGTATAAAATGAAAACAAACAGTCTTTGGCACATGTGGACATATAAAAAATTGCTCTAAAAGCAAACCTCCACAAAATAGCAGGTATCATGTACACAGCAGACTGGCACAGCCAAATATAGCCTATTATTTATTTTTGTAAATAGTTTTATCAAAATGTAGCCACCCCTGCCTATTTGTTGGTCTATCACACTACAACAGCAGAGTGGAGTAGTTGCAGCAGACTGTATGGCTTTGCAAAGCCTGAAATATTAACTCTCTTCCCTGACAGAAAAAGTTTACCAACCCCGGATATAAATCATCTTCTTTAACCAAAATACAATTGAGTAGAACTCATGACTGATTAATCGATTAAGTTAATTAACTTAGTTAACTGATATTTAAAAATGATTTACAAGTAAATGGTAATAAAAACACTAACTGTTGCAAAACTGTTGTAGAAATGCCACAGAAATGGGGCTTTATAAGGATCCTTACAAACATAAAACATCTTCTATTAGAGAACATAAAAGAATGACAACCAATTACCTGAGTCTGAACTAAGGTGGGAAAGAAGGGAGGAAGGGAGGGAGGCAAAGAAAGAGGGAGGGAAGGAAAGAAGAAGATATCAGAAAATATATATTAAAAATGAGCCTCATAACTGGCTGAGTAGTGAATCCAGTCTGCCAAGACTGGGAAAGGTGGCCATTTTTTCAAATGCCCAATATTCAACAAAAGACCATGGGGCATACAAAAAAACAGAGAAACATGGAAATGATTGGATATGGTATTGGCCCATTCAAAATCACAAAATAAACATCCAGAAAACTGACCCTAAAGAAACATAGGCCTAGAACTTATGTGACAAAGACATTAAAACAATTGCCTTAAATATTCTCAAAGAGAACATGAACAGATGGACATATCAGGAAAATGGTATGTGAACAGAATGAGAGTATCAACAAAGAGGTAGAAATTATAAAAAAAGATCCAAACCAAAATTCTAGAACTTAAAAACATAGTAACTAAATAGAAAAATTCAGTCAAGTGGTTCAACAGTAGACATGAACAGACAAAGAATCAATGAACTTGAAAATGAAGAAAAATGAAAATAGTCTAAGAGGGACTTATAGGACACCATCAAGCAGACCAATATATGCATTATGCAAGTCCCAAAAGAATAATAGAAAAAGAAAGGGGAAAAGAGCTTATTTGGAGAAATAATGGCTGAAAAGTTCCCAGGGTTGCGGAAAAACATGAATTTACAAATCCAAGCTCAACAAATACTCTATGTAGGAAAACCCAAAGGAACCCATACCATGATAGATTTTACTTGAACTATGGAACATCAAAGATAAAGAGACAATCTAGAAAACAGAAACTTGGCTCATTGTGTAAAACG
Source organism: Mustela lutreola (assembly GCF_030435805.1). Classification (NCBI taxonomy): domain Eukaryota; kingdom Metazoa; phylum Chordata; class Mammalia; order Carnivora; family Mustelidae; genus Mustela; species Mustela lutreola. Next base: position 62,994,157 of record NC_081300.1, on the reverse strand, counting down.
CATACTCAATAAGCATATTTCTCAGCAGAAACACTGAAGGCCACAGGGCAGTGGAATGACATATTTAAGCTGCTAAAAGAAAAACTAACATCTGAGAATACCATAGTCAGTGAAACTACTCTTGAAAAATAAGGGAAAAACACATTTCCAGATAAATGAAAACTGATGGAATTCATTACTATTAGAT